>NC_057797.1:401754001-401773477 GCF_018294505.1 Triticum aestivum | reverse complement strand
TTTCAGGAAACTTCATATAGCCATAACTTTTTACCTATAAGTCCAAATGCATTGATTCTTTTTGCATTGTGTTCTGTGTCCAAAAATCTAACAGCACCCAAAAGATGGGATTTTTCATTGCTGTCTAGATTTTATTGTAATTTTCAGAAGTTTTCTTGATGTTTTCTTTTTGTGGTTTTGAATATTTTTAGAAGAGCCAGCTTGTCTTGAGGATCACCAGGAGCTTTGTGAACCTCATCAGCACTAAGGCAAGCCACAGTAACATTTTCATTGTGCCACTTCAATATTTGTGATTTTCCAACTTGAACTTATGAATATTTATGCATTTTAATTAGTTATATAATGATTATATTCTGTTAAATGCTTGTCATGTTGAAATACTTGAACTACAGAATGTTTGAAGTGAATCTTGTTGGTAAGCTAAGGAGAACTTAGTTGCAAGTGATGAATAAATGATATGGTCATAGAGTTTGATAATTAGTTTAATTATTATTTTTGCATGATGAAAAATGATGAGATTGCTAGAAATGATTCTGGTATAAGTGAGGTGCGATCTTAACCAGAGTAGTAGCATGAGTTGATGATGGCTCCGTAGGAGCGTGGTTGATTCAGTTGTTTGCATGGTTATGTGATGCATATGTTAAGTGATGCATAGTATGACACCGGTTATTTTCACATTAAGTTGAACCTGATTAATAACTCAACTTGAATATGTTGTTGACCGGGTCATGGTGCCGCCGAAACGAGTCTTTCCCAGTGCAACCACATTTGCCGGTATGGGACGGCCTTAATGCGTTTCATTGTCGTGCCTCTGGTCGGTGCCTCCATTTAGGGAAGGTTATGGGCGAGTTGTACCCTGTCCCGGTAGGCAAGCATAACCTTGTGAGCCCGTTGTTAAGTTAAGTTTTGGTATCGGATCCTAGAATGGATCGTGGCCACGACGGTGGTCGAGGTGTGTGGAGGTAGACACGGGGCCACCCAGGACTAGGCCGATGGGCTCTGAGTCGGAATGGCCGGGAGAGTGTCATGACAATGAAATGGTTTCGTCGGAACGCTGTTGGTCCACCCGAATGGGAGTGCGAGGCCATGGGTTCCGTAGTGTGGGTACAATGTACTAACCTCTGCAGACTGTTTTTTAATCTATCGATAGCCGAGTCCACAGCTACGAACACGCTCGAAAGTTGGGTACACCATGGGTCAACACTTAATAAAATATGCACACTAAGTTTGTACTGAGGATGGCAGTGAGGCCATCATGTTGAGTCTGGCCATGAGTTGGTCGGGTTGTGATCGCCGTAAGGATCACGGGTCAAGAGTTGGTCGGGTTATGATCACCGTAAGGATCATAGGCCATGGATTGGTCGGGTGGTGATCGCCGAAAGGATCACAAGTATGTTTTAGAAATTATCATGTTTGTGGTCTGGAAATGATCACGTCTGGTAAGCACGTCCGTGGAACAAGTACCAGTTGAACATAGTCACAGCATATTGGATGTATGGTTGCATTGTTGCTTAAATGGTTAAATATCATGATATTGTTTGTCATTATGTTTATGCTTATTGTGATCTTGCAAGTACATTCAATGTACTGACCTGGCGTGTCATGCCAGATTTCAGGAAAGTCTCATTGGGAAGGAGTGCTGTCCGAGTCTAGACCGTGTCCACATCAGTGTCCTTGTGCTATGGAGTCCCGCTACGACGTTGTTCTGCTACCGAGTAGTTGTCATGATCGAGGCCCCTTTATGTTCACTAAATAATGTACATATTGTTCAGCCGCACCGTGTGTGCCACTTGGCCTCGCTAACTGTTGTAATATAAACTATGCTCCGCTAGCATGAATAAAACGGTTGTTTTTCTGTACCATGTTGTTGTGTGTTGGCAGAAGACAAGGTCTCTAGGCTGGCAATGCAAGGTAAACCAGACGCTCTGAGCCGGGGTGCCACAACGCTTGGTATCAGAGCCGCGCTGACTGTAGGCCACGCTATACTAAGCCGAGTTAACTGGATGTTAGATACGAGTTGTAGCTGAGTGCCGGTAATAATTGTAGCTGGTTGTTGCATTACATGCACTGATTTTATTTTTATGCTAACTTGTTAATGGTTGTGAGTGTAGATGGCTCCGGTGCTGTATCCGTGCCAGTTGCAGCTGATGCCATACATGTCGCCGCATCTCCTTCGTAACGTGTGGCGTCGACTGTACCCTCACGGAGACGATCCAGCCTATCGTGTGTATCGGGAGCGCCTAGCTGACTCAGTGTATGAGTATCACGCCGTGGTTACTCTGCGTGCCAGTTCCGATTCCAGCTCTTACACTCGTACCTCTCGTAGCGGCTATGCTTCTACCGCTTCTAAGGTTGTCCAGTTTGCTGCATTCGAGGTACTTGTTGAGCTCCGCTACAACGAGGTCCAGATGCAGAACCACCCAGGTTTCCATTACTATCCTTCTCTCGACGATAATGGTCGTGTCCGTTTCCCTGTCATTGATCCGGCGTCTGATAGTGTAGCTAGTCACCTTTCTCGCTACATCACTGCTAGCTATCTTCTGATCTACGAGCTCGCTCATGAGCTGAGTCGTGCCCGTACTGCTTTAGCTTCTACTTTAGTCTCGGCTCATTCAGCCACTGCTTCTCCATCTGTAGGATTTACTCCCTACATTCCTGCCAGTTCTAGGTCTCCTGTTTCTTCGGTTACTCCTCCAAGTAGCTCGGGCACCGCGACTGCGAGTCCACTTAGTGCTCCTGCTGAGTGGGTTTCACTCCTCGCCACTCCTGTAGCCCCAATGATCCACCCTCCACCTGCCCCAGAGGGAGAGCCCTCGAGGCAGCGTCGTCGTGTCACTTTTAACCCGGAGGTCTCCGTTAACCCCGTCAGTTCTGGATCCGAGTCTGCTTCAGGAGAGGACCCCGCAGCACCAGCAGAGCAGTAGAGCTTTCGAGTATTCTCAGTCATCGGAATGGAGTATGGATTTAGTCGTACGGGTCATGATGTTTTGTTTCATGTATGAGGGTAGTTGGACCTAGCATGTTGTCATCTTTCATGTATGAGTCTATGTATAATTATGTTGGACTTTATTTTATTCGTCGTATTTTCTTTGCCTTTTCGGTTTCACTTTTATTTTGTTGCTGGCTTCTCCCCAGTTTATATTGAATGTTTCTCATCTCGGTTGCGTTGACTTGGGAAAAATCATATTAGGATGACGCGGGGAGGCTGCAGTAGCAACGTTCGCGAGGGTTCTCCTGTTCGGTCTTCCGCACGACAGGCAGGACAATCACCCGAGCCGTACGTTCCACCACCGCCTCCACCGCCAAATCCGCCCATCACCGAGCAAATTATGTGTATGTTCGAGGAACGACGAAATAATGATCAGATGGAAATATTCAGAAGTATTCAAGCAATGGTTGGACAGAATGGAAATCAGCCCGTCCCTCACTCCAAGTTATCTGATTTTCAAAGGACTAAGCCTCCCAGTTTCAGTCAGGCCATTGATCCCTTGGATGCAGATGATTGGCCGAAAACTATGGAAAAGAAGCTTGAGGTTGCTCGAACTGAT
Source organism: Triticum aestivum (assembly GCF_018294505.1). Taxonomy (NCBI): domain Eukaryota; kingdom Viridiplantae; phylum Streptophyta; class Magnoliopsida; order Poales; family Poaceae; genus Triticum; species Triticum aestivum. The sequence continues at coordinate 401,769,929 of NC_057797.1, read as the reverse complement.
GAAGAGGATAATGTTCCGTTTGTAACACATTATCTGGAAGGCGCTGCTGCCATATGGTGGGAAAAATGAAAATGCCATAGGGACTGATAATGAAGCAATTACCTGGTCAGGATTCAAGGAGCAATTCTGGAAGTATCACATCCCTGCAGGAATCATGAAGACTACGCAGTGTGAATTTCTCGCGCTCCTCCTAGGAAGTCAGCCAGTGGGGGAATATTTGCAGAAATTCAATCACCTATCACGTTACTCTCAATATGACGTGGCCACTGAAGAAAGGAAGATGGACAGATTTCTTGGTGGATTAAACCCGCAACTTCGCTGTGCTCTCAGTGTGTTTGATTTCCCAGATTTCCAAACCCTCGTGAACAAGGCTTTCATTGCTGAAAGGGAACACAAGCTTGTATCAGATAATAAGTCTGCCCATAACGATCACAAGCGCAAGTTTGAGCCCAAAAAGGAAATGCAACCATTGTAGAAGGTTCGTACCTGGCAGCCAACTCCAGTGGCATACCAGCCTAACTGGCAACAAAATGTTAACAGGGCCACCACCCAAGTCAAGAATGACGTGCTCAACCCAGTTCTGGAGAATCGCCTGCGCAATAATTCCTGTTACAGTTGTGGACAAACCAGACATTATGCTAAACAGTGTCCCAAGAACAACCGGACCAATGTTACCTTCAAGCCACAAGTCCATTATTTGGAGGCAGGTCCAAGTCAGCACGACGTCACGGGATACGTTCATCACATTTCCGCCGACGAAGCCCAAGAAAATCCCAAAGTCGTCATTGGTATGTTCCCTGTTAATAACATACCTGCAGTAATTTTATTTGACTCTGGGGCTTCCCACTCTTTTATTTCTTGGAGTTTTGTTGCCCAAGACAAATTACCTTGTTCGCTTTTGGGCAGGAATATGCTGGTACAAACCCCAGGATCTCTTATCAGAAGCAATCTAGTCTGCCGCAATCTGGAAGTCAGTATCAATGGAATCCGTTTTCCAACATCTTTGATACTTATTGAGTCTGATAAATTGCATGTTATCTTAGGTATGAATTGGCTGACTCAGTACCAAGTATGCATAAATTGTGCAATCCGAGAAGTCAATTTGACCGGCCAAGATGGACAAACAACAAAGTTTATTACTCGTAGGAGCATACCCTCCAAGGAAATGGTCTTTACAGCAATAACTGAAATGGAATTAATTCCGGTGGTCAGTGAGTTTTCTGATGTATTCCCAGAAGAACTACCAGGCATGCCACCTGATCGAGAGCTTGAGTTTGCAATAGAACTTGTGCCCAGAACCACACCAATACACAAGAAATATTATCGAATGCCGTCATCCGAATTAGTGGAGCTAAAGAAGCAGCTTGATGAAATGCTCCAAAAAGGGTATATCTGCCCCAGTTCCTCACCATGGGGATCGCTTGCCATTTTTGTGGACAAGAAAGATGGCAGCCTCCGTATGTGTGTGGACTACCGATAGTTGAATGATGTCACGATCAAAAACAAATACTCTCTGCCAACAATTGATGATTTGTTTGATCAGCTCAGTGGAGCTAAGGTATTCTCAAAGATTGATTTGCGGACTGGATACTATCAGCTCAAAATTAAAAAGGAGGATATTCCCAAGACCGCATTCACCACTCGCTACGGTCTCTATGAATATACAATCATGTCCTTCGGCCTCACCAATGCCCCCGCTTTCTTCATGCACATGATGAATAAAGTATTCATGGATTTCCTCGATAAGTTCGTGGTCGTCTTCATCGATGATATACTTATTTATTCAAGAAGTGAAGAAGAACATAAGGAACACCTCCGAGCAGTGTTACAACGACTTCGTGAGCACCAGTTGTATGCCAAATTCAGTAAATGCGAGCTTTGGCTCAAGCAAGTTGGATTCGTCGGGCATGTGCTATCCACTGAAGGTATAGCCGTGGACCGAAGCAAGGTGAAAGATGTGCTCGACTGGTTGCCACCCGCCACCGTATCTCAGATCCGGAGTTTTCTTGGATTAGCCGGATACTACCGTCGTTTCATTGAAGGGTTCTCCAAGATTGCTAAGCCCACGATGGATCTGCTCAAAAAGGATAAGAAGTTTGAATGGACTTCGGACTGTGAGAAAAGTTTCACCGAGTTGAAGAAACGCTTGACAACTGCGCCAGTATTAACACTTCCTGATATCTACCGCAGTTTTGATGTATACTGCGATGCTTCCCGGTAAGGACTAGGATGCGTCCTTATGCAAGATGGCAAGGTAGTAGCTTATGCCTCATGGCAGCTACGGCCCCATGAAGGAAATTACCCCACTCATGATTTGGAATTGGCCGCGGTAGTTCATGCTTTAAAATTTTGGAGACACTAACTCATCGGAAAAAGGTGCCAAATTTTTACCGATCACAAAAGTCTCAAATATATATTTACTCAGCCGGATTTAAATCTCCGTCAATGAAGATGGCTTGAGTTAGTCAAGGATTATGACCTTGGAAGAAATTACCATCCGGGTAAGGCCAACGTGGTTGCCAATGCACTCAGTCGAAAACCCGTCAGTTTAAACGTTATGTTGGAATCTTTGCCTTCCGAACTTAAAGAGGAGATAGCTCAGCTCAACCTAGTCATAGTTGAGGCTGGCCTTGCCAATATTCTGAAGGTTACCCCTACTCTTGAGGAAGAAATCTGCAAAGCCAAATTAGGCGATGCCGATCTGCAGAAACGTATCAAGTTTTCCGATTTCTCGAAGGATCAGTACGGTACCCTCCGATTCAGGGGAAGGATTTGTGTGCCTAATCAAGCTGATCTGAAGCAGAAAATTTTGTCAGAAGCCCACGAATCCTCGTATTCAATCCACCCTGGAGGGACGAAAATGTATGAAGACCTTCGACAAATATTCTGGTGGGATGGAATGAAGAAAGACATTGCTTATTTCATAGCCTGTTGCGACATATGCAACAAAGTAAAGGCAGAACATCAGAAACCAGCCGGACTTCTCCAACCACTGCCAATATCTCAATGGAAATGGGACAATGTCTGTATGGATTTCATCACAGGACTACCTAAGACCCGACGAGGCAATAATGCGATCTGGGTCATAGTAGACACATTAACCAAGGTGGCCCACTTCCTCCCAATCAAAACCTCATACCGAGCAGACGAGCTCGCATGACTGTATGTATCCAGAATTGTCAGTCTACACGGAGTTCCCCGAACCATCACTTCTGAATGAGGATCACTTTTCGCCTCCACTTTTTGGTCCCGTCTCCATCAGGCCCTCGGAACAGAGTTGAAATACATTACCGCTTATCATCCTCAGACGGATGGGCAGACAAAAAGAGTAAATCAGATACTCGAAGATATGCTCTGAGCCTGTGTTTTGGCCCAAGTATCACAATGGGAAGATTGCTTGCCATACGCTGAGTTCTCGTATAACAATGGGTTCCAGACCAGTTTAAAGATATCACCATATGAAGCTTTGTATGGCCGTAAGTGCCGCACTCCATTAAATTGGTCTCAAACGGGAGATAGCCATATTTTCGGAACAGATCTCATGCTGGAAGCCGAAAAGCAAGTCAAGGAGATCCGAGACAGATTGCAATTGGCCAAATCATGACAAAAAAGTTATTACGATGCAAAGCACCGACAGATCAGCTTTGAACCCGGAGAACATGTCTACCTTCGAGTCACGCCTATGAAAGGAATCAAAAGGTTTCAAACCCGGGGAAAATTGGCACCCAGGTTTATTGATCCATTTCCCATTATGACATGAGTAGTGCTGTGACATATCAGTTGGAGTTGCCCCCTGAGCTGTCAGACATGCACAACATGTTCCACATTTCACAACTGCGATGGTGCATATCACCACCCGAGAAAAAGACCGATTTGTCAGAGATAGAGCTGGCAAAGGACTTGACCTACGAAGAGAGGCCAGTGAAAATTTTGGATCAGATGGAAAGGGTCACTCGCAGTAAATCACGAAAGTTTTACAAGGTCCAGTGGATGCATCATACCGAGTCAGAATCAACCTGGGAATCAGAAGAATTTCTAAGGGCATGTTATCCAAAATGGTTTTCCCAACCAACCGAATCTCAAGGACGAGATTCATTCTAAGTGGGGGAGGTTTGTGACAGCCTGGTTTTTGCCCTCTTTTCTTTGCTTGATTTTCAGTTGAGTTGGTTTTGAATTTGGAGTTTGAATCATTTCATTTGGACTTAACCACTTGGGTACCCCCTTGATTTTCACCCAAGTGTTCCCTCTCCTCCTCACAACCATCATTTCACCCCTGGCCAACCTAAAATATTGTTTGGAATATTTTTCTTAAATGAAAAATATTCATTTTGGCCTCCAAAACCCTAGCTAAACCTTTGAGCTCCAAAGCAACCCTAATTTTTCTTGCCCCAAAAATCCTGAGAAAAATCCCAATTATTCTTTGGACCCTAGGGCACCTTTCTGAGCAAAAATATTTCACCAGTCTTTGGAATATCTTGTCTACACAAAATAAAGTCACTTCTGGGCAGAAATGGTAGTTTCTACACCAACTACCATTTTACTAGCTCCATTGTAGCCGGCTTTCCCTGTGCCTTTTTACCTTAGTAAGAGTTAGTAAAACCCCAAAGCTCAGCCCTTGAATCCCAATGGTTTGACCACAGTAACTCTCCAAAGTTACTGTCCAGTAACTTGTCAGCAGCACAAGTTTACTTCTACTGCACCTGGAACCTAACCAAACCATGGTAACAACTCAGTTTACTAAGGACTACACGCCAGGCATCTTTGTTAGTGCGTAGAGTGGCCTGATGTCACGGTTCACGCGGTGACTGTGTTCGTCCGAGCGTGGTAGCATGCAATACGCGCGCTCTGCGCGTCGCCAGCACCTCTGTTGGGCGCGTGCTCGCTGCCCAGCCGGCCAGAGCGTGCCACACCTTGCCACCATCCTCGTCTCCCCCTCCATAACTCCCCGATGCCGCTCGCCGACACCGGAGCTCGCCGCAGCGAGCACGGGCACGGTCCGGCCAACGACACAGTGTGCGCGCACTGTGTTCGTCGCTTTCCCCCTTGCTCCTTTGCTCGTTCGCGCCCGCACAATGTTCCTGTGTGATCTCCCGAACTCTATTCTCCAGATTGCATCTTTGATAATCTTCTGTGAAGATTTCCTTCACATTGAACCCACTTCGGCCTGTGGCTGAAGGTGTTCTGTGTCAAGCCGTACTCAGTTGGTCATGAACTTGCGGAGTGCTGAGGGGCTATGATTAGCCGTCTCGCAGGAAGAAAACTCCTCTATCGGCGCTCATGAAGGGTTTTCCTACTTCGGCTAATCCACCAAGGATGTTAGTCTCTTGGGCGGCCGGGGGCCTAGACCGGAGGGACCCAAAAGAGGTCAAAGTGCTTCAAAGCAAGCTCAAGGTTGTGGTCGGCAAGGTCATTAGTATGGTAGATGTCGTCCATGTGATGCTCTTTCATTGACTCCTCCCGCTTCAATTCCGGGCACTCCCAATGTGGGAGTGCACGCCCAAGGACGACGTGGTGGTGAAGGACTTCTTCCGTGGAGGAGACTTTGGTGGATGTGGAAGCTCCTTCTTGGAAATGGCGAGGAGTCCCTTCCCACTCAAATCGAGGATATCGGCTTCTGCCAAGCCCTTCCTGTTGCCGAGGTAAGTTTATCTCAACCGAATTTCTTTTCATTCATAGATGTATTTCTTTACTGTTTGATGGCTGACTTTTTTTCTGATACAGGCTAGGCGTGTTTGGGCCGAGAAGATGAAGTCCCCATCTCCAGTTCCGAGGAATCCTGTGTCGGGGTGAAACGACACCTATGGGATCACAACGAATCCCTACTATGGTTGACGGGGCGCGTGGCTGCAAACAGAGCGGGATCGGAAGATCAATGCGGGGAGTTTATCTAGGTTCGGGCCGCAAGTGATGCGTAATACCCTACTCCTGCTGGTTTGTGTTTATCTGGTGTTCTTGAACTACCTACAGGGTGTGCTGATTCCAAAAAAGCCGAATCCCTTCTCAGTATGCTGCGGGCCTCCTTTTATAAAAAAAGGGGTTGCCACAGTGGCACATAGGAGGTGTAAAGTGCACAGTAGCTAGGTCTATCCTGGGCACCATGGGACAAAATGCGTTAAATGCACTGCCGACGTGCCCTCCACGCTTTATTGGGGATGGCAAGGAAGCTCATCCCACCTGTCACCACTTCGCCTCGCCTTGACACGCGTCTGAGCTAACGAGGTGCGTGGCGCCACACTGGCTGGCTGCTGCTGAGCTGGTGCGGTGGTAGAGTCTTCATGAAGATCTGCATGCCACCATGCAGGTGCTTGCTGAGTTGGCTTGAGGCTGCGTGCCGCCACACAGGTGCCTGCCTCGGTGGCGGGCTGGCTGCTGCTTTGGGATGGCGGTGGAGCCTTGGAGTGGGCCTGGTTGTTGCCCTGTCGATGTCCTCGGCAAGAGTCTTGCCGGGGCGCATCGTCTGCCCCCGGCAAGACGAGCCTTGGTTTTGACACTGTCGATGGTGTCAGAACTCTCAGGCTCAAGGGCGGTGACCTTGCTGGTGTTTGGGGCAAGTTGCCCTGGCAAGCTTCTTGCCGGGGTTGTGAAGGCACCCCGGCAAGGGCCTTGGCGGGGCAGTTCACCTCACCCTTCTTCTCTTCGTGCTTCGGGTAATCTTGCATCTTTGCTTCCTCTGCCGTGCCAAGCATGGTCACAGGCGTGGCTGCGACTGCCTGTGCACAAGTAAAGGGGTACCAAAAGGACCCCTACTTTTGTACACCGACAGGAGCCCCCGGGCCTGGGCCACACATAAGCGTGGGCCATTGTTGGGTCAGGCCCAAAATGGTGTGCTGGCACGCGTGGCAGAGTTTTATTGCGGTAACTCACATGCTAGTTTCGCTTCCCCATGACCCACATTGAATGTGTGACGTGGGGGTCGTGCGCGGGATGACCGCAGCATGCTTGCGTCACCCCGTGGTGAATAGTAAAGAGGCGGCTTGCGTCTTCCCTAAAAAAGAGAGAAAAACTGCGGGGGCCGCTGCTCATTTACTCCTTTGGCCTCGGAACCGTCGTTCCATGTATCCCATCACGCCCGCCCTTTTCTCCATGTACGTTGAATGCAAGGCGCGGGATAGGTGACAGATGCACGGGATACGAGAGGATGCGTAATGGCTGATGCCCATGCACTTCTGATTGGGTGGGGAGGGCGGTTGACGGCCCCGTTCACTGTCAACTTAATGAGCCAGCTGAACGGGCCCTTCTGGGTTGCAGAGCCGATCCCTGGCCTGCCCCGTTCGGCTATAAAAAGGGGCCTGGGAGGTGGAGAAGAATCATCTCACGTGCCTTATCTTCGCCCTATCCCTCATCCACTGCCATGGCGAGAGGCCGCGGCCGCGGCCGTTCTTCTGTTGAGGCGACCAGGTCTTCCTCCCGCCAGAGAGATGCGGCGGTCAGCGAAGAGCCAGCCGCCCAAGACGAAGGCCATGCTCGAGGTAAAGGCGCCAGACGGGGCCGCGGTCGACGAGACAGTCAAGGCAGGGGCGGCCGGGGAAGGGGGACGCCTGCGTCGTCGTCATCTCCGTCACCATCTCCACCGCCATCCCCTCCTGCTTTGTTGAGCGGCCACGTCGGGGACACGGTGCTGGAGTTTATTCTGCAGCTGTGCGAGTCACCGCATAGCTGCCTTTGCCTCCTCGAGGCATTCGCAAGGGTGCTGGAGGTCGACCGGCGGCCGAGCATAAGGCTCCAGATGAAGGGATGCTGCAACGACGACATGTGGGTGAACACAGGGTTCCCTGCTCCCCATGAGATGTGTCTTCGCCGGGGTTGGAAAACCTTCGCACGTGCCCACACCTTGATGAAGGGGCACATTCTTCTCTTCAAGCTAACGGAGAGTGACATGCTCTCCGTCAAGGTCTTCGGGCGCATGGGACACAGGCTAGGGTGCTGCACGGAGAGCTCGACAGACGCGAGAGCTCCTCCTCGAGCGGCGACGAGGAGGGAACCAGTGACGGGGATGGGTCTGACTAGGCGTCGGGCCTCCCGTCCCTAGGCGGAGCCGACATCAGAAGCATCTACACCTGGCCCCTTCCCCGGTAGAGCGATTTGACGGGGGGCAGTTCTTGGTGGTGGCTCCTCGAGCTAGCTCCTTGAACTTCTCGGGGCCGTTGCTTCCGGCAGCTGGCGTCGGAAGGCCGGAGAAGATGAAGAAGGCGGGTGGCGGGCCGTCAAGTCAGAGTATGATGGCATCGACGCCTTCATCTCCTACTGTCGGCCCGTTGCCTCATCTTTTGGCTTCCTCCACGGAACCGTCATCACCAACCCTCTTCTTGGACGGCCGCCGGGATGTTCTCTTGGTGTCTTCTGCTGCTTGTACCTCGCCTAGGCACCCCATTTGCCCTCTTGCCGTCTTGACCTGCCTCCTGAGGAGAGGGGCAAGAAAAGGATTACGGGCACCTTATCTCCTTTTTACATTGTAAGCCTGCGGGCATTTGCTGAATTAGATCTTGTAATCCTCCGCAACAGGCCTTGCCGTTCTCCTGCCTTATACCACGCTTAAACCCACGCCCTTGGCGGGGTGCAGGGGCAAAGTAGGATCGGGCTCCTCGCTTGTTTCCCCCCTTCTCCACCGCAACTACAACCAGATTACGGCCCGAAAGAGACTTCGGGCGTAGGAAGGAGGGAGCACGGTGGCGTAGGAGCAAGTGAGGTTTCATGCGTTCAAGTTTCATACGGAAACGCGTAGCGGGGGAAGGAAAACTTATTTGAATTTGGAGCCTCCCGGCAACCTTGGCTTGCTGGGGTCGGGGTGTCGATCTGTTTCCTTCCCTTCAAGTGGTCTTGCAGGGGATGCCTATGCAGCTTGTAAACCAAAGAGAGGACTGGAAGAGACAGAAAGACACGCACTCGATCTCTACGTCAGGGGTTAGTTGCCGCCAAGCACTATCGACCCTAACAGAGAAACAGACTCAACCTAGCATGCATGTTAATTCTACGGCGCCTGGCTTTGTACAAAGGGTTACATGCCATGCCGGCAAGGCTTGTACAAAAGGTGGTCTGCCGGGGGGCCGGCAACCGCGCCTTATGGGTAAAACTTGCGAAGATGTTCGCTGTTCCAGGAGTTGCTCACTGGGGTCCTATCTTCGGTCTCCAGGTGGACTGCACCGGGCCTGGTGACTCGTATTACCCGATAAGGGCCTTCCCACATTGGCGTCAACTTGTTGGAATTCTTGGCGGACTGAACTCGCCGAAGAACAAGGTCGCCTTCCTCAAGTCTTTGGGCATGAACCTTGCGTCTATGGTAGCGGCGCAAGGCTTGCTGGTAGCGCGCTGCTCGCATAGCCACCCGAAGACGATCTTCGTCAAGGAGCATTGCGTCCTCTTGCCGCAACTGCTCTTGCTCAAGCTCATCATAAGCGAGCACTCAAGGTGACCCGTGTATGAGTTCCATGGGGAGAACTGCTTCCGCCCCGTATACTAGGGCGAAGGGTGTCTGGATAGTAGCTCGATTTGGCATCGTCCTGATCGACCAAAGAACTGTTTGGTACACCAAAATGGCAGACCAGTCCCTTGAAGAACTTGACGGCTGATTGCACTGTCACCTTTTCACTGGTTCCACCTTCGGACACTTTGTGAACTTGTCGATGGCAACATACAAGTACTCAAAGCCCCCGACGGCACAGGGAAAGGGGCCCAATATGTCGAGCCCACAGACCAAAAATTGCTAGGAAAGAGGGATTGTTTGAAGGGCTTGGGCTGGCTGGTGAAGTTTCTTTGAATGAAACTGGCACGCTTCACACTTAGTTACTAGCACAGTTGCATCCTAGAGGGCGGTGGGCTAGAAGAACCCTTGCCGGAATGCTTTGCCGGCAAGGGTCCTTGACCCTATGTGGGAGCTACACATGCCTCCATGTATCTCTGCCAACAGCTTCAGTCCGTCCTCCCGAGGAATGCACTTTAGTCTCACTCCGTTTGGTCTTCTCCTGTATAGGGCATTATCCACAAATTGGTACATGCTGGACCGACAGGCTACTTTCTCAGCTTCTTCCTGTTCCTCGGGGAGCTCCCCTGTTTGGAGGAAACGGACGGTGTGTTGTGCCCATGCCGGAGCCTGGGGCTCGATACTAGGACCAAATGCACATCTCCAGTCACAGGAGCTGCTGCCTCTACGGCCAGGGCCTGGGGCCCTACCGGGGGGTGCCGCTCCTTGGCTAGTCTGGGACACTCGGCAACTTCCTTGCCGGCGGTTCCTGGGAGCTCAGCGGGAAAGTATTCACCGGGGCCCACCTTCCTTCTCTTGCTCTGTCCTGCTGATGGCTCGATGGATAGCTGAGTTAATTGAAGCACAAAGGTACCTGGTTCCACAGGCAGCTTGAGGGCAGCGCGTTTTGACAAGTAGTCGGCAATGTTGTTCTCCGCTCGGGGAACATACTCTGCTTGTAGCCCATCAAAACTCTCTTCCAACTTCCTCACTTCATCCACATAGGCTTCCATCAGCGGGCTCTGGTAATCCTTATAAACTTGCTTGACGACAAGCTGCGAATCACCTCTAATGATGAGCTTCTTGATTCCGAGGTCCTCCGCGATCCTGAGATTGGCAAGCAGCCCCTCGTACTTCGCCGTGTTATTTGTTGACCTTTCCCGGGGGAAGTGCATTTGGACCACATACTTGAGGTGCTCTCCGGTGGGTGCGACGAGCAGCACGCCGGCACCAGCGCCTTGCAGTGAGAAAGCCCCATCAAAGTACATTATCCACTCACGGCACATCTCCTTGCCGGGTAGGGTAGTCTCTTGAATTTCTTCGTCGGGTGTCGTAGTCCATTCTGCTATGAACTCTGCCAAGGCTCGGCTCCTGATTGTTGAAGTACTTTCAAACATGAGGCCAAAGCTCGATAGCTCTAACGCCCACTCCACATTCCTCCCGGTCGCATCAGGATTGTGCAAGATTCATTGCAACGGGAGGCGGGTGACGACGGTGATCTCATGTGCTTGGAAATAGTGGTGCGGCTTTCTCTTGGCCATGAGGAGGCCGAAAAGTAACTTTTGCATACCAGAATACCTTGACCGTGCCCCCTGCAGGAGGGAGCTGATGTAATAAACTGGGTGTTGCGCCATCTTCTTCCTCTGTCCCGCTTCGCTCGTCTGCGCAAACTCTGTCTTGCCGGGGCCGGGCCTTGTCGGCGTCAAGCCCTGCCGGGGAGGGTTCTGGCCCGTCGTCCGACGGCTCTCCTGCTACCGCTACTTCCTCCTCAAGTTCTCTCTCTGCCACTAGTGCAACACTGACCACTTGATTCATCGCCCCTAAGTATAGCAGCAACGGCTCTTGTGGTTTAGGTGCGACTAGTGTTGGCGTGGAGGAGAGGTACCTCTTCAAATCTTGCAGTGCCGCCTCTGCCTCCAGTGTCCATTTCAATGGACCCGCCTTTTTCAGAACCTTGAAAAAGGGGAGGGCGCGTTCAGTAGATTTGGAGATGAACCTGCTCAGGGCAGCAACGCAGCCGGCGAGCCTATACACGTCTTTGACCCGTTTTGGCGCCTCAATCTGCTCAACTGCTTTGATCTTGTCGGGATTTGCTTCGATTGCGCGTTGAGACACAAAGAACCCAAGAAGTTTGCCGGACGGGACACCGAACACGCACTTCTCGGGGTTGAGCTTGAGGTTGATCTTGCGCAGATTCGCAAATGTTTCTTCTAGATCTTGCACGAGTGTGGCCTTGTCCTTGGTTTTGACCACTATATCATCCATATAGGCTTCCATATTTCTATGTAGCTGGGACTCAAAACCAATTTGGACTGCTCGGGCAAAGGTCGAACCAGCACTCTGCAACCCGAAAGGCATTCGTACAAAACAGTACGTACCACATGGGGTGATGAACGTGCTCTTCTCTTCATCTTCCTTCATCATGAAGATTTGGTGGTATCCTGAGTAGGCGTCGAGGAATGATAGTAGGTCACACCCGGTAGTGGAGTATAAAATCTGGTCGATGGATGGCAGAGGGAAAGGATCATTTGGGCAGGCTTTATTGATATCAGTTTAGTCAATACACAGCCTCCACTTCCCATTCGCCTTACGCACCACCACCAGATTGGCCAACCGCGTGGGGTGGAGTACTCCTCTAACCAGGCCTGCCGCCTCCAGCTTCCTGATTTCTTTAATGATGAACTCTTGTCTTTCCCAAGCTTGCTTACTGACCTTCTGCTTGACGGGCCGTGCATGAGGACAGACAGCAAGATGGTGCTCAATCACCTCCCTGGGAACACCGGGGATGTCGAACGCTTGCCGGGAAAACACGTCGACATTCGCCCGCAGGAAGGTGACAAGCACGCTTTCCTATTTTCTGTTAAGGGTGGAGCTTATGGTAAAAGCTCTGCCCGTACCGCCCTCCTTGACGGGAACCTTCTTGGTCTCTGGTGGCTTTGCCTTGGACCTCTTGCTCTTGCCGATGGAGCTCTCTGGCACGTCCTCGAAGGTAGCATAGCACTCCAAATAGGTGCGCTTGCCGGAGTGGGCGCAAGAGGTCTTGCCGGAAGAGGTCTTGCTGGCTTTCCTCCTTCCCGGGGCTCCAACGGTAGGAGCAAGTGCCTTGACGGCAGTTGCTGCAACTACCTCTCGGTAGAGCTGGTCAACGCAAATAAGCGCATCGTTCTTGTCGGAGGGGACGGTGATGATGGTCAGCGGCCCCGGCATGTTCAACGTGTTGTAGGCGTAGTGTGACGCCGCCATGAACTTGGCCAGCGCCGGGCGGACAAGGATCCCATTGTATTGCAAGGGGATCTCGACGACATCAAATACGATCTTCTCCCTCCTATAGTTCAGCTCGCCCCCAAAAGTAACGGGCAACGTGATTTTACCATTAGGCTGGCTCCTTCCCGAGTTGACCCCTTGAAACGTGCCCGTCTTTTCGAGATCTCCATCAGGAATCTGCAGCCACTTGATCACGGCGGGCGAGATCAAATTCAAACCGGCCCCACCATCGACTAGCACTTTTGTCACCTTGAGGTTGCGTATTGTTGGGGAAACCAACAACGGCAAGCACCTGACCGCAGTTGTGTGATCAGGGTGGTCCTTGGTGTCAAAAATGATGGGTGTGCGGGACCACTTCAGTGGCTTCTGGGCATCGAACGATGGCTCTGCTGTAGTGACCTCATGCGCCCACTGCTTATGTTGGCGGTGAGAGGCATGCAGCAAGGCGCCACCATTGACGCACATAGCCTCTCTAGCTTTCTGGAACTCGTGCTCGTCGGACTCGTCGGACTCGTCATGATCATCATCTTGCTCCTTCTTGTCACGGCCTCGAGCAGGCCTCTCGTCTTGGTTATTTTTGCCCTAATGACCCTCCTGGCCACTGCGCTTCTTGCCGGACCCGTCAGCACCATCCTGGCCCTTCTACTTGTCCCGTCTCTCATACTCAGCTTTCTTCTTTTTGGCAAGCAGCTCAACCTGTCAGAAGTTCTGGAGATCATGGCCCTTGGTGCGATGGATCTTGCAGTACTGCTTGCCGGAGCTCCCTGGCTTGTCGGCAGCCACCAAGCCCCGGCAGGCGGCACACCCAGCAACTTCCTTGCCAGGGTCGTCAGCCTTGGCCTTTTTGGCGGTGCTGGGGTCATTGGATCCCTCAACGGCAAGCACAGTCTTGCCTTTAAGCTTCCTGTTGCGGCACCGACCCTTCTTCGTCGGGGCGGCAGTGTCGTCATCGGTGGACTCGATTTCCGCACCGGCATCTTCGCTGGGGTACTTCCTCCCCTCTTCAGCCCGAGCACATCTGTCAGCCAGAACATAGAGTTCGGCCACATCCTTAACCTTGTTCATCGCTAGCTCTTCATGCATCTTGCGGTTATGCACATTCTGATGGAACGCGCTGATGACAGCGGCAGGGTGAATATCTCGAATGGTATAATGTACACGGCTGAACCTCTGTATGTACTTGCGCAGGGTCTCGCCATCCTTCTGGGGGATGACATGTAAGTCACTTGCCTTGCCAGGAGCTTGGTGGCCTCCGATGAAGGCGCCAACAAACTCGTGGCACAGATCCGACTAGGAAGAGATGGAGTCGACTGGCAGGTGCATCAGCCATGACATGATGTTGGGCTTAAGTGCCAATGGAAAGTAATTGGTGAGCGCCTTGTCATCGCGGGCCCCGGTAGCTTGCATCATGATGGTGTAGATGATGAGGAACTTCGACGATGGGTCTTGCCGTTGTACTTTTCCCCAACATCAGGCTTGAACATGCGGTGTGAGGGCCACTGGAACTGCCACAGCTCTCGGGTGAAGGCTAGGCAACCCACCTTGTAAGGCAGGTCGCCAGAGCCCCCCGGCACCGAGCGATCCAAGGTGGGCCCCGCACGCCTATCCGATTGACAGCGTGCCTCCCGCCTATGACAGTCTGGTTTTTGCCCTCTTTTCTTTGCTTGATTTTCAGTTGAGTTGGTTTTGAATTTGGAGTTTGAATCATTTCATTTGGACTTAACCACTTGGGTACCCCCTTGATTTTCACCCAAGTGTTCCCTCTCCTCCTCACAACCATCATTTCACCCCTGGCCAACCTAAAAATATTGTTTGGAATATTTTTCTTAAATGAAAAATATTCATTTTGGCCTCCAAAACCCTAGCTACCCTAATTTTTCTTTCCCCAAAAATCCTGAGAAAAATCCTAATTATTCTTTGGACCCTAGGGCACCTTTCTGAGCAAAAGTATTCACCACTCTTTGGAATATATTGGTTACAGAAAATAAAGTCACTTTTTGGCAGAAATGGTAGTTTTCTACAGCAACTACCTTTTTACTAGCTCCATTGTAGCTGGTTTTTTCCTGTGCCTTTTTGCCTTAGTAAGAGTTAGTAAAACCCCAAAGCTCAGCCCTTGAATCCCAGTGGTTTGACCACAGTAACTTTCCAAAGTTACTGTCCAGTAACTTGTCAGCAGCACAAGTTTACTTCTACTGCACCTGGAACCTAACCAAACCGTGGTAACAACTCAGTTTACTAAGGACTACACGCCCGACATCTTTGTTAGTGTGTAGAGTGGCCTGATGTCATGGTTCACGCGGTGACCGTGTTCGTTCGAGCGTGTCGGCATGCAATACGCGCGCTCTGCGCATCGCCAGCGCCTCTGTTGAGCGTGTGCTCGCTGCCTAGCCGGCCAAAGCATGCCACACCTCGCCACCATCCTTGTCTCCACCTCCATAACTCCCCCCTGCCGCTCGCCGATGTCGGAGCTCGCCGCTTTCATGGGCACGGTCGGGCCAACGGCACAGTGCGCGCACACTGTGTTCGTCGCTTTCCCCCTCGCTCATG
Organism: Triticum aestivum; assembly: GCF_018294505.1. NCBI lineage: Eukaryota > Viridiplantae > Streptophyta > Magnoliopsida > Poales > Poaceae > Triticum > Triticum aestivum. The sequence continues at coordinate 401,754,661 of NC_057797.1, read as the reverse complement.
TGCTCGTCCACGCCCGCGCACAGTTCCTGCGTGACCTCCGTCGTCTTCTCCCTCTCTCTCTGGCACTGTTCGTCACCGGGCGCCGTGGACAGGTGTCCTCCGGCGGAGCCCGAGCCCTCCTTGCCGCCCGCCTATAAAAGCAGCCACCCGTAGCCTCTTGGAGCACCCCCAACCACTCCCACTCCCTCCTAGAGCCAGTAGAAGCCGCAGCCCAGCCGGGCAGGCCGTGGGCTGCCGTCCCGAAGCCGAGCTCGCCGGCGATCCCCTTCGGATCGTTCCTACAGCTCCGGGCCCTCCCAAGCCAAGGCGACCCTGCTAGGGCCTCCGCCTCTCCTCCGTGAAGCCAACCCCCCTGGAGCCCCTGGAGCTGCCCCAAGCCGCCGTCTTCTTCATCTCCGGCAACCTCCGCCCTCTGCCTCTGCTGGAGAGGTCAAATTCGACGCCGTCCGGTCACCGCTAGCTACGCTACGGGTACGGGCAGGTGCGCAAACATCTTCTCCGTCGATCCCCCCCTCTTGTTTGACTCCAAGAAGCCTCACCGCCGGCGTGTGCTCCGGCGAAGCGCCGCCTCCCTCTGTTTCCCTCTCCCCTCCCTCCAGCTTGACTAGCGGGGCCCGCTAGTCAGCCACTCATTACGCGCGCGAAGCGGTATGAGTGGTG
>NC_057797.1:401620771-401753747 GCF_018294505.1 Triticum aestivum | reverse complement strand
CCCCCCCTGTTTAATTATTTCAAATTCATTTAAATTCCAGGAAACTTCATATAGCCATAACTTTTTATCTATAAGTCCAAATGCATTGATTCTTTTTGCATTGTGTTCTGTGTCCAAAAATCTAACAGCACCCAAAAGATGGGATTTTTCCTTGCTGTCTAGATTTTCTGGTAATTTTCAGAAGGTTTCTTGACGTTTTCTTTTTGTGGTTTTGAATATTTTCAGAAGAGCCAGCTTGTCTTGAGGTTTACCAGGAGCTTTGTGAACCTCATCAGCACTAAGGCAAGCCACAGTAACATTTTCATAGTGCCACTTCAATATTTGTGATTTTCCTACTTGAACTCATGAATATTTATGCATTTTAATTAGTTATATAATGATTATATTCTATTAAATGCTTGTCATGTTAAAATACTTGAACTACAGAATGTTTGAAGTGAATCTTGTTGGTAAGCTAAGGAGAACTTAGTTGCAAGTGATGAATAAATGATATGGTCATAGAGTTTGATAGTTAGTTTAATTATTATTTTTGCATGATGAAAAATGATGAGATTGCTAGAAATGATTCTGGTATAAGTGAGGTGTGATCCTAACCAGAGTAGTAGCATGAGTTGATGATGGCTCTGTAGGAGCATGGTTAATTCAGTTGTTTGCATGGTTATGTGATGCATATGTTAAGTGATGCATAGTATAGCATTATGACACCGGTTATTTTCACATTAAGTTGAACCTGATTAATAACTCAACTTGAATATGTTGTTGACCGGGTCATGGTGCCACTGAAATGAGTCTTTCCCAATGCAACCACATTTGCCGGTATGGAACGGCCTTAATGCATTTCATTGCCGTGCCTCTGGTCGGTGCCTCCATTTAGGGAAGGTTATGGGCGTGTTGTATGCTAGCCCGGTAGGCAAGCATAACCTTGTGAGCCCGTTGTTAAGTTAAGTTTTGGTACCGGATCCCAGAGTGGATCGTGGCCACGATGGTGGTCGAGGGGTCTGGAGGTAGACACGGGGCCACCCAGGACTAGCCCGATGGGGTCTGAGTCGGAATGGCCGGGAGAGTGTCATGACAATGGAATGGTTTCGTCGGAACGTTGTTGGTCCACCCAAATGGGAGTGCGAGGCCATGGGTTCCGTAGTGTGGGTACAGTGTACTAACCTCTACAGACTGTTCTTAATTTATTGATAGCCGAGTCCACGGTTATGGACATGCTCGAAAGTAGGGTACACCATGGGTCAACACTTAATAAAATATGCACACTAAGTTTGTACTAAGGATGGCAGCGAGGCCATCGTGTTGAGTCTGGCCATGAGTTGGTTGGGTTGTGATCGTCGTAAGGATCACGGGCCAAGAGTTGGTCGGGTTATCGCCGTAAGGATCATAGGCCATGGATTGGTCTGGTGGTGATCGCCGAAAGGATCACAAGTATGTTTTAGAAATTATCATGTTTGTGGTCTGGAAATGATCGCTTCCGGTAAGCACGTCCGTGGAACAAGTACCAGTTGAACATAGTCACAGCATATTGGATGTATGGTTGCATTGTTGCTTAAATGGTTAAATAGCATGATATTGTTTCTCATTATGTTTATGCTTATTGTGAGCTTGCAAGTACATTCAATGTACTGACCTGGCGTGTCATGCCAGAATTCAGGAAAGTCTCGTTGGGAAGGAGTGATGTCCGAGTCTAGACCCTGTCCACATTGGTGTCCTTGTGCTATGGAGTCCCGCTACGACGTTGTTCCGCTGTCGAGTAGTTGTCATGATCGAGGCCCCTTTATGTTCACTAAATAATGTACATATTGTTCAGCCGCACCGTGTGTGCCGCTTGGCCTCGCGAACTGTTGTAATATAAACTATGCTCTGCTAGCATGAATAAAGCGGTTGTTTTTCTGTACCATATTGTTGTGTGTTGCCAGAAGGCAAGGTCTCTAGGCTGGCAATGCAAGGTAAATCGGTCGCTCTAATCCGGGGTGCCACAATGCTTGGTATCAGAGTCGCGCTGACTGTAGGCCACGCTAGACTAAGCCGACTTAACTGGACATTAGATACGAGTTGTAACTGAGTGCCGGTAATAATTGTAGCTGGTTGTTGCATTACATGCACTGATTTTATTTTTATGCTAACTTGCTAATGGTTGCGAGTGTAGATGGCTATTGCAGCTGATGCCGTACACGTGCCAGTTGCAGCTGATGTCGTACACGTCACCGCATCTCCTTCGTACGTGTGGCGTCGGTTGTACCCTCACGGAGCTAACTCAGTGTATGTGTATCACGCCGTGGTTACTCTGCGCGCCAGTTCTGATTCCAGCTCTCACACTCGTACCTCTCGTAGCGGCTGTGCTTCTACCACTTCTCAGGCTGTCCAGTTTGCTGCATTCAAGGTACTTGTTGAGCTCCGCTACAACGAGGTCCGGATGCAGAACCACCCAGGTTTCCATTACTATCCTTCTCTCCACGATAATGGCCATGTCCGTTTCCCTGTCATTGATCCGGAGTCTGATAGTGTAGCTAGTCACCTTTCTCACTACATCACTGCTAGCTACCTTCTGATCTATGAGCTCGCTCATGAGCTGAGTCGTGCCCGTACTGCTTTAGCTTCTACTTTAGTCTCGGCTCGCTCAACCACTACTTCTCCATCTGTAGGATTTACTCCCTACATTCCTGCCAGTTCTAGGTCTCCTATTTCTCCGGTTTCTCCTCCGAGTAGCTCGGGCACCGCGACTGCGAGTCCACTTAGTGCTCCTGCTGAGTGGGTTTCACTCCTCGCCACTCCTGTAGCCCTGATGATCCACCCTCCACCTACCCCAGAGGGAGAGCCCTCGAGGCAGCGTCGTCATGTCACTTTTAACCCAGAGGTCTCCGTTAACCCCGTCAGTTCTGGATCCGAGTCCTCTTCAGGAGAGGACCCCGCAGCACCAGCAGAGTAGTAGAGCTTTCAAGTATTCTCAGTCGTCGGGATGGAGTATGGATGTAGTCGTACGGGTCATGATTTTTCGTTTCATGTATGAGGGTAGTTGGACCTGGCATGTTGTTATCTTTCATGTATGAGTCTATGTATAATTATGTTGGACTTTATTTTATTCGCCATATTTTCTTCGCCTTTTCAGTTTCACTTGGATTTTCTTGCTGGCTTCTCCCCAGTTTATATTGAATGTTTCTCATCTCGGTTGCATTGACTTGGGAAAAATCATATTAGGATGACGCGGGGGGGGGGGGCTGCAGTAGCAACATTCGCGAGGGTTCTCCTGTTCGGTGTTCTGCACGACAGGCAGGACAATCACCCAAGTCGTACGTTCCACCACCGCCTCCACCACCAAATCCGCCCTCCACCGAGCAAATTATGCGTATGTTCGAGGAACGACGTAATAATGATCTGATGGAAATATTCAGAAGTATTCAAGCAATGGTTGGGCAGAATGGAAATCAGCCCGTCCCTCACTCCAAGTTATCTGATTTTCAAAGGACTAAGCCTCCAATTTTCAGTCAGGCCATTGATCCCTTGGATGCAGATGATTGGCTGAGAACTATGGTAAAGAAGCTTGAGGTTGCTAGAACTAATGAAGAGGATAAGGTTCCGTTTGGAACATATTATCTGGAAGGCGCTGCTACCATATGGTGGGAAAATGAAAAGGCCATAGGGACTGATAATGAAGCAATTACCTGGTCAGGATTCAAGGAGCAATTCCGGAAATATCACATCCCTGCGGGAATCATGAAGACTAAGCAGCGTGAATTTCTCGTGCTCCTCCAAGGAAGTCAGTCAGTGGGGGAATATTTATAGAAATTCAATCACATGTCATGTTACTCTCAATATGACATGCCACTGAATAAAGGAAGATGGACAGATTTCTTGGTGGATTAAACCCGCAACTTCGTTGTGCTTGCAGTGTGTTCGATTTCCCAGATTTCCAAACCCTGGTGAACAAGGCTTTCATTGCTGAAAGGGAACACAAGCTTGTATCAGATAATAAGTCTGCCCATAACGATCACAAGCGCAAGTTTGAGCCCAAAAAGGAAATGCAACCAGTGCAGAAGGTTCATACCTGGCAGCCAACTCCGGTGGCATACCAGCCTAACAGGCAACAAAATGTTAACAAGGCCACCACCCGAGTCAAGAATGACATGCTCAACCCAGTTCTGGAGAATCATCCTGTTACAGTTGTGGACAAACCGGACATTATGCTAAACAGTGTCCCAAGAACAACCGGACCAATGTTACGTTCAAGCCACAAGTCCATTATTTGGAGGCAGGGCCAAGTCAGCACGACGTCATGGGATACGTTCATCACATTTTCGCCGACGAAGCCCAAGAAAATCCCGAAGTCGTCATTGGTATGTTCCCTGTTAATAACATACCTGCAGTAATTTTATTTGACTCTGGGGCTTCCCACTCTTTTATTTCTCGGAGTTTTGTTGCCCAAGACAAATTTCCTTGTTCGTTTTTGGGCAAGAATATGCTGGTACAAACCCTGGGATCTCTTATCAGAAGCAATCTAGTCTGCCGCAATTTGGAAGTCAGTATCAACGGAATATGTTTTCCAATGTCTTTGATACTTATTGAGTCTGATAAATTGGATGTTATCTTGGGTATGAATTGACTGACTCAGTACCAAGTATGCATAAATTGTGCAACCCGAGAAGTCAAATTGACCGACCAAGATGGACAAACTACAAAGTTTATTGCTCGTAGGAGCATACCCTCCAAGGAAATGGTCTTTACAGCAATAACTGAAATGGAATTAATTCCGGTGGTCAGTGAGTTTTCTGATGTATTCCCAGAAGAACTGCCAGGCATGCCACCTGATCGAGAGCTTGAGTTTGCAATAGAACTTGTGCCCGAAACCACACCAATACACAAGAAATATTATCGAATGCCGTCATCCTAATTAGTGGATCTAAAGAAGCAGCTTGATGAAATGCTCCAAAAAGGGTATATCCGCCCCAATTCCTCACCATGGGGATCGCCTGCCATTTTTGTGGACAAGAAAGATGGCAGCCTCCGTATGTGTGTGGACTACCGACAGTTGAATGATGTCACGATCAAAAACAAATATCCTCTGCCAACAATTGATGATTTGTTTGATCAGCTCAGTGGAGCTAAGGTATTCTCAAAGATTGATTTGCGGACTGGATACTATCAGCTCAAAATTAAAAAGGAGGATATTCCCAAGACCGCATTCACCACTCGCTACGATCTCTATGAATATACAGTCATGTCCTTCGGCCTCACCAAACGCCCCCGCTTTCTTCATGCACATGATGAATAAAGTATTCATGGATTTCCTCAATAAGTTCGTGGTTGTCTTCATCGATGATATACTTATTTATTCAAGAAGTGAAGAAGAGCATAAAGAACACCTCCGAGCAGTGTTACAACGACTTCGTGAGCACCAGTTGTACGCCAAATTCAGTAAATGCGAGTTTTGGCTCAAGAAAGTCGGATTCCTCGGGCATGTGCTATCCGTTGAAGGTATAGCCGTGGACCCAAGCATGCTGAAAGATGTGCTCGACTGGTTTCCACCCGCCACCGTATCTCAGATCCAGAGTTTTCTTGGATTAGCCGGATACTACCATTGTTTCATTGAAGGGTTCTCCAAGATTGATAAGCCCATGACGGAGCTGCTCAAAAAGGATAAGAAGTTTTAATGGACTTCGGACTGTAAGAAAAGTTTCACCGAGTTGAAGAAATGCTTGACAACTGCGCCAGTATTAACACTTCCTGATATCTACCGCAGTTTTGATGTATATTGCGACACTTCCCGGCAAGGACTAGGATGCGTCCTTATGCAAGATGGCAAGGTAGTAGCTTATGACTCATGGCAGCTACGGCCCCATGAAGGAAATTACCCCACTCATGATTTGGAATTGGCTGCGGTAGTTCATGCTTTAAAAATTTGGAGACACTACCTCATCGGAAAAAGGTGCCAAATTTTTACCGATCACGAAAGTCTCAAATATATATTTACTCAGCCGGATTTAAATCTCCGTCAATGAAGATGGCTTGAGTTGGTCAAGGATTATTACCTTGGAATATATTACCATCCGGGTAAGGCCAACGTGGTTGCCGATGCACTCAGTCGAAAACCCATCAGTTTAAACGTTATGTTGGAATCTTTGCCTTCCGAACTTAAAGAGGAGATAGCTCAGCTCAACCTGGTCATAGTTGAGGCTGGCCTTGCCAATATTCTGAAGGTTACCCCGACTCTTGAGGAAGAAATCCGCAAAGCCCACTTAGGCGATGCCGATTTGTAGAAACGTATCAAGTTTTCCGATTTCTCGAAGGATCACTACGGTACCCTCCGATTCAGGGGAAGGATTTGTGTGCCTAATCAAGCTGATCTGAAGCAGACAATTTTATCAGAAGCCCACGAATCCTCGTATTCAATCCACCCTGGAGGTACGAAAATGTATGAAGACCTTCGACAAATATTCTGGTGGGATGGAATGAAGAAAGACATTGCTTATTTCACAGCCTGTTGCGACATATGCAACAAACTAAAGGCAGAACATCAGAAACCAGCCGGACTTCTCCAACCACTGCCCGTATCACAATCGAAATGGGATGATGTCTGTATGGATTTCATCACAGGACTACCTAAGACCCGATGAGGCAATAATGTGATCTGGGTCATAGTAGACACATTAACCGAGGTGGCCCACTTCCTCCCAATCAAAACCTCATACCGAGCAGACGAGCTCGCACGACTGTATGTATCCAAAATTGTCAGTCTGCATGGAGTTTCCCGAACCATCACTTCTGACCAAGGATCGCTTTTCACCTCCGCTTTTTGGTCCCGTCTCCATCAGGCCCTCGGATGAAGAGTTGAAATACAGTACCGCTTATCATCCTCAGACGGATGGGCAGACAGAAAGAGTAAATCAGATACTTGAAGATATGCTCCGAGCCTGTGTTTTGGCCCAAGGATCACAATGGGAAGATTGCTTGCCGTACGCCGAGTTCTCGTATAACAATGGGTTCCAGACCAGTTTAAAGATGTCATCATATGAAGCTTTGTATGGCCGTAGGTGCCGCACTCCATTAAATTGGTCTCAAAACGGAGATAGCCGTATTTTCCGAACAGATCTCATGCTGGAAGCCAAAAAGCAAGTCAAGGAGATCCGAGACAGATTGCAATTGGCCAAACGCGACAGAAAAGTTATTACGATGCAAAGCACCGACAGATCAGCTTTGAACCCGGAGAACATGTCTACCTTCGAGTTACGCCTACGAAAGGAATCAAAAGGTTTCAAACCCATGGAAAATTGGCACCCAGGTTTATTGGTCCATTTCCCATTATGACACGAGTAGGTGCTATGGCATATCAGTTGGAGTTGCCCCCTGAGCTGTCAGACGTGCACAACGTGTTCCACGTTTCACAACTGCGATGGTGCATATCACCGCCCGAGAAAAAGACCGATTTGACAGAGATAGAGCTGGCAAAGGACTTGACCTACGAAGAGAGGCTAGTGAAAATTTTGGATCAGATGGAAAGGGTCACTCGCAGTAAATCATGAAAGTTTTACAATGTCCAATGGATGCATCATACCGAGTCAGAATCAACCTGGGAATCAGAATAATTTCTAAGAGCATGTTATCCAGAATGGTTTTCCCAAGCAACCAAATCTCGAGGACGAAATTCATTCTAAGTGGGGGAGGTTTGTGACAGCCTGGTTTTTGCCCTCTTTTCTTTGCTTGATTTTCAGTTGAGTTGGTTTTGAATTTGGAGTTTGAATCATTTCATTTGGACTTAACCACTTGGGTACCCCTTGATTTTCACCCAAGTGTTCCCTCTCCTCCTCACAACCATCATTTCACCCCTGGCCAACCTAAAAATATTGTTTGGAATATTTTTCTTAAATGAAAAATATTCATTTTGGCCTCCAAAACCCTAGCTAAACCTTTGAGCTCCAAAGCAACCCTAATTTTTCTTGCCCCAAAAATCCTGAGAAAAATCCCAATTATTCTTTGGACCCTAGGGCACCTTTCTGAGCAAAAATATTTGACCAGATATTTTGGCTACAGAAAATAAAGTCACTTCTTGGCAGAAATGGTAGTTTCTACAGCAACTACCTTTTTACTAGCTCCATTGTAGCTGGTTTTCCCTATGCCTTTTTACCTTAGTAAGAGTTAGTAAAACCCCAAAGCTCAGCCCTTGAATCCCAGTGGTTTGACCATAGTAACTCTCCAAAGTTACTGTCCAGTAACTTGTCAGCAGCACAAGTTTACTTCTACTGCACCTGGAACCTAACCAGACCGTGGTAACAACTCAGTTTACTAAGGACTACATTCTAGACATCTTTGTTAGTGCGTAGGGTGGCCTAATGTCACGGTTCACGCGGTGACCGTGTTTGTTCGAGCGTGCTGGCATGCAATACGTGTGCTCTGTGCGTCGCCAGTGCCTCTGTTGAGCGCGTGCTCACTGCCCAGCCGGCCAGAGCATGCCACACCTCGCCACCATCCTCATCTCCACCTCCATAACTCCCTCCTGCCGCTCGCCGACGCTGGAGCTCGCCGCAGCGAGCACGGGCACGGTCCGGCCAATGGCACAGTGCACGCGCACTGTGTTCGTCGCTTTCCCCCTCACTCATGTGCTCGTCCGCGCCCGCGCATAGTTCCTACGTGACCTCCGTCGTCTTCTCCCTCTCTCTCTGGCGCCCTTCGTCGCCGGGCGCCATGGACAGGTGTCCTCTGGCGGAAGCCCGAGCCCTCCTCGTCGCCCGCCTATAAAAGCAACCACCCGCAGCCTCTTGGAGCACCCCCAGCCACTCCCACTCTCTCCTAGAGCCAGTAGGAGCCGCAGCCCGGCCGGGCAGGCCGCAGGCTGCCGTCCCGGAGCCGAGCTTGCCGGCGATCCCCTTAGGATCGTTCCCGCAGCTCCGGCCCCTCCCAATCCAAGGCGACCCCGCTAGGGCCTCCGCCTCTCCTCCGTGAAGCCAACCCCACCTGGAGCCCCTGGAGCCGCCCCAAGCCGTCGTCTTCTTCATCTCCGGCAACCTCCGCCATCTGCCTCCGCTGGAGAGGTCAAATCTGACAACGTCCAGTCACCGCTAGCTACGCTACGGGTACGGGCAGGTGCGCAAACATCTTCTCCGTTGATCCCTCCCTCTCGTTTGACTCCAAGAAGCCTCACCGCCGGTGTGTGCTCCGGCGAAGCGCCGCCTCCCTCTGTCTCCCTCTCCCCTCCCTCCGGCCTGACTAGAGTGGCCCGCTAGTCAGCCACTCATTACGCGTGCAAAGCGGTATGAGTGGTGGCGCCCAGGTGTTTACACTTTCGACGTCACCCCCCCCCCCCGTTTAATTATTTAAAATTCATTTAAATTCCAGGAAACTTCATATAGCCATAACTTTTTATCTATAAGTCCAAATGCATTGATTCTTTTTGCATTGTGTTCTGTGTCCAAAAATCTAGTGACACCCAAAAGATGGGATTTTTCCTTGCTGTCTAGATTTTCTGGTAATTTTCAGAAGGTTTCTTGATGTTTTCTTTTTGTGGTTTTGAATATTTTCAGAAGAGCCAGCTTGTCTTGAGGATCACTAGGAGCTTTGTGAACCTCATTAGCACTAAGGCAAGCCACAGTAACATTTTCATAGTGCCACTTCAATATTTGTGATTTTCCTACTTGAACTTATGGATATTTATGCATTTTAATTAGTTATATAATGATTATATTCTGTTAAATGTTTGTCATGTTAAAATACTTGAACTACAGAATGTTTGAAGTGAATCTTGTTGGTAAGCTAAGGAGAACTTAGTTGCAAGTGATGAATCAATGATATGGTCATAGAGTTTGATAATTAGTTTAATTATTATTTTTGCATGATGAAAAATGATGAGATTGCTAGAAATGATTCTGGTATAAGTGAGGTGTGATCTTAACCAGAGTAGTAGCATGAGTTGATGATGGTTCTGTAGGAGCGTGGTTGATTCAGTTGTTTGCATGGTTATGTGATGCATATGTTAAGTGATGCATAGTATGGCATTATGACACCGGTTATTTTCACATTAAGTTGAACCTGATTAATAACTCAACTTGAATATGTTGTTGACCGGGTCATGGTGCCGCTGAAATGAGTCTTTCCCAATGCAACCACATTTGCCGGTATGGGACGGCCTTAATGCGTTTCATTGCCGTGCCTCTGGTCGGTGCCTCCATTTAGGGAAGGTTATGGGCGTGTTGTATGCTGGCCCGGTAGGCAAGCATAACCTTGTGAGCCCGTTGTTAAGTTAAGTTTTGGTATCGGATCCCAGAATGGATCGTGGCTACGACGGTGGTCGAGGTGTCTGGAGGTAGACACGAGGCCACACAGAACTAGCCCGATGGGGTCTGAGTCGGAATGGCCGGGAGAGTGTCATGACAATGAAATGGTTTCGTCGGAAGGCTGTTGGTCTACCCGAATGGGAGTGCGAGGCCATGGGTTCCGTAGTGTGGGTACAGTGTACTAACCTCTGTAGAGTGTTTTTAATCTATTGATAGCCGAGTCCATAGTTACGGACACGCTCGAAAGTAGGGTATACCATGGGTCAACACTTAATAAAATATGCACACTAAGTTTGTACTGAGGATGGCAGCGAGGCCATCGTGTTGAGTCTGGCCATGAGTTGGTCGGGTTGTGATCGCCGTAAGGATCACGGGCCAAGAGTTGGTCGGGTTATGATCGCCGTAAGGATCATAGGCCATGGATTGGTCGGGTGGTGATCGCCGAAAGGATCACAAGTATGTTTTAGAAATTATCATGTTTGTGGTATGGAAATGATCACGTCCGGTAAGCACGTCCGTGGAACAAGTACCAGTTGAACATAGCCACAGCATATTGGATGTATGGTTGCATTGTTTCTTAAATGGTTAAATATCATGATACTGTTTGTCATTACGTTTATGCTTATTGTGAGCTTTCGAGTACATTCAATGTACGGACTTGGTGTGTCATGCCAGATTTCAAGAAAGTATCATTGGGAAGGAGTGTTGTCCGAGTCTAGACCGTGTCCACATCGGTGTCCTTGTGCTATGGAGTCCCGCTACGACGTTGTTCCGCTGCCGAGTAGTTGTCATGATCGAGGCCCCTTTATGTTCACTAAATAATGTACATATTGTTCAGCCGCACCGTGTGTGCCACTTGGCCTCGCAAACTATTGTAATATAAACTATGCTCCGCAAGCATGAATAAAGCGGTTGTTTTTCTGTACCATGTTGTTGTGTGTTGCCAGAAGACAAGGTCTCTGGGCTGGCAATGCAAGGTAAACCGGTCGCTCTGAGCCAGGGTGCCACACCGCTGCCGCTCGATAATGGTCCGAGCATCCTCCTGGGCTCACTCCTGAAGGACTTGGCGTTGGTCGCAGCAGGCCCGTGGGTTGGACGACGCTGTGGAAAGATTGTCACCAGCATCGGCCCGCCGAGCCGGCGGCTGTTGCTGCTTGCGTGGGGGAGGAGAGTGCACCATGGTCGCGGCGCCTCTGATCCTCCCTCCTCTGTCGTGTGCCAGCTCCAGAGAGCGCCGGCATGAGGGTCCTGCCAGTTGTGGTTCATCTTTGTTGGCGAAGCTAATGAGGCTTTGAATGGTAACCCCTCACTCGTCGAGCTTCTCCGTGGCAGGAGGAAAGTTGAGGAGCAGCTGGACGCATGCCAACGCCTCTGTTGGCATGGGGGGTGGCGATAGCCGCGTAGACCGTGATGCGCTCCGACTTCTAACCATGTTAGAAGGAGCTCTGTCATGGTCTCGTGGCTGCGCGTCACCTCCACCAGCATCTGGGCGCGCACGCCGGCCCGATGCATCCTGGGGGTGATGCAAAGGGCTCTTCCCACGGCGGTGCCCGGAGGCGCCGGCATCGTGGTGCCGCTCATCACGTGCAGCCTGGGAAGGCCGCGGCGCAACCACCGGTGGTGGCGTCATAGAGGTTGTCGCGCTCCCCATGGGAAGCACGGCTCTGCCCTTTGTCCAGCGGCACATGGCCCGTCACCTTGGACTCGGATAACGCCGCTCTCCTGGCTACGATCGCCAGAATGCCGTGGATGCTCGCGGGTGGCGCCTCCGGTGCCGTCCGTGGCTGCCCCGTCACCCGCCCGTGCTGGTGCGGACGGGCCAGCTCCGGACGACCTGACGGCTGCCACCCCCTTCTTCTTGGGTGCCATGGTGATGATGAAGTCGATACTCTAACATCCAAACCGGATTTTTCACAGCTTGCACCCACTACCTGGCGCGCCAAAGATGTCGGGGTGAAACGACACTTATGGGATCACAATGAATCCCTACTACGGTTGGCGGGGCGCGTGGCTGCAAACAGAGCGAGATCGGAAGATCAACGTGGGGAGTTTATCCAGGTTCAGGGCGCAAGTGATGCGTAATACCCTACTCCTGATGGTTTGTGTTTATCTAGTGTTCTTGAACTAGCTACAGGGTGTGCTGAGTCTAAAAAATCCGAATCCCCTCTCGATATGCCGCGGGCCTCCTTTTATAGAAAAAAGGGTTTGCCACAGTGGCACACAGGAGGAGTAAAGTGTACAGTAGTTGAGTCTATCCTGGGCACCGTGGGACAAAACGCATTAAATGCGCTGCCGATGTGCCCTCCTCGCTTTATTGGGGACGGCAAGGAAGCTCGTCCCACCTGTCGCCGCTTCTCCTCGCCTTGACACGCGTCCGAGCTGACGAGGTGCGTGGCGCCATGCTGGCTGGCTGCTGCCGAGCTGGTGCGGTGGCAGAGTCTTCATGAAGATCTGCATGCCACCACACAGGTGCTTGCTAAGTTGGCTTGAGGCTGCGTGCCGCCACGTAGGTGCCTGCCTAGGTGGTGGACTGGCTGCTGCTTTGGGATGGCGGTGTAGCCTTGGAGTGGGCCTGGTTGTGGCCCCGTCGATGTCCTCGGCCAGAGTCTTGCCGGGGTGCATCATCCGTCCTCGGCAGTGAAATTTAATGTGATAATCATCTACCATAAAAGGAGGGAGAAAGAGGAGCAAAGGAGGAGGCGCCATGTTGCCCCTACAGTGCAAAAGACGATGTTCCATGCGACCGGGACCGCTCGTATGAATAGTCCTATGGAGTGCCAACGTCGTCGCCTCGTCCGTTATTTTTCACCCTGTGGAATCGGGTCAGAGATCATACACAAAGAGGGATCAAAAACTCGGTTCGGAAGGAGGAACCCTAGCCTCCGGAGAAATCCGGAGGAAGGAATCGAGAAGGAGGAGGCCCACGCCTCTTCCACCATCACTGGGACGGCTTCAACATCATCACCACTGCCATCATCATGATCCACATCCTTTTCATTTTAACTCATCAGGAGCCCCAGTGGATCGTCTCGTGTGTTACATATGTAATCCCTCCATGATTCCTACTTCCATGTGTATGATGATGGTTGCCCCCATGTGTGAGTAGTCCCTTTAGTTCTCGAGGATATGGATGAACCCTAGTTTGTAATAGACTTTTTGGTATTAGGATTTAATATTCTCTTATCATGTTTATGTTAATAATCTTCTTGATGCTGGATAAAGTTGATCATCCAATGTATGCTAGTTTTGGACGGAAGGTCATTACTGCTGGCAGACCGGCTGGTTGTGGCGGTGAGTGGCATGACAGGCCCCATCACCCTTCGTCCCGGACCGCCGCAAGGGGTAAAATAAAGACCAGCCATAGGTTGCGTCCACGGGGGCATTCCCCCCCCCCCCCTTAATCACCGCTTGGTAACTGGAGTGGCGAAGAACAGTGGTGGCATATGTGATACGGGGCTGCCGAGTGTATGCACGTATCTATACCGGCTCTACCCACAAATAAAAATATGCAAAGTGGCTTAGGAAACCGATGTAGAATTGTGTTTAGGCATTCACAAACAATGTGCAAAAAAATTGGCATTCCTTCTTATATAGATGAACTTGAACCCCTTGAAACTTGTGAGATATGAACGCATCTCTCGAAAGCCATAACTCCCAAACCACTTACCAGAATCAAGCAAAAGATATACCGATGGATAGTTGTTAAAGACACGCAAATTTCCGGTGTTGATCAGTTTTTCATATTCGCGACGGTTCAAAATAATTTTTTGAATACATAAAAACATGTTTTAAATGGTATACATGAAATTTTTAAACCGTTCATCAGAATATAGCATACAATATACCCTTGGAAAGCTTATGGATAGGAGCAACTTTTTGATATAGATAGTTGTTACAAATTCGTTGCCGTTTGAGAGAAGTACTAAAAATGACAAAAACAACGTCGTTTTTACCTGTTTTTAACTTGTAATTGAAGGTCGCATGTCTCACACAAGAGATCTTGAACTGCACCGGGAGGAGGACGTGAACTTCTCGCAACAAACCTTTTAGGCTTTTAGTTTTTTATTCTTTTTATTCTCATCCGAAGCGAATTTGGTGTAGTAGTTGAACGGATTGTTGTTTTCACGTTGAACTTCAATCACATATTTTTGTTCGTAATTCCTCGCCCGTTCATCGGATTTGCACAACATTTCTGTGTATTTTTGCACATGTAAATACACGGTGAACCTCCTTCGCAACAATTTTTGAACTCTCCTCGGCCGACCACGTGAATTTCTAGCAAAGTCTTTTTAGAAAATCTGAGTTTTTTATATACTTTGAACTTCTCCGTTATTTCAATTTGAACATCTTAGTCTTATTATTAGAAAAAAATGTTTTTAAATAAGCACCAAACATTACTTTAGAAATTGAACTTCGTATATTTATTTTTCCTACGGACGGAAAGAAGTTAAGTTTCCCATATATATCGACTACTCCTTTTTTTATGTGATCTTCTTCATTTTTATTCTTTAGTAACAATGAAAGTTTGAGCTTTTTTTGGTAAATATCGAACTTATCTATTTTTGTAATTTTGACTTCTTGATTATTTCTTTTAGTAACACAAATATCCTAGTTTTGTAATAAATGTTGGACCGTCCGTTTATTTAAATTTGAACTTCTAGAGTTTTTAATTTAGAAACATTGAAAGTCCATTTTAATGATTTTTTTAGCTTCTCCATTTTCAAAATTTGAACATCTCTTTTTATTTTTAGAAACAATGAAATATCCACTTTTCTAAGTGTTTCTTTTTTTTAACTACTCTGTTTTTTGTTTGAACTTCCTATGATCCTCTTATCAGCGGATTTGGATTTTCCCATTTTAACACATCGAACTACCGCGTTATTTTATTTTGAACTTCTTGTTTCCATTCTTTTAATAACGAGGAAAATTGAATTTTGTATAAACATCGAACTGCTCCTCTTTTTAATTTGGACTTCTTGGTTTTGTTTCTTTTAGTCACAGAAAAAATCCTAGTTTTTTAATAAACATCAAGCCACTCCATTTTTTAATTTAAACTTCTAGTTTTTAAACCTTTTAAGTACCTTTTCACCATTTTAGGTACATTTTTTCATTGACAGGTTTGATTTTTTCCAACCTCCTGAATTTGGTTTATTTATATGCATCAACGTTCCTAGAGGAGAATACTTGAACTATTTTTAAATTATCATTATGTTACATGTGGGATCCGCATTTTTACTCCTCGAGGACGACCATATAAGCATCAGGAATTGGAGAACATGTACTTTTCAGTGCATCTTTTATTCAGAAATGCACCCTTTTTTTTTCAGAAATGCACCATTTTACTCTATGCGAACTTCAGCTTTTTTATACGTGAACTTTATTGTGGATTTCATTTTATTTCTGCATGCAAATTTCGTACACGGACTTTTTATCGTGTTACATATTTGAAACCTTGTCATTTCTTATTTTTGAACTTCTTTCTCTTTCTATTATGTACACAAAAAGAAAATCTCAAAATCTGAAAAAATGTCAAAAGTAATAACACAGCGAATTATCTTTCAGATGTCAACCAATTCACTAATTACTCACGGAAGTTCAAAAAAGGACAGATAGCTATTCACGGACATGCTTCATGCACCAACAGAAAAAATGCATTTTTTATTAAAATCAATAAAAGCCTAAATGACTATATATCTCTGCCACATAGCCCAACTAGGAGGTACTTTTCATCCTCAGCCGCCAGGGCATGAGCATACAAACAGAGGAACGCATCAGTTTTTGATTTTCCACGCATAAGAAATGTGAAAACCAATCAACCAAAAAACAACCTCTCCACCTCCACGGGTTGGTTTAGGATTTTGTTGAATGCTGCTTGCCGCACGGCCGCAATGGAACCAACTGATGTTGTAGGTTGTAGCAATTTTTGTTCATCAACAAACTTCAGAATATCTTTTGCCGGATGTAGCCAACAACACTCGTTTCAGACTTCAGCTTTCACCATCGCCGACGGCTGCGCTGGAGCTGCTATTGTAATTGAGCTGGCATTAGAAAATTACTCGACCTGCATGGATGCTCTGCAGCCACGCGATGGTGAACAACATAAGCTTCAGCAACAACTGAACTTCATCCGGGGGCGAAGCAAAACTTTTTGAACCTAACGATGTAGAAAAATAAGTAGCATCAACCCTTTTTTTATCTCTTTTGTCGTCCGCTGCAGTAGAGGCAGCAAGCAGGGATAAGGTGTAATGGAGTGGAGTATGGGGCAGCAATCGATTTCTCTTTTTGTTTTTTTGAGGGTGTGAGCAGTTCTTGCAGTTTACGCGCACGCGAGGTAGTAGAATGGAAGCAAAACACACTAGAGGGCCATGCCGGCTGCGTACTGGGAGGCATGGGGCTGCGGCTGCAGCGGGTGAACTTCCCCACGCGCTTGAATTGATCCGCGAGAAGCCAACACCAGTGCAGTGGCGAAGAGCGCGCCGGAGCAGAGCGCAGAGAGCAGGCGCGCTGGAGGAGGGCGTGCCGGAGGAAGGGCAGGCCGCGCCGTAGGGGAGAGAAGGTCACGCCGGAGCAGAGCGCAGAGAGCAGGCGCACTGGAGGAGGGCGTGCCGGAGGAAGGGCAGGCCGCGCTGTAGGGGAGAGAAGGTCACGCGGAGCATAAGGAAGGTCGCGACGGAGGGCAGGTGGTCGGGGCGAAGGGCAGCGATGGAGAAGGTGGATGGGGCAGACGGGGGCGGAGGTGGCCGAGGAGGGAGGCGGAGGTGGCTGTGGCGGTCTGGGCGGAGGGCGGTGGCGGTGGTCCGGGCGGACGACGACGCCGGAGATGGTCCGGGTGAAGGGCGGTGACGGTGGTAATCCGGGCGGACGGCGGCGAGGGAGATGGTCCGGGCGGAGGGCGGCAGCGGTGGTGGTCTAGGCGGACGACCGCCACAGAGATTGTCCGGGCGGAGGCCGACGATGGCGTTGGTCCGGGCGGACGACGGCTATGGCGGTGGTCCGGCTGGAGGCTTCCGGTAGGAACGCCCGGTGGCGACCCGATCCAAGCGGCGGGGCTGTTGGAGCCGTGGAGGTTAGGGATAAGGTTGGGACGTGGGGTGGGTGTATGCTAAAAAGTGCATCGACGTTTCGGGCACACACCTTCGCTGGCCGTCGGATCTCCTCGTGCGCGAGATCACGACACGTAGGTGAATTCCTGTCGGAACCCACAACTCGAACCCTCTGCACCTCTGTACTGCCCGCCGGGCCCACTATCTCCCACCCCTTTCCCTTTCTCCGTCATGGCCCCGCTCCCCGCCGCCGCCTCGGCCCGCACCCATCGCCACCACCTCCACCTGCGCACCTCCGCGGCCAATACCTCTTCTCGCTGTCGCGACCAGACGCCACCACCACCTCCCACTGCCGCGGCCGCACGCCACCACTACCGGATGGGTCAACGCCCCTATTAGGCCACCTTCCCGCCCCCAAGCACCGCCACGAAGTAGCCCCCGCCCCTAGCCGTCGGTATGCTTAAGGGCCGCCACTGTTTCCTGTTTCCCCAGCGAGGGACGGAGCTCATCGCTCCCGGAGGCTGTCCTCCTCCCCGGTGGTGAACCCGGCGTGAGACGGGCCTCATTGTGATGCGGATCTGGATTTGGGGTCGTCTGCGCCGTCCCCGATGTACTCGGTGGCCACCATGCACCGCGGCCACAAGCCGCCGTGCGCCTGCACTCAGTTGGCTCCGTGGCTCCTCTTCCTGCCTAAGCTCGTCCGCCCCGCGACTCCCCTTTGTGCAGACTTTTTTCGACCCAATCGTTGGTCCGGCGAGTCCCAACTGGCAGCCTAACGCCGACGAGCCCATCTACTGGTGAGTCCTGTGGTCGCTTATGGTGTTGTTGTTCCGCATCGTGGTTGTAGAGAGCCCATGTCAGGTCGAGAAAATTGTTGATGGCAGGTGGAACAAGAAATGCTTGTGTACAGAGAAAAAAATTGATTGGCCTATGTGCGTGGAGGTGAGCATTTGTTTAGCCATGGCAGCGACAACACGGTCCAAAGTGGTGGGTAGAATGTGCGCCTCATTTCCTTTTGGGTTACTAGCAACCGTTCTTCCCTAAGCTTTTGAGAAAACTCAGATAATCCTCTTCCTCATTTGTGACGGTTCCCAAATGAACGACGAGATGTTCTAGAAATTTCAGAATAGGCATAACATCTTTCAGAGGAGCTAAAGATCGAGCACTCACCTTGTGTATTCACCACTGACTAGCTACAATCCGCCTATGATATGTTAACTGGGTGCTTAATTAGAGACAGTAATCCATGGATTGGCATGGTTAATGACGCGTGCTTGGTTGGTTATTTTTGCAGTTGTGGTGCTGAAGCTGTAAGTGAAAAATAATGTCGCTGAAGATGGTGGATGTAACAATAGCAGGAGGATGCTGCATGCCATGCACGTTCAGAGGAAACAACAGTTCAGAAATTGGTAATGACCCAGCCTCATCAAGCTAGCTAGCTAGTGTTGTTAATTAGTTAGTTAGGGATGGAACTAAATACTAGCAAATGCATATCCGATCTAGATTGATGAGCCTGACAGTGAAGCAATTAATCAACGACATTTGATCAATGAGTTACAGCTAATGCATGATGGAGCAGCAGATCAATCAATTAAGTTGTGAAATTAAGTTAAGTGTATATACACTAGCTATCTTATACGTGTGTCTTGATTTGATAAATAAGATGTCCACACGTACGTTTTCAGTGGTCCCTGATGCCACACACAAGATGCAATTAGTAACATGATATTGCTTTGACGTGTGCACTAACAGCTCCATCTGGTTGATCAATTCACCAGTTCTCCATCCTCAATTGGAACTGTTTCCAATTCCCCTGTCGGCATTTCTGTTTTCCATTAGTGCAACACTAAGCAAGCAAAAGTAAGAAGCTGCGGACTGTCCTTTAGACCGATAAAATCAGCAGCCAAAAAACAAGCTTTCTTCTAGTCAATTTAATTATAACCTTTTTGCGCATTGAGTTCCAACCAAAAAAATGCTTTCTTCTAGTCAATGATTTCTACACTAACTTGCCTAATAATGTCAGAAAATTGCTTACAATATCTCTTTTTGGCATATGATTGGCGGCAAGTAGACAACGGAGGTTAGGAGAGAGGTATGGGAGTATTGACGACCAGCAAGCAAAGCAAGAGGAAAACCAAGGGGGCAGCGCCATCCGTGCGCCACGACCACCTAGCAGGGTGGAGCTAGATCTAGGAAAGCATTGTCACGAGTGATCGAGGAACTGGGCCGTATCACCGGTAAGTATCTCGAAAACGATCCCCTAAGCATGCGTTTTTCTACTCACATCTACGACTCTATGTGATAGAGACGGAATAGGGAGGTTGAAGAGGGGTGGGGTGGGGTGTCCCATGCATGTTTTGGGGCGAATCGATGATTTTGAGCGCCGGGGTAGTTTGTGATTTGGTGATGTGGGGGCTAGAATCATCTATGATATTAGACGAAAGTGTTCACTCCTGAAGGACTTGGCGTTGGTCGCAGCGGGCCCGTGGGTTGGACGACGCCGTGGAAAGATTGTCACCAGCATCGGCCCGCCGAGCCGGCGGCTATTGCTGGTTGCGTGGGGGAGGAGAGTGCACCATGGTCGCGGTGCCTCTGATCCTCCCTCCTCTGTCGTGTGCCGGCTCCAGAGAGCGCCGGCACGAGGGTCTCGCCAGTTGCGGTTCATCTTTGTTGGCGAAGCTAATGAGGCTTCGAATGGTAACCCCTCACTCGTCGAGCTTCTCCGTGGTAGGAGGAAAGTTGAGGAGCAGCTGGACGCGTGCCAACACCTCTGTTGGCATGGGGGGTGGCGACAGCCGCGTAGACCATGATGCGCTTCGACTTCTAACCATGTTAGAAGGAGCTCTGTCACAGTCTCGTGGTTGCGCGTCACCTCCACCAGCGTTTGGGCGCGCACGCCGGCCCGATGCATCCTGGGAGTGACGCAAAGGGCTCTTCCCACGGCGGTGCCCGGAGGCGCCGGCATCGTTGTGCCGCTCATCGCGTGCAGCCTGGGAAGGCCGCGGCGCGACCACCGGTGGTGGCGTCATAGAGGTTGTCGCGCTGCCCATGGGAAGCACGGCTCTGCCCTCTGTCCAGCGGCACATGGCCCATCGCCATGGACTCGGACAACGCCGCTATCCTGGCTATGATCGCCAGAATGCCATGGATGCTCGCGGGTGGCGCCTCCGGTGCCGTCCGTGGCTGCCCCGTCACCCGCCCGTGCTGGTGCGGACGGGCCAGCTCTGGACGACCTGACGGCTGCCACCCCCTTCTTCGTGGGTGCCATGGTGATGATGAAGTCGATACTCTAACATCCAAATCGGATTTTTCATAGCTTGCACCCACTACCTGGCGCGCCAAAGATGTCGGGGTGAAACGACACCTATGGGATCACAATGAATCCCTACTACGGTTGGTGGGGCGCGTGGCTGCAAACAGAGCGGGATCGGAAGATCAACGCGGGGAGTTTATCCAGGTTCAGGGCGCAAGTGATGCGTAATACCCTACTCCTGCTGGTTTGTGTTTATCTAGTGTTCTTGAACTAGCTACAGGGTGTGCTGAGTCCAAAAAAGCCGAATCCCCTCTCGGTATGCCGCAGGCCTCCTTTTATAGAAAAAAGGGTTTGCCACAGTGGCACACAGGAGGTGTAAAGTGTACAGTAGTTGAGTCTATCCTGGGCACCGTGGGACAAAACGCATTAAATGCGCTGCCGACGTGCCCTCCTCGCTTTATTGGGGACGGCAAGGAAGCTCGTCCCACCTGTCGCCGCTTCGTCTTGCCTTGACACGCATCCGAGATGACGAGGTGCGTGGTGCCATGCTGGCTGGCTGCTGCCGAGCTGGTGCGGTGGCAGAGTCTTCATGAAGATCTGCATGCCACCACGTAGGTGCTTGCTAAGTTGGCTTGAGGCTGCGTGCCGCCACGCAGGTTCCTGCCTAGGTGGCGGACTGGCTGCTGCTTTGGGATGGCGGTGTAGCCTTGGAGTGGGCCTGGCTGTGGCCGCGTCGATGTCCTCGGCAAGAATCTTGCCGGGGTGCATCGTCCGTCCCCGGCAAGGGTCTTGCCGGAGGGCTTCGTCTTCTTATTCCCACTTAGTCTTGTATTCTTCTAGTCTTCACAAAGATCTGCATGCCATCATGGAGGGGCCTCCCGAGCCTTGGTTCTAATGTTGTCGATCGTATCAGAACTCTCAAGCTCAAGGGCGGCGACCTCGCTGGTGTTTGGGGCAAGTTACCCCGGCAAGCTTCTTGCCGGGGCTGTGAAGGCGCCTCGGCAAGGGCCTTGCCGAGGCAGTTCACCTTGCCCTGCTGCTCTTCGTGCTTCGGGTAATCTTGCGTCTTTCCTTCCTCTGTCGCGCCAAGCGTCGTCACAGGCGTGGCTGCGACTGCCCGTGCACAAGTAAAGGGGTACCAAAAGGGCCCCTACTTTTGTACACCAACATCCCGGGACTCTGAAATTGGAGAGGCTTCTTACCGAGGCGCCGTCAAGGGGGAAGAGCAGAAAAAACAGGACAAAGAAACCGTCCACTCAAGGAGACACCCCTGTTAATGCGCAGATCAAGGAAAGGAAGAACGGGACAAAGAACATGTCTTTCCAGGGAGATACCTTAGCCGCAGTATTGCATGAGAGTTATTCCTCTCAACCGAGCTCCCTCGTGCAAAAGGGGAGGAGGAATAGGGTGAAGGACTCATCCATCCAAGGAAATACTTCGGAGACGACCTCAGAGAGTCAACAAAGCTCTTCAGGTGATGTCAAACGGAGGAGCCGGGGCGGAGGGGGCGAGTCAAGCTCTTTAGAGCACTAGAGCCAACCAAAGACCGGGGAAGTTGACGGTCTAGATCCTCCCCGGCATTATAAGCATTTAAGGAAGGCGCACGCTGTCCCCGCTCGCAAAACATCGGTACAGGTGGAGATGATTAGCTCAGACTCGTCCGAGGATATCGTGAGGTAATTTTTCCTCTACCCTTGGTGTTATCCTCCTTCTGTTCATTTTTAGAGTGGTGTTCACCTTTATTCTGTGCTGCCCACAATGACTAACCCATCAAGGGTAACCCTGACACCCAAGTCCCTTAGGCTGGAGTTGAAGCTCCGCCTGTCCCTGACCATGGAGCGGTCTTGCTACCAAGGTGGGATCGGACGGTGGAAGGAGTTCTGAAGATTCCCTTCGTTGCCTCGACACATAGGGCTATACTCGAGAGAGCCTAACCCAGTTCTGGTATGCCAAGGCTGGGATGCTGAATATTCTCTCTGACCTTTACAAAGGATTTTTAGGTATGCGATTAGCTTTAACAATAACAACAACAACAACAACAACAACAACGACGACGACGACGACGACGACAACAACAACAACAACAACAACAACAACAATAACAACCCATGGTGCTGGCACATGGATAGCAACCTTCCACACACCCCTGCCCATAGCTAGTTTGTTGGTGATACTCCAATCCTTCATATATCTCTTAACAGACTCCTCCCGTGTCAAATTTGGTCTACCCCGACCTCTCTTGACATTCTTCGCACGCCTTAGCCGCCCGCTATGCACTGGAGCTTCTGGAGGCCTGCGCTGAATATGCCCAAACCATCGCAGACGATGTTGGACAAGCTTCTCTTCAATTGGTGCTACCCCAATCTATCTCGTATATCATCATTCCGGACTCGGTCCTTCCTTGTGTGGCCACAAATCCATCTTCTTGACACCTCTCTGAGCTGATGATTTATTTGTTTTTATCAGGGGGGTTTTCCGGATCTGCAACTTAGCTTGGGAGATGCCTGCCAGTACTATCTCAATCCCGAAGAATCCTCTGATGAGAAGGCATTTTGGGTGAATTCCAGGAGGTGCCATGTTCTTTGTTTCTTGGTCATCGGCTGGGGCAACTGGCCGAGATTCAGTGGGCATCCAAGTCGGCATTGGAGGGTGTAGGCACCGCACTTTGGCCACACTTGCCTATACCGACTATTGAGTCCAATTTATGTGATTATTTTGTTAGTGTTTTTGTGCCTACTTGGTAGTCTTTGTGGAATTTCATCGCGTTCGCGCAGTTCTTTTTGTCGTTTTTCCTCAGGTAATGCCTTTTGGATCAAATAATACTTTATGGAAGAAATCCCTTGAAGTGCAGTGAAATTTAATGTGATAATCATCTACCATAAAAGGAGGGAGCAAGAGGAGCAAAGGAGGAGGCGCCATGTTGCCCCTACAATGCAAAAGACGATGTTCCATGCGACCGGGACCGCTCGTATGAATAGTCCTATGGAGTGCCAATGTCGTCGCCTCGTCCGTTATTTTTCACCCTGTGGAATTGGGTCAGAGATCATACACAAAGTGGGATCAAAAACTCGGTCCGGAAGGAGGAACCCTAGCCTCCGGAGCAATCCGGAGGAAGGAACCGAGAAGGAGGAGGCCGACGCCTCTTCCACCATCACTGGGACGGCTTCAACATCATCACCACTGCCATCATCATGATCCACATCCTTTTCATTTTAACTCATCAAGAGCCCCAGTGGATCGTCTCGTGTGTTACATATGTAATCCCTCCATGATTCCTACTTCCATGTGTATGATGATGGTTGCCCCCATGTGTGAGTAGTCCCTTTAGTTCTCGAGGATATGGATGAACCCTAGTTTGTAATAGACTTTTTGGTATTAGGATTTAATATTCTCTTATCATGTTTATGTTAATAATCTTCTTGATGCTGGATAAAGTTGATCATCCAATGTATGCTAGTTTTGGACGGAAGGTCATTACTGCTGGCAGACCGGCTGGTTGTGGCGGTGAGTGGCATGACAGGCCCCATCACCCTTCGTCCCGGACCGCCGCAAGGGGTAAAATAAAGACCAGCCATAGGTTGCGTCCACGGGGGCATTCCCCCCCCCCCCCTTAATCACCGCTTGGTAACTGGAGTGGCGAAGAACAGTGGTGGCATATGTGATACGGGGCTGCCGAGTGTATGCACGTATCTATACCGGCTCTACCCACAAATAAAAATATGCAAAGTGGCTTAGGAAACCGATGTAGAATTGTGTTTAGGCATTCACAAACAATGTGCAAAAAAATTGGCATTCCTTCTTATATAGATGAACTTGAACCCCTTGAAACTTGTGAGATATGAACGCATCTCTCGAAAGCCATAACTCCCAAACCACTTACCAGAATCAAGCAAAAGATATACCGATGGATAGTTGTTAAAGACACGCAAATTTCCGGTGTTGATCAGTTTTTCATATTCGCGACGGTTCAAAATATTTTTTTGAATACATAAAAACATGTTTTAAATGGTATACATGAAATTTTTAAACCGTTCATCAGAATATAGCATACAATATACCGTTGGAAAGCTTATGAATAGGAGCAACTTTTTGATATAGATAGTTGTTACAAATTCGTTGCCGTTTGAGAGAAGTACTAAAAATGACAAAAACAACGTCGTTTTTGCCTATTTTTAACTTGTAATTGAAGGTCGCATGTCTCACCCAAGAGATCTTGAACTGCACCAGGAGGAGGACGTGAACTTCTCACAACAAACCTTTTAGGCTTTTAGTTTTTTATTCTTTTTATTCTCATCCGAAGCGGATTTGGTGTAGTAGTTGAAGGATTGTTGTTTTCACGTTGAACTTCAATCACATATTTTTGTTCGTAATTCCTCGCCCGTTCATCGGATTTGCACAACATTTCTGTGTATTTTTGCACATGTAAATACACGGTGAACCTCCTTCGCAACAATTTTTGAACTCTCCTCGGCCGACCACGTGAATTTCTAGCAAAAGTCTTTTTAGAAAATCTGAGTTTTTTATATACTTTGAACTTCTCCGTTATTTCAATTTGAACATCTTAGTCTTATTATTAGAAAAAAAATGTTTTTAAATAAGCACCAAACATTACTTTAGAAATTGAACTTCATATATTTATTTTTTTCCTACGAACGGAAAGAAGTTAAGTTTCCCATATATATCGACTACTCCTTTTTTTATGTGATCTTCTTCATTTTTATTCTTTAGTAACAATGAAAGTTTGAGCTTTTTTTGGTAAATATCGAACTTATCTATTTTTGTAATTTTGACTTCTTGATTATTTCTTTTAGTAACACAAATATCCTAGTTTTGTAATAAATGTTGGACCGTCCGTTTATTTAAATTTGAACTTCTAGAGTTTTTAATTTAGAAACATTGAAAGTCCATTTTAATGATTTTTTTAGCTTCTCCATTTTCAAAATTTGAACATCTCTTTTTATTTTTAGAAACAATGAAATATCCACTTTTCTAAGTGTTTCTTTTATTTTTTTAACTACTTTGTTTTTTGTTTGAACTTCCTATGATCCTCTTGTCAGCGGATTTGGATTTTCCCATTTTAACACATCGAACTACCGTGTTATTTTATTTTGAACTTCTTGTTTCCATTCTTTTAATAACGAGGAAATTTGAATTTTGTATAAACATCGAATTGCTCCTCTTTTTAATTTGGACTTCTTGGTTTTGTTTCTTTTAGTAACAGAAAAAATCCTAGTTTTCTAATAAACATCAAGCCACTCCATTTTTTAATTTAAACTTCTAGTTTTTAAACCTTTTAAGTACCTTTTCACCATTTTAGGTACATTTTTTCATTGACATGTTTGATTTTTTCCAACCTCCCGAATTTGGTTTATTTATATGCATCAACATTCCTAGAGGAGAATACTTGAACTATTTTTAAATTATCATTATGTTACATGTGGGCTCCGCATTTTTACTCCTCGAGGACGACCATATAAGCATCAGGAATTGGAGAACATGTACTTTTCAGTACATCTTTTATTCAGAAATGCACCCCTTTTTTTTTCAGAAATGCACCCTTTTACTCTATGTGAACTTCAGCTTTTTTATACGTGAACTTTATTGTGGATTTCATTTTATTTCTGCATGCAAATTTCGTACACGGACTTTTTATCGTGTTACATATTTGAAACCTTGTCATTTCTTATTTTTGAACTTCTTTCTCTTTCTATTATGTATACAAAAAGAAAATCTCAAAATCTGAAAAAATGTCGAAAGTAATAACGCAGCGAATTATCTTTCAGATGTCAACCAATTCACTAATAGCTACTCACGGAAGTTCAAAAAAGGACTGATAGCTATTCACGGACATGCTTCATGCACCAACAGAAAAATAATTTTTTTATTAAAATCAATAAAAGCCTAAATGTCTATATATATCTCTGCCACATAGCCCAACTAGGAGGTACTTTTCATCCTCAGCCCCCAGGGCATGAGCATACAAACAGAGGAACGCATCAGTTCTTGATTTTCCACGCATAAGAAATGTGAAAGCCAATCAACCAAAAAACAACCTCTCCACCTCCACGGGTTGGTTTAGGATTGTGTTGAATGCTGCTTGCCGCACGGCCGCAATGGAACCAACTGATGTTGTTTTTTTTTCCGAAAAGGAGGAATACCCCCGGCCTCTGCATCTGGTCGATGCATACGGCCACTTTATTAATTATTAGCACAAAACCTTACAAAGATGTACAACAGTAAGAGGTTGTAGCAATTTTTGTTCGTCAACAAACTTCAGAATATCTTTTGCCGGATGTAGCCAACAACACTCGTTTCAGACTTCAGTTTTCACCATCGCCGACGGCTGCGCTGGAGCTGCTATTGTAATTGAGCTGGCATTAGAAAATTACTCGACCTGCATGGATGCTCTGCAGCCACGCGATGGTGAACAACATAAGCTTCAGCAACAACTGAACTTCATCCGGGGGCGAAGCAAAACTTTTTGAACCTAACGATGTAGAAAAATAAGTAGCATCAGCCCTTTTTTTATCTCTTTTGTCGTCCGCTGCAGTAGAGGCAGCAAGCAGGGATAAGGTGTAATGGAGTGGAGTATGGGGCAGCAATCGATTTTTCTTTTTGCTTTTTTGAGGGTGTGAGCAGTTCTTGCAGTTTACGCGCACGCGAGGTAGTAGAATGGAAGCAAAACACACTAGAGGGCCAGCGCACGCGAGGTAGTAGAATGGAAGCAAAACACACTAGAGGGCCATGCCGGCTGCGTACTGGGAGGCATGGGGCTGCGGCTGCAGCGGCTGAACTTCCCCACGCGCTCGAATTGATCCGCGAGAAGCCAACACCAGTGCAGTGGCGAAGAGCGCGCCGGAGCAGAGCGCAGAGAGCAGGCGCGCTGGAGGAGGGCGTGCCGGAGGAAGGGCAGGCCGCGCCGTAGGGGAGAGAAGGTCACGCCGGAGCAGAGCGCAGAGAGCAGGCGCACTGGAGGAGGGCGTGCCGGAGGGAGGGCAGGCCGCGCTGTAGGGGAGAGAAGGTCACGCGGAGCATAAGGAAGGTCGCGACGGAGGGCAGGTGGTCGGGGCGAAGGGCAGCGATGGAGAAGGTGGATGGGGCAGGCGGGGGCGGAGGTGGCCGAGGAGGGAGGCGGAGGTGGCTGTGGTGGTCTGGGCGGAGGGCGGCGGCGGTGGTCCGGGCGGACGACGACGCCGGAGATGGTCCGGGCGAAGGGCGGTGACGGTGGTAATCCGGGCGGACGGCGGCGAGGGAGATGGTCCGGGCGGAGGGCGGCAGCGGTGGTGGTCTAGGCGGACGGCCGCCACAGAGATTGTCCGGGCGGAGGCCGACGATGGCGTTGGTCCGGGCGGACGACGGCTATGGCGGTGGTCCGGCTGGAGGCTTCCGGTAGGAACGCCCGGTGGCGACCCGATCCAAGCGGCGGGGCTGTTGGAGCCGTGGAGGATAAGGTTGGGACGTGGGGTGGGTGTATGCTAAAAAGTGCAGTTGCACTTTTTAGACGTTTTGGGCACACACCTTCGCTGGCCGTCGCATCTCCTCGTGCGCGAGATCACGACACACAGGTGAATTCCTGTCGGAACCCACGACTCGAACACTCCGCACCCCTGTACTGCCCGCCGGGCCCACTATCTCCCATCCCTTTCCTTTTCTCCGTCATGGCCCCGCTCCCCGCCGCCGCCTCGGCCCGCTCCCATCGCCACCACCTCCACATGCGCACCTTCGCGGCCAATACCTCTTCTCGCTGTCGCGACCAGACGCCACCACCACCTCCCACTGCCGCGGCCGCACGCCACCACTACCGGATGGGTCAACGCCTCCATTAGGCCACCTTCCCGCCCCCAAGCACCGCCACGAAGTAGCCCCCGCCCCTAGCCGTCGGTATGCTTAAGGGTCGCCACCGCTTCCTGCTTCCCCAACGAGGGACGGAGCTCATCGCTCCCGGAGGCTGTCCTCCTCCCCGGTGGTGAACCCGGCGTGAGACGGGCCTCATTGTGACGCGGATCTGGATTTGGGGTCGTCTGCGCCATCCCCGATGTACCCGGTGGCCACCATGCACCGCGGGCACAAGCCGTCGTGCGCCTGCACTCAATTGGCTCCGTGGCTCCTCTTCCTGCCTAAGCTCGTCCGCCCCGCGACTCCCCTTTGTGCAGACTTTTTTCAACCCAATCATTGGTCCGGCGAGTCCCAACTGGCAGCCTAACGCCGACGAGCCCGTCTACTGGTGAGTCTTGTGGTCGCTTATGGTGTTGTTGTTCCGCATCTCGTGGTTGTAGAGAGCTCATGTCAGGTCGAGAAAATTGTTGATGGCAGGTGGAACAAGAAATGCTTGTGTACAGAGAATAAAATTGATTGGCCTATGTGCGTGGAGGTGAGCGTTTGTTTAGCCATGGCAGCGACAACACGGTCCAAAGTGGTGGGTAGAATGTGTGCCTCATTTCCTTTTGGGTTACTAGCAACCGTTCTTCCCTAAGCTTTTGAGAAAACTCAGATAATCCTCTTCCTCATTTGTGACGGTTCCCAAATGAACGACAAGATGTTCTAGAAATTTCAGAATAGGCATAACATCTTTTAGAGGAGCTAAAGATCGAGCACTCACCTTGTGTATTCACCACCGACTAGCTACAATCCGCCTATGATATGTTAACTGGGTGCTTAATTGGAGACAGTAATCCATGGATTGGCATGGTTAATGACACGTGCTTGGTTGGTTATTTTTGCAGTTGTGGTGTTGAAGCTGTAAGTGAAAAATAATGTCGCTGAAGATGGTGGCTGTAACAATAGCAGGAGGATGATGCATGCCATGCACGTTCAGAGGAAACAACAGTTCAGAACTTGGTAATGACCCAGCCTCATCAAGATAGCTAGCTAGTGTTGTTAATCAGTTAGTTAGGGATGGAACTAAATACTAGCAAATGCATATCCGATCTAGATTGATGAGCCTGACAGTGAAGCAATTAATCAACGACATTTGATCAATGAGTTACAGCTAATGCATGATGGAGCAGCAGATCAAGCAATTAAGTTGTGAAATTGAGTTAAGTGTATATACACTAGCTATCCTATATGTGTGTCTTGATTTGATAAATAAGATGTCCACACGTACGTTTTCAGTGGTCGCTGATGCCACACACAAGATGCAATTAGTAACGTGATATTGCTTTGACGTGTGCACTGACAGCTCCATCTGTTTGATCAATTCACCAGTTCTCCATCCTCAATTGGAACTGTTTCCAATTCCCTTGTCGACATTTCTGTTTTCCATTAGTGCAACACTAAGCAAGCAAAAGTAAGAAGCTGCGGACTGTCCTTTAGATCGATAAAATCAGCAGCCAAAAAACAGGCTTTCTTCTAGTCAATTTAATTATAACCTTTTTGCGCATTGAGTTCCAGCCAAAAAAATGCTTTCTTCTAGTCAATGATTTCTACACTAACTTGCCTAATAATGTCAGAAAATTGCTTACAATATCTCTTTTTGGCATATGATTGGCGGCAACTAGACAACGGAGGGTAGGAGAGAGGTATGGGAGTATTGACGACCAGCAAGCAAAGCAAGAGGAAAACCAAGGGGGCGGCGCCATCCGTGCGCCACGACCACCTAGCGGGGTGGATCTAGATCTAGGAAAGCATTGTCACGAGTGATCGAGGAACTGGGCCGTATCACCGGTAAGTATCTCGAAAACGATCCCCTAAGCATGCGTTTTTCTACTCACATCTACGACTCTATGTGATAGAGACGGAATAGGGAGGTTGAAGAGGGGTGGGGTGGGTGTCCCATCCATGTTTTTGGGCCAATCGATGATTTTGAGCGCGGGGGTAGTTTGCGACTTGGTGATGTGGGGGCTAGAATCATCTATGATTTTAGACGAAAGTGTTCAAAAGTTTCCCAACACATGATAGTTAGTTACTAGAGATGTTGAAAGTCACCCAAAGATTCACTCTTGAGATGCGGGGGCTGGAATCGTCGATGATTTGAGCCAAAAGTGTCCAAAACTTTCTCAACCATGATAGCTAGTGTCTAGAGATGCCGGTGTAAGTTTCCCAAAGATCCGCTCCCATGATGCGGGTGCTGGAATTGTTTATTATTTGAGCTGAAAGTGTCCAAAACTTACCCAATGCATGATAGCTAGTTGCTAGATGTGCTGATGTAAGTTACCCAAAGATTCGTTCCCGAGATGCGGGTGCTGGAATCGTCAATGATTTGTGCTGAAAGTGTCCAAAACTTGCCCAATGCATGATAGGTAGTGTCTAGTGATGCTAGCGTAAGTTGCCCAAAGATTTGCTCCCGAGATGCAGGTGCTGGAATCGGCTGTTATTTGAGCCGAAAGTGTCTCAAATTTGCCCAACACATGATAGCTAGTTGCTAGATATGCTGGCGTAAGTTTCCCAAAGATCCGATTCGCTCCCGAGATGCGGGTGCTGGAATCGTCAATGATTTGAGCTGAAAGTGTCCAAAACTTGCCGAATGCATGATAGGTAGTGTCTAGTGATGCTGGCGTAAGTTGCCCAAAGATCCGCTCCCGAGATGCGGGTGCTGGAATCGACTATTCTTTGAGCCGAAAGTGTCTAAAACTTGCCCAACACATGATAGCTAGTTGCTAGATATGCTGGCATAAGTTTCCCAAAGATCCGCTCCGAGATGTGGGTGCTGGAATCGTCAATGATCTGAGCCGTAGGTGTCCAAAACTTTCCCAACGCATGATAACGAGTTGCTAGAGATGCTGACGTGAATTGCCCAAAGATCCGCTCTTGAGATGTGCGGATGGAATTGTCAATGATTTGAGCCGAGATTATCCAAAACTTGCCTAATGCATGATAGCTAGTTGCTAGAGATCCTGGCGTGAGTTGCCCAAAGATCTGCTCTCGAGATGCAGGGTTGTAGTCGTCTATGATTTGAGCCGAACGTGTCCAAAACTTGCCCAACACATAATAGTTAGTTGCTAGAGATGCTGAGTTGTCCAAAATCCGTTCTCGGGATGTAAGGGCTGGAATCATCTATGAATTGAGCTGAAAGTCTCCAAAACTTGCCAACACATAATAGTTAGTTGTTAGAGATGCTGGCATGAGTTGCCCAAAGATCCGCTCTCGAGATGTGGGGATTGGAATCGTCTATGATTTCAGCTGAAAGTATCCAAAACTTGCCCAACACATAATAGTTAGTTGCTAGAGATGCTGGCGTGAGTTGCCCAAAGATTTGATCCCAAGAAGCGTTGGTTTTAGTTCGCCCAAAACTTGCCCAACGCATGATATGGTAGTTAGTTGCTATAGAAGCTGGCGTGAATTGCCTAGAGATATTTCGTAGCAAAAATTGATTTTATTTGCTCAAAGTTGTTATTTTCACTAGGATAAGTTGTCTACATGTAAATAGTAATTGCCTAAATCACCTAAGTTCTGTAAATGTGGTTTCGTAGATATTCTTGCCTAAACAAATTGTTTGTTTTGTTTTGCAGGTCCTCACTAAATTCTAATACTATGTCAAAGCATCATCATTTTGAGGTTTTATGCACATGCCCAAGCAATAAGCTTCAGTATCCACTTCCAAGTAAGCTTGGCACAAAGCTGTCCAACTTTTTTGTTTTGGCAAAAAAAAGAGGAGTTGCCTCAGACTTATATGCATTTTGCCTACATTCCGGCAGCACATGCTTTTTAATTTTCCTCTCTGCAAATAAGAAGCTTTGCTAGCCACTTCCAGATAAATTTCACAGCCCTAATAGCTATCCAACTAGTTTTTTTGTCTCTTCAGTAGCTGGCTGTTAGCTTATTTTGTTCCAGCAAATAAAGGGAGTTGCCTGAAACTTATATGCTAATTGCCTACATCACATCAGAACTTGCTTTCTGGTTCCCCATTTTCGCAAGCAAAAAGTTTCACCGGCGACTTCCAAGTAAACTAAGCACAACCCCATAAGCTTTTCAACATGTTTGTATGCATCTCCAATAGGTGGTTGTTAGCTTTTTTGTTTAGCAAAAAAGGGAGTTGCCCAAAACTTTTATGGAAGACTTGCTTTCGATTTCCCTTTTTTGGCAACAAACTAATAAGCTAGCTGCATAAATAAGTTTAAGTCCCAAAATTTGCCTACACCACAAGCACAACTTGCCGAGCAAAAAACTGCCCAAAACACTATCCTACTGTTGATTTTTCTTTTCAAATATAGAAGTTGCCTGCAAGCATTATGAAAATTGCCTACAACATGACACAACTTTTCTAACAAAAAATCCACACAAGAGTATCATACAAATCTAGCAAAAAATGTATCACAACCATTTTACTACGATTTTGGTTATTTTAGGCAACTCCTTGTTGCTGGATTATTGTTTTTCCTGAATAAGTAGAACATTTTTTCTTGCTGAGGGGGGGATTTTTATTGCCCCTTTTACTACTGAGTTTGCAAACACGAAATTGTTGAGAGTTCACTCTTTTTTTGTAGTTCTTGGTGCATGGTCATGGCCATCAGAGGAGACGGGCGCGAGTGGAGCTTTCATCTGGATCGAGATCTGGGAGGAGTGGAGGATGGAGGCATGGGAAGAAGGGAACTCACGTCCTTTTCCTGGAAGTGATACGGGAGGCGGGAGGTGGTGTGTGGGTTGCTACGTGAGACATCTACCCCACCTCCACTTAAAATTAGGGGGGGAGAGATTAGATGCTTTATGATTTGTGAATGCCATGTGTCATCCATTGGGGTGGGTCTCACCTGCTAGCCCATGAAATCTGGTCTCATATAATTTTTTCTAGAGTTAATACCACAATTGGTACATAAACTTGTAGGGGTGGGAACAGATTCATACAAAAACTAAAAAACCCCACAAAACTAGTCCTCCAACTTGACTGTTGTAACAAATTCATACAAAACCACCCCAAACTGCACACGTGGCGCACCAGGTAGGATCTGTCGGGCCTGAAGCGTGTTTTTACAAAAAAAACCTCACGCTTTAGCAATTTCGCAGACTAGTCCATACCACCGACAGAAAACCCCCTGGTCGTCGGCCCCGATGCAAACCCCTTCGAAAACCTTTCCTTCTTTCGCATGTCCTGTCCTCCTCATCTGCTCCTGCTCCTGTGAGGTGACGCCGTCGTCAGCCTCATCGGCGGGGACACAAGGCGCCATGGAGCCGCGGCGTAGGGAACCCGGCGAGTGGCCTCCTGAATACGGTAAGCACTCCTCTGCCTCCTCTGCCTCCTCCTCTGCTTCCCCTGTTCCTGCCGGCAGAGTGTTTAGGTTTTTTAGGCCGATCATGTCGATGTAGTGTGAATTTTGGGTCGATCTGCTCACTAGGGTTGGTTGTGTGCGTCCCTAGGGTTCGTAGGGGAAGTAGTTTCCATGAGCTTGTCTAGGGTTTCTTGATGCTGATTTGGGGAATTTGGGGGGTCAATCAAGGGCAATGTGAGGTGATTTGACCTAGGGTTTTGGGTAGCATACAGGGAAAGGGGGGTCCTTTAGGTCAGAGAGGAAAGAGGTCATGTGTTGATGTGATTTTATTGTTCACATATTCAGAGATTATATGCTATTGTTGCACTAAACTGTAAATGCACTGTAAAATGTGATGAAAGGGTGGTCTTTCAGTCGATATTTCAGTGAAAAAATGCTCACTTTCTCTGTTTGGCAAAAGTACAAGCTTTTTTGAGCTGAAAGTCAGCATTTTTACTATTGTTTTGTGATGAAAGGGTGGTCTTTTAGTTGATATTCAGTACATATTTCTGTTTGAAAATCATGTACAGATTCAGTTAGAGTTTGAGCACTATACTTGTTCAGTTGAAACTATGATTCAGTTAGAGTTGAATGTGTTGTGAACTGAAAATTTCATGTGTCAATTATTGCAGTGACAAATGGAGAAGCTAGCCAGTTTTCTCAGTGGAGTTTGAGCACAATGGAATTTTCTTGGGGGAATGCATAGGTGGAGAATTGAAGTTCTCTTACATTGGGCGCAGTCATGAAGCTTTTGACTACTGTCATTCAGACACATGGTCACTAGGGATGATCAAGTATTGCTTGTCAAGGATGGACTATGACCCTACAGACCCTCAAATCAAGGTGTACTGGATTTTGCCAGATAAAGACTATGGTGATGGCCTGCTATGTGTGGACAATCCAGATGTTATAGCTGCTATGGTGAGGTCGAGTAGAGAAGCCAAGACATTGGATTTGTTAGTTGACGAGGAGAACAAGATTCAGACATTATATCCTGATATCATACTAAAAGGATGCCCAACTGCAGATGGAAATGAGGATGAAGAAGGAGAGGATACAGATCATGATGCAGAGAATGCAGAGGAAGGAGAGGATGCAGAGGCAGATCATGATGCAGAGAATGCAATGGAAGGAGAGGATGCAGAGGTAGATCATGATGCAGATGCAGAGAATGCAG
The DNA here is from genome assembly GCF_018294505.1 of Triticum aestivum. Classification (NCBI taxonomy): domain Eukaryota; kingdom Viridiplantae; phylum Streptophyta; class Magnoliopsida; order Poales; family Poaceae; genus Triticum; species Triticum aestivum. The sequence continues at coordinate 401,718,828 of NC_057797.1, read as the reverse complement.
ATAATGCAGTTGAAAACAATGATGGAGAAGAAGAGTTGAATGTAACTGACTCAGACTTTTATGAGAGTGACTATGATTGTGAAGATGGAGATGATGATTTCTTTGCTTAGAATGTGGACAAAACATTGAATGACAACAATGAAGAAGAGGAAGAGATATTTGAGAAGGAAGATCCACTGGATGATGATGAGCTCAACCTGTCAAAAGATGAGTTGGAGAAGTTGAAATGTACATTCAGAACATTCAACGCAGAAATGGACATGAGCAACCCAATCTTCAGGGTTGGGCAAGTATTTGGAGAAATGAAAGAGCTAAGGGAAGCAGTCACTACATACACAGTCAAAAACAAAGTGAAAATCATCAAAGCTAGAAATGAGGCAGAGAGATTCATTGGTGTGTGTCAACCTGATTTCCCTTGGAGGTTGAAAGCATCTAGAGAAAATAGAATAGGAAGCATTGTCATCAGAGAGTACAATGGAGAGCACACCTGTCAGAAAACATGGGATTCCAAGTGCTTGACAGTAAAGTACCTGACTGAGATATTTATGGATGAATTCAGAGACAACAAGAGCATGGACTTGGGTACATTTGGAAGAAAAGTTCAGCAGAAGTTCAAGCTTAATCCAGTGAGAATGAAGCTTGGCAGGGCCAGGAGTGCTGCACTTAAGATCATACATGGTGATGAGAAAGCACAATACAACCAGTTGTGGTACTATGGACAAGAACTGAGGAGAAGTAATCCAGGGAGCAAATTCATTGTTTGCACAACCAAAGTGAAGGAAATAGGTGACCTGCTTCCAAAAGATCACCTATCTTCACTATATTGGTCCTATGATGCCTGCAAGAGAGGTTTCCTGAGGGGGTGCATGCCAATTCTATTTGTTGATGGGTGTCACCTGAAGAGCAAATACAAGGGTGTGTTTCTTACAGCTGTTGGGAATGATCCCAATGATTGCATATTTCCAATTGCAATGGGGATGGTGGAGGTGGAGTCAACTTACTCTTGGGAATGGTTTCTCACCACTTTGAAGAATGATTTAAACATCATTAACACCTCCCCTTTCACTATAATGAGTGACAAGCAAAAGGTGTGTTCCATTTGTCCAAACATGTTGCTGTTGCATATTTCCATATGGTGCTGTTGTCTCACATGTTTATGAACTAATTTTGCAGGGTTTGATCAATGCTGTTGAGAAGATATGGCCAGATGCAGAACACAGATTTTGTGTTAGACATCTTTATCAAAACTTCCACCAGAAGTTCAAAGGAGAAACACTGAAGAATATGTTGTGGGCCATTGCTAGGTCAACTAATGTGGACAAGTGGACCTTGAACAGAGAGAAGCTGAGGGCACAGAACTTGGAGGCATATAATTGGTTGGATGGCAAGCCCCCCAACCAGTGGGTGAAAGCATACTTCAGAGATTTCCCCAAGTGTGACATCTTGCTGAACAACATGTCAGAGGTGTACAACAGGTAAACTTCAGTTAGTTCACTTTTCTAGCAAACAAGTTCAGTTATGTTTAACACATAAAACTTCAGTTCAGGTAATCTTGCAGTGTCACTGAGTTCTGACAAAATTTTACTATGTCTCTCTTGCAGCTACATCTTGGATGCAAGAGAACTGTGTGTTATATCAATGCTAGAATGCATAACACATAAAATTATTGTGAGGCATGACAAAAAGTACAAAGAAGCTTCAGAAAAGTGGACTGGACTTATCTGCCCCAAGATTAGGAAGAAACTGGACAAGAATGCAGAGTACTCAGGTAACTGCTTTCCAACACATTCAGGACTTGGCATTTATGGTGTTGAATCACGCAACAACAAGTATGTTGTGGATATTCCAGCAAGAACTTGTGATTGCAAAAAAATTCAATTGGAAGACATCCCTTGCAATCATGTGATTGCCTGTTGTAGAGCTGATAGGATTGACCCTGAAACATTGGTTCACAAGTGCTATAGCATAGAAAACTATCTAAAGGAATATGGGCACAACATCATGCCTATGAGGGACAGGAAAAGCTGGGAAAAGATGAATGGCATTCCCATCCACCCTCCAGTCTTCACAAAGAAAATGGGCAGGCCAGCAAAGAACAGGAGAAAGACACCAGAAGAGAAGAAGAAGAATGATGGAACTGTTTACATCAACAAAAAAGGAGTGGCCATGCATTGCTCAGTGTGTGGCAGTGCTGACCACAACAAGAGAGGACATGCCAAGTTTATGAGGCAACAGGAAGCTCAATTAGAAGATGATGATGAAGTTGGAGATCCTTCAATTCAGCAGGTTAAATCAGTGATTTCAGTTAACTGTTTTTCTCTGAATTAGGACTTTGAACAGTGATTTCAGTTAACTGCATTTAAGTTCAGTTATGTTACTAACATGAATTGTTTTCTGACTATAGGATATTATGCCAACAAGACTTGATCCTAGGCTTGATCCTATGAATGACAGAAGCAGTATGGTCTACACCATAGGCCAGGAGGTGCACGTTTAATATTATTGTCTTTCATTTCCAGTTAAGTGTTTTTCTCTGAATTTGTACCTGCATTTCATTTTCTCATTTATATCTTCCTGACATTTTGTGATCCTGCATAGGAGAGGGCATATGTGAGCACTTGGAATCCTCCTAGGCCACTTCCTAAAGAGTCTGCTTTTGTGGTGCAAGCTAGGGATTCTATCCCTCCCAGAAGAACCACAACCACAGCCACAACAAGTGTGAGGGGAAGAGGAAGAGGAAGGAAGAAAGCTGCAGCAGTACCACATCCCGATGAGCCAGGGTCAAGTGCAACTGGAGGAAGAGGAAGGAAGAAAGGAAAGACAGTGAGATCTGGCACTACAGAGAGAGGAGGATCTTCTGGGAGTAGAGCAAGAGGCAGAGGAGTGGCTGGGAGAAGAGACGGGAGGGAAGCTAGCTCTTATCTAGCATACAGGCTCATGTTTGGTGAAGATGGAGCAAGGGAGCCAATACCTAATCTCAATTTAACTGAAGAAATTCCAGTTTCTCAGAATGCACCTGGGGGTGACAGTTAGATGTCTGTTTAGTTCATCAGTGAATTTCATGCTAAACTGTAGAAGTTCATGTCTGAATTTGATGCTAGCATTTGTGAGTGGAAGACATTTTTCATGTAATACCAATTTTTTGTTGCAATGACAGTTAGACATGTAGTGAACTTCCAGCACTTCATGGCAATGTACTCAAGAATTAAAAACATTTGAGTTTTGAATACCAGCACATTTGAGTTGTTTGTGCATTACATGAAAAATGTGTGAATGTACTGAATGTGCATTTGCTGAATGTACTGAATTTTGTGCATTTACTGAACTGAATTTGGTGAACTCCCACAATTAAAACGAAATAAACAAAAAAAATGTTTGGCCTGGGTCTTGAACCCAGGACCTGTGGGTAGAGAAGTAGGGTGCAATGCCAGTATGGTAAGAGTAGGAGCTTGTTAGTTGTAGATGCAGAAAGTTACTTCTACTCTTCCAGTCGCCAACTCCCACTCTGGACGGTTCGCGTTCCCACTCGCCGCATCAATAAATCCACACCCACCCACCGCGCCGCCCAGCACTCCCCACTCACCACTCCCCACACACCGACAGCGTCACCTCCACTCCCAACTCACCACCGCCGCCATGGCGAACGTCGAGGGCTGGAAGCTTGCACTGGAGGATCTGGCCGGCAACGACCAGTCCTTCCGCGCACAGATTCGAGAGGTCTGCACCTGGTTCCCGACCCCGAAGATGATGCTCATGCATGCGTGCGGGTTGGCCAAGCAGCTGACGGACGGCGAGAAGGCCCGTGCCTTCCCCACAGGCCTCACAGTGCCGCCGCCATCCTTCCTCGTCTGGGCAATGCGTGAGGGCACGCTCAGCATGGATCCGTACCAGCGAGCTAGGTGGTGGATGTACCGCTCCACCACCTCTCTAGCCCCGATCCCCCTCAACGACGACCCTGCGAACATCGTCGGCGTCGTGCTCGTGCTGCCTGCTCCAGTCGACCCTGCGGACTACGCCTCTGACGACGACCTGACAGAGACTATTGTCATCACTGATGACGACACGGATGCGGACGAGGTTGTGCTTGTTGCGCCGGTCGCCGTTGAGGGTGGCAGAAACATGCCCATCAATGTCGAGCTCCTACCGGACGTCAAGCTCCTGCCAGAAGAGGTGAAGGTTGAACAAGAAGAAAAGGTGAAGGAGCCAGAGCAAAACAAGAAGAAGGCGCCGCTGAAGAAAGAGCTGAAGAAGGTGCGCTGCTCCATCCGCCTGCAACGGCTCAACAACTGAAGAAGCTGTGAAGATGCAGAAGAGTAGTTAGGTATACTGATCTATATGTTGGCATATAAGTTATCTATTTTGAGCAGTCATGTTGAACTGCTGTTATCTATGCCAATCTGTTGTTGAAGTGCTGTTGAACTGCATGTTCTCTGCCCATGTTGATCTGCTGTTGAACTGTAGGTTCTCTGCTCATGTTGTGCCCATGTGCACACATCCTAAACTAGAATGTACCAGGTGCTCACTTTCTGCCAAATATGCCAAGATGTACTACCTGAAGATCCCTGGGCCCCTTCCAAATGGTTAACTTAACTGAAATTTGCACTGTTAAGTTAACTGAATTTTGCTTGATCTGAATTTTGCTTACAGTTAAATTAACACAAATGAGTGTATTTTCATGTCAAATAAGAAAATCATTGATTTCAGTTAAGTAAACAAGCCATTGATTTCATGTCAAATAAGAGAATTTTGCTTACAGTAGAGTAAACAGAAATGAGTACAAGCCACTGATTTCATTTCAAGCCACTGATTCCAGTTTGGAATGTTTACAACACTGAACATAGATAATAGGTAGCCACTAATTTCATATAATCAGTACAAGTAGCAACTGATAACAAATAGTTTCACCTCTCACATCATGCCAAATACTAAATTACCTAACTTACTACACAAAACCTCTTATCACTAGTGCTACAACACCATACAACAGTGCAGAGCAGCAGACCAAACAGGCTAACCAAATTTCCCTCCTATCCCTAGTTCTGATCTCCTTCTTGTGCTTCATGATCATGGCCTTCCTCTCTTCCTTCAGCCTCATAATTTCAACATCCTTGTCAAACACAAATTTCTGAAGAGCCACATTCTATTCAGCAAGTTTGCCAATCACCTGCCTAGGCCTCCCCTGCCATTCTTTGTCCACCCACTTCAGATAAGCACATGTATCATAACCCTGCAAAATACATAATACCAATTTGTTCAGTACAACAATTTGGTCAGTTCAACCTATAACAACTAAAGATAAACAACACACCTTTTTAAACAAAAGTTGGGCACTTGACTAATCTCGCGAGGACAAACAAGAAATCTACGACCATAGTCATATCCATCAGAGCAAACTCTTCTCGCAGGGTTCAGTAAGTGGCAACAATGGTCACTTTTGTCAGTGCCATTGAAAGCAGCATCAGGAGAGGATAGAGGTTTACCCCAGCCAAATTCGGGTAGGTTTTCAGTCCCCTACCATGGGCATCAAATCAAATGTTAGCATCAGGAAGCTTGCACTCATCAGGAAAGCTCAAGTTCATGGGCATCCGAAGCAAATCGGCGAGGGGAAGGGGGACACGCACCTTGCAGAAATTGACCTCTATGTAGCGCACCTCTCCGGTGATTTTCGCCGTCCTTCGTCATGTAGGCACCGGCGAGGTCACATCCATTGAGCGGGAGAGGGTGGCTTGAGGATGACGACGTCCCTGCTCCACGGCGTCCTACCCGCTCTTCCCGCTCAATGATGTGCACCCCTTCATCTCGACAGGGCGGCGGAGACGGCTACCGGTGGAGAGGGCGGGCGAGAGGGTGGCGGAGACGGCTGGCGGCGGAGAGGGCGACGGCAAGGGGGAGGAGCTAGGGATTTACGAATGGGAAATCGATGCAGAGAGGGCGATGTAGTCAGGGAATGGATGCAACACAAATACAGAGAGTGCGAGGGGGCTTTTTGTAAAATTAAGGCATGTGCCAAAATCCAGCGTGGCATGCCAAATGTCGCGTCCACAGCTGTTTTGTATGATTTTGTTATAGCAAACAAGTTGGAGGACTAGTTTTGTGGGGTTTTTTAGTTTTTGTATGAAATTGTTCCCACCCCTACAAGTTTATGTACCAATAGTGGTATTAACTCTTTTTTCCGGGAGGCGTTGTGTGGGTTGCTACGTGAGGCGGGGGCCAAGTGCTGAGACATTTTTTTCCTTTCTGAACGGACGGGTGAGGGAGTCCTTGATTAGGGGGTATCCGGACAGCCGGACTATGTACAACGTCCGGACTATTGAAGCGTGAAGATACAAGACTCAAGACTTCGACCCGTGTGTGGATGGGACTTTCCTTGGCATGGAAGGCAAGCTTGGCGATCCGGATATTATATTTCCTTCCTTGTAACCGACTCCATGTAAAACCTAGCCCTCTCCTGTGTCTATATAAACCGGAGAGGTTGGTCCTTAGAAGGCCGATCACAATTACAATCATACCATCATAGGCTAGCTCCTAGGGTTTAGCCTCTACGATCTCGTGGTAGATCTACTCTTGTACTACCCATATCATCAATATTAATCAAGCAGGAAGTAGGGTTTTACCTCCATCGAGAGGGCCCGAACCTGGGTAAACATCTGTGTCCCTTACTTCTTGTTACCATCAGCCTTGACGCATAGATCGGGACCCCCTACTCGAGATCCCCCGGTTCGAGAGTTCCTCTGTGACGTCGCCACAAGGTTTGATGGCTCCTTCAATCATCATCAGCAACGCTGTCCAGGGTGAGACTTTCCTCCCCGGAAAAATCTTCGTGTTCGGCGACTTCACACTACGGGCCGATCCGCTCGGTCATCTGGAGCAGATCGTGTCAGGATCGCCGGATAGTTATGACGAGCATGGCTTGGACCTACCGTCAGACGATGCTCGGGATATTACCCCGGCAGAAGCCTCGGGTCTAAATCCGGGGCCGGTTGCATTGCCTAAGGACGGAGGGCTGGTCCCTGTCCCGCAGGCCATACCCTCGTTGGCGATAGAGCCGAACACAGGTCTCACCTCCGTGGGAACCTGTGACTCCGGACCCCCGGATTCATATCTGGATGTAGGTTCCAGTCCGCGCGTCCCCGAGCCCGCCGATTCTGGTTGGGCTCCGGTGATGGAGTTCACCGCGGCGGACATCTTTCAGCATTCGCCCTTTGGCGACATACTAAACTCATTTAGAACCCTCTCTCTCTGACAGAGAACTTCGGGCCGAACTATGTAAGGCTCGAGTGGGAAGCAGGCGACGAAGAAATTCGTTACCCACCCACCACCCACTTGATAGCCACGGTTGATGATTTAACCTACGTGCTGGACTTCGACTCCGAAGGCATCGACGGTATGGACGACGATGCAGGAGAAGACTCAGAATCTATGGGGTACCGGATTCCCGCCTCGGCACACGACATATACATGGTGGATACGCCCAAGGAAGGCGACGGGGACAATCCGGAAGATAACACCCCTGGGCAAAAACCAAAGCGATGGCGCAGACGCCGTTCCAAATCCGGCAACAGTAACAACATCAGCAAGAGCGCCAGAAGAATGGATACTCCGGTCAACCCTGAAGGCAATAACGACCAAACAGAACCTGCGATGGAGCAGGACGAACCAGGTCAGGCCGAACATAGTCCGGAGCGTACACCCGAAGAAAATGATCCAGAAGGACGAGTTCATCAAACCAGCCCAGGACAAGAATATAGTCCGAACAACGACGCATTTATCGTTTCGGAAGAACGCGTGGAATGAGAGAACCTCCACAGAATGCTTATGGCCACAGCGAGAAGTCTGAAGAAGCAGAAGCAACGGCTTAAAGCCGCACAGGAAACGCTCAATCGCAGATGGAACAAAGTGTTAGACACTGAAGAAAGATATGGCAATGATCGCCATACAAAGAGCTACCCAAAACGCAAGCTACTGCCAGAATTCGACGACGAGGCCGTTCCACCGAAGAATAACACGACCAGGAGACCAGGAGTACCACTTCATAACTGCAATAAATCAGCTACCGAAGACACCCACGATCTACGTGAGCACCTGGAGAAGAAAGCTGGCGCAGCTAGGTCCATCTACGGATCTAAAGGACACATCCCGGCGAGGGATTATGGTCGTCAAAACAATTATGACAACCAAACACCAGTTCGGAATAAACACCAAACACAAGAACAGCCGACGGCATGCCATAGCGCGTCCAGATACAAAGGGGCTGCTCACCCCCTGTGCTTTACTGATGAAGTACTGGACCATGAATTTCCACAGGGCTTTAAACCTGTAAACATAGAGGTGTACAACGGAACGACAGACCCAGGGGTCTGGATCGAGGACTTTATCCTCCACATACACATGGCTCGTGGAGATGACCTCCATGCCATCAAATACCTTCCCCTCAAACTGAAGGGACCGGCTCGGCACTGGTTGAAAAGCCTCCCCGAAAATTCAATCGGGAGCTGGGAGGAACTAGAGGACCCTTTCAGGGCCAGTTTTCAAGGGACTTATGTCCGGCCTCCAAATGCCGACGATTTAAGTCACATAATCCGACAACCCGGAGAGTCCGCCCGCAAGCTTTGGAACAGATTCCTCACTAAGAAGAATCAAATCGTTGACTGTCCGGACGCCGAAGCCTTAGCGGCATTCAAACACAGCATCCGTGACGAGTGGCTCGCCAGACACCTCGGCCAAGAAAAGCCAAGGACAATGGCAGCCCTAACAAGACTTATGACCCGCTTTTGCACGGGAGAAGATAGCTGGCTAGCCCGTAAAAGCACCAGCGACCCCAGCACATCCGAAATAAGGGATGACAACGGGAACCCACAGCGTAATAAAAACAAACTCCAAAACAAGGAAGATAGCCCGGACAACACAACGTTAATGCCGGATTCAGGGGCTCTCGACCTAACCAGCAAAATAAGCAATCTAAAGGCAGTAAAGAAGGATCGTCCGGTCTGAACAGAGTTCTGGACAGACTATGCCAAATTCATGGCACCTTCGACAAACCTGCGAACCACACACACAGAGAGTGTTGGGTCTTCAAGCAGGCCGGCAAACTAAACGCCGAACACAAGGAAAGGGAAACACCAAGTGAAGACGAGGATGAACTTCGCCAGTCGAACACTGGGGGGCAGAAAAAATTCCCGCTAGAGGTCAAAACAGTGAACATGATCCACACGACTCGCACATCCTTGGGGAGGCACGAACGCGCCCATAAAGACGCGCGCGATATAGATCCCATCGTACCCACACCTAACTACTGGATGTCTTGTTTGATTACTTTCGACCGCCTGGATGACCGAACTAGTATTCCGCGCGAAGGATCAAACGCGTTGGTACTTGACCCAATAATCGACGGATACCATCTCACTCATGTCCTCATGGACGGCGGCAGCAGTCTCAATTTAATATATGATGACACTGTCCGCAGGATGGGGATAGACTCATCCAGAATCAGCAAGATCAACACCACCTTTGAAGGGGTGATACCAGGCATTGAAGCCTGCAGCAGGGGCTTCGTCATACTGGAGGTAACATTCGGCTCTATAGGCAACTCCAGAAGTGAAGAACTAGTCTTCATCATCGCACCCTTCCAAAGCAGCTATCAAGCATTGCTTGGAAGAACGGCCTTCGCCCGCTTCAATGCATTGCCTCACTATGGCTACGTTACACTTAAGATGCCCGGTCCTCGCGGCGTCATCACCGTTAGCGGAATAACAGAGCGCTTTTTGAGAGCAGAGGAATACGCGACGGCCTTAACGGCCGGACTATAAGCGGCCTCTAACAAAAATATACCGGGTCGTTAAGACCACAGACATGGTTAGACGAGTCCGTCAGCCCATATTAAACCAGGGCACTGTATATGTAATCCTATAGTGGACACCAGGGGCTAATAATAAAGCTCCACACTCGGCTCAACCTTATTGGCAGGGCAGCGTCTTATATTTTCTACTATCCATCGCATACTTACGTTGCACTCTACTATGAGATTCCCTTCTCTCCAGACAACATTCGCGCGATACCCTTCCAGGATGCGGCACAACGGAGACAAAGGCGCAGACGTGCAGCAGGGCCCCGTTCAACATGTTTCTTTTTAGATTAAGCCCCTGTGTAAACCTTTTCTATTGCCTCTTGTTGTTTCATCATCCCATGGGTTCCATACCCACAGAGGATACTGCCGTTTTTGGCATTTCGCCATGACAGATTAGCACACGTACCTGGAAATACAGGGTTTATAATGAATGGGCATTCTTGAGCTCATCATCGGTTATAAAGTCCGAATACCTTCGGGAGTGTTCGGCGTCACGAGTTTGGACTTATATGCATCAGCTCCGAATCATGTCTTTGGTCAAATGTTGGGTTTGCCCGGCTCCTGGGTTTGCCGCCTTACGTTCCGTCATAATCGGCTAAGGTGGCCAAAGGAGAACTACTGCGATTGTGCCCTGGTTATTCCGGATGAGCACCTCAATAGAGAAAGCCGAAAACTGACCGTCATGATACAGCGAGAGACTGGTCAACCACTCGACAACTCACTAGAATCTCTAGGATTCCTCTGCATTAACGAAGGGCCATTTCCCGGCCAGGTACACACGCGCTCGTATTCGGATGCACGTGAAGGTACCAGGGGCTACATAGTAGCCCCATATCCCGCGGCTAAGCGAAAGTGTTACAGCTATATAGTCCGGTTGCCTAGTTCGACGTGCGATCACCTCCTTGGCGGACCAAGACGTTGGATAAAGAGTGATCATGCACATTTTTTCACGAACACCCCCACATTGTATGCGTGGGGGCTGAAGCCAATGACTGCTATCTTTCGGATTACCCACACATATATACATATATATAAACGGCCGCACAGGGGACACAATCATATTTTCAGACAAAAATTATAAATATAACCTTCTAATCAAAATGTTTTTACAATGATTTGAATCATCACTCGAAGAGGAGATTCTTCGGGCACTGCGCCTCTATCAGGCGGGCACCCTCCGTGACCTGCGCCAAGTAGTGCCCGGCCGGATACTGGCCCCCCACCGGATCCTGAGACGCTACCATAGTGGCATCCATATTCGTCCAATACGCTTTAACGCGAGCAAGGGCCATCTGCGCACCCTCTATGCATGTTGATCTCCTCATGGCATCGATCCGAGGCACGACCCCAAGGAACTGTTGCACCAAGCCAAAGTAACTATCCGGCTTAGGCCCCTTCGGCCAAAGATGGTCTATTACAGACCGCATTGCAGGACCGGACATCCTGTGAAGCTCCGCTACAGCGGCCATCCTATCACTTAACGGTAGCGGGCGAGTAGGAGCATTTAACTGCGACCAGAAAAGCTTCTCCACCTCCTTCTCACCCTGATCTTTGAAGAACTCCACATCATCAGCCGTACTCTTCGCCAGGTCTGCGTATGCATTTGGCGAGCTCCAGCGTCCATCCAGGGGAGCACACTTCGGATCGAAGAACTCCGTCCGCAGCAAATAGGAGCCTCCAGCCGCGATCTTACCGGCCTGTTGATGCTCCTCCCGCGCACGTCTGAGCTTAGTTCGTATTTCCTTGGTGGCATTAAGTGCCTTGCTCAGGTCTGCCGATTTATCCTCATGCTCCTTTCTCAGGAGCTCATACCGGTCAGCGACATTTTTTTAACTTGATAGCCATTTCGGCTACCTTTTCCTCGCTTCGGCGATGAGCAGCCTGTTCGGCTCTCAACTCCTTGGCCGCCTTTAGGGCAGCCGCATGGCTCACCCGAGCCTGTTCCTTGGCTAGAGCAAGTTCCGCCCTCAGGGCCTCGATGGCAGCAGCACCATCTGCAGTCCGAACATATTACATTACTATATGCCACCTCAAATATTTTCCTATGCAGGAAAGACAGGACGCATACCTTGCGATTTATCCAGCCGCTCATTCATCAGAGTGATATCGGCATCAACGGAACCAATTTGCCTCGTCAGTTCGGCCACTTCAATGGACAGGCCGGCGGCCGGACCCACAGGTACTGAAGGAAATATGCCCTAGAGGCAATAATAAAGTTATTATTTATTTCCTTATATCATGATAAATGTTTATTATTCATGCTAGAATTGTATTAACCGGAAACATAATACATGTGTGAATACATAGACAAATAGAGTGTCACTAGTATGCCTCTATTTGACTAGCTCGTTAATCAAAGATGGTTATGTTTCCTGACCATGAACAATGAGTTGTTATTTGATTAACGAGGTCATGTCATTAGTTGAATGATCTGATTGACATGACCCATTCCATTAGCTTAGCACCTGATCGTTTAGTATGTTGCTATTGCTTTCTTCATGACTTATACATGTTCCTATGACTATGAGATTATGCAACTCCCGTTTGCCGGAGGAACACTTTGGGTGCTACCAAACGTCACAACGTAACTGGGTGATTATAAAGGAGCATTACAGGTGTCTCCAAAGGTAGATGTTGGGTTGGCGTATTTCGAGATTAGGATTTGTCACTCCGATTGTCGGAGAGGTATCTCTGGGCCCTCTCGGTAATACACATCACATAAGCCTTGCAAGCATTACAACTAATATGTTAGTTGTGAGATGATGTATTACGGAACGAGTAAAGAGACTTGCCAGTAACGAGATTGAACTAGGTATTGGATACCGACGATCGAATCTCGGGCAAGTAACATACCGATGACAAAGGGAACAACGTATGTTGTTATGCGGTCTGACCGATAAAGATCTTCGTAGAATATGTAGGAGCCAATATGGGCATCCAGGTCCCGCTATTGGTTATTGGCCAGAGACGTGTCTCGGTCATGTCTACATTGTTCTCGAACCTGTAGGGTCCGAACGCTTAAGGTTACGATGACAGTTATATTATGAGTTTATGCATTTTGATGTACCGAAGGTTGTTCGGAGTCCCGGATGTGATCACGGACATGACGAGGAGTCTCGAAATGGTCCAGACGTAAAGATTGATATATTGGAAGCCTATGTTTGGACATCGGAAGTGTTCCGGGTGAAATCGGGATTTTACCGGGTTACCGGGAGGTTACTGGAACCCCCCGGGAGCCATATGGGCCTTCATGGGCCTTAGTGGAAAGGAGAAAGGGGCAGCCCAAGGTGGCTGCGCCTCTTCCCCCTCCCCTAGTCCTATTAGGACTAGGAGAAGGTGGCCGGCCCCCCTCTCTTCCTTCCCCTCCGAGGAATCCTAGTTGGACTAGGATTGGGGGGAGGAATCCTACTCCCAGAGGGAGTAGGACTCTCCTGCGCCTCCCTCTTTGGCCGGCCAGCCTCCCCTCCTCTCCTCCTTTATATACTGAGGCAGGGGCACCTCTAAACACACAAGTTGACACAAGTTGATCCACGTGATCGATTCCTTAGCCGTGTGCGGTGCCCCCTGCCACCATATTCCTCGATAATACTGTAGCGGAGTTTAGGCGAAGCCCTGCTGCTGTAGTTCATCAAGATCGTCACCACGCCGTCGTGCTGACGGAACTCTTCCCCGACACTTTGCTGGATCGGAGTCCGGGGATCGTCATCGGGCTGAACGTGTGCTCGAACTCGGAGGTGCCGTAGTTTCGGTGCTTGATCGGTTGGATCGTGAAGACGTACGACTACTTCCTCTACGTCGTGTCATCGCTTCCGCAGTCGGTCTGCGTAGGGTACGTAGACAACACTCTCCTCTTGTTGCTATGCATCACATGATCCTGTGTGCGCGTAGGAATTTTTTTGAAATTACTACGAAACCCAACAGTGGCATCCGAGCCTAGGTTAATGATGTTGATGTTATATGCACGAGTAGAACACAAGTAAGTTGTGGACGATACAAGTCATACTGCCTACCAGCATGTCATATTTTGGTTCGGCGGTATTGTTGGACGAGACGACCCGGACCAACCTTACGCGTACGCTTACGCGAGACCGGTTCCCTCGACGTGCTTTGCACAGAGATGGCTTGCGGGCGACTGCCTCTCCAACTTTAGTTGAACCAAGTATGGCTACGCCCGGTCCTTGAGAAGGTTAAAACGGAGTCTATTTGACAAACTATCGTTGTGGTTTTGATGCGTAGGTGAGATTGGTTCTTACTTAAGCCCGTAGCAGCCACGTAAAACATGCAACAACAAAGTAGAGGACGTCTAACTTGTTTTTGCAGGGCATGTTGTGATGTGATATGGTCAAGGCATGATGCTGAATTTTATTGTATGAGATGATCATGTTTTGTAACCAAGTTATCGGCAACTGGCTGGAGCCATATGGTTGTCGCTTTATTGTATGCAATGCAATCGCGATGTAATGCTTTACTTTATTACTAAACGGTAGTGATAGTCGTGAAAGCATAAGATTGGCGAGACGACAACGATGCTACGATGGAGATCAAGGTGTCGCGCCGGTGACGATGGTGATCATGACGGTGCTTCGGAGATGGAGATCACAGGCACAAGATGATGATGGCCATATCATATCACTTATAATGATTGCATGTGATGTTTATCTTATATGCATCTTATCTTGCTTTGATTGACGGTAGCATTATAAGATGATCTCTCACTAAATTATCAAGAAGTGTTCTCCCTGAGTATGCACCGTTGCGAAAGTTCTTCGTGCTGAGACACCACGTGATGATCGGGTGTGATAGGCTCTACGTTCAAATACAACGGGTGCAAAACAGTTGCGCACGCAGAATACTCAGGTTAAACTTGACGAGCCTAGCATATGCAGATATGGCCTCGGAACACGGAGACCGAAAGGTCGAGCGTGAATCATATAGTAGATATGATCAACATAATGATGTTCACCGATGAAACTACTCCATCTCACGTGATGATCGGACATGGTTTAGTTGATTTGGATCACGTGATCACTTAGAGGATTAGAGGGATGTCTATCTAAGTGGGAGTTCTTAAGTAATATGATTAAATTGAACTTAAATTTATCATGAACTTAGTCCTGGTAGTATTTTGCAAATCATGTTGTAGATCAATAGCTCGCGTTGTTGCTTCCCTGTGTTTATTTTGATATGTTCCTAGAGAAAATTGTGTTGAAAAATGTTAGTAGCAATGATGCGGATTCGATCCGTGATCTGAGGTTTATCCTCATTGCTGCACAGAAGAATTATGTCCTTAATGCACCGCTAGGTGACAGACCTATTGCAGGAGCAGATGCAGAAGTTATGAACGTCTGGCTAGCTTAATATGATGACTACTTGATAGTTTAGTGCACCATGCTTAACGGCTTAGAATCGGGACTTCAAAGACGTTTTGAACGTCATGGACCATATGAGATGTTCCAGGAATTGAAGTTAATATTTCAAGCAAATACCCGAGTTGAGAGATATGAAGTCTCCAACAAGTTCTATAGCTAAAAGATGGAGGAGAATCGCTCAACTAGTGAGCATGTGCTCAGATTGTCTGGGTACTTCAATCGCTTGAATCAAGTGGGAGTTAATCTTCCAGATAAGATAGTGATTGACAGAATTCTCTAGTCACCATCACCAAGTTAGTAGAACTTCGTGATGAACTATAGTATGCAAGGGATGATTCCCGAGCTCTTCGTGATGTTGAAATCAACGAAGGTAGAAATCAAGAAAGAGCATCAAGTGTTGATGGTTGACAAGATCACTAGTTTCAAGAAAAGGGCAAAGGGAAAGAAAGGGGAACTTCAAGTAGATTGACAAGCAAGTTGTCACTCCCACGAAGAAGCCCAAAGCTGAACCAAAGCCTGAAACTGAGTACTTACACTGCAAAGGAAATGGTCACTGGAAGCGGAACTACCCTAAATATTTGGTGGATAAGAAGGATGGCAAAGCGAAAAAGGGTATATTTGATATACAGGTGTTTGATGTGTGCTTTACTAGTGTTTATAGCAACCCCTCGGTATTTGGTACTGGTTCAGTTGCTAAGAGTAGTAACTCGAAACGGGAGTTGCAGAATAAACAGAAACTAGTTAAGGGTGAAGTGATGATGTGTGTTGAAAGTAGTTTCAAGATTGATATGATCATCATCGCACACTCCCTATTCTTTCGGGATTAGTGTTGAACCTAAATAAATGTTATTTGGTGTTTGCGTTGAGCATGAATATGATTTGATCGTGTTTATTGCAATACGGTTATTCATTTAAGTAAGAGAATAAACTGTTGTTCTGTTTACATGAATAAAACCTTATATGGTTACACACCCAATGAAAATGGTTCATTGGATCTCGATCATAGTGATACACATATTCATAATATTGATGCCAAAAGATGCAAAGTTAATAATGATAGTGCAACTTATTTGTGGCACTGCCGTTTGGGTCATATCGGTGTAAAGCGCATGAAGAAACTCCATAAAGATGGATTTTCGGAATCACTTGGTTATGAATCATTTGATGCTTGCGAACCGTGCCTTTTGGGCAAGATGACTAAAACTCCGTTCTTCGGAACAATGGAACGAGTTACTGACTTGTTGGAAATAATACATACCGATGTATGCGATCCAATGAGTGCTGTTGCTCGTGGCAAGCATCGTTGTTTTCTGACCTTCACAAGATGATTTGAGCAGATATGGGTATATCTACTTGATGAAACATAAGTCTGAAATAGTTGAAAGGTTCAAAGAATTTCAGAGTGAAGTGGAAAAATCATCGTAACAAGAAAATAAAGTTTCTGCGATCTGATCGCGGAGACAAATATTTAAGTTACGAGTTTGGTCTTCAATTAAAACAATGTGGAATAGTTTCACAGCTCACGCCACCTGGAACACCACATCGTTATGGTGTGTCCGAACGTCGTAACCGCACTTTATTTGATATGGTGCGATCTATGATATCTCTTTACCACTATCGTTTTGGGGTTATGCATTAGAGACAGCTGCATTCACGTTTTAAAATAGGGCACCATCTAAATCCGTTGAGACGACACTGTATGAACTATGGTTTAGCAGTAAACCTAAGCTGTTGTTTATTAAAGTTTGGGGCTGCGATGCTTATGTGAAAAAGTTTCATCCTGATAAGCTCGAACCCAAATCGGAGAAGTGTGTCTTCATAGAATACCCAAAGGAAATTGTTGGGTACACCTTCTATCACAGATCCGAAGGCAAGACATTCGTTGCTAAAATGGATCCTTTCCAGAAAAAGGAGTTTCTCTCGAAAGAAGTGAGTGGGAGGAAAGTAGAACTTGACGAGGTAACTGTACCTGCTCCCTTACTGGAAAGTAGTTCATCACAGAAAACTGTTTCAGTGACACCTACACCAGTTAGTGAGGAAGCCAATGATAATGATCATGAAACTTCAGATCAAGATACTACTGAACCGCGTAGATCAACCAGAGTAAGATCCGCACCAGAGTGGTACGGTAATCCTGTTCTGGAGGTCATGCTACTAGATCATGATGAACCTACGAACTATGAAGAAGCAATGGTGAGCCCAGATTCCGCAAAGTGGCTAGAAGCCATGAAATCTGAGATGGGATCCATGTATGAGAACAAAGTATGGACTTTGGTTGACTTGCCCGATGATCGGCAAGCGATTGAGAATAAATGGATCTTTAAGAAGAAGACTGACGCTGATGGTAATGTTACTGTCTACAAAGCTCGATTTGTCGCAAAAGGTTTTCGGCAAGTTCAAGGAATTGACTACGATGAGACCTTCTCACCCGTAGCGATGCTTAAAGTCCGTCCGAATCATGTTAGCAATTGCCGCATTTTATGATTATGAAATTTGGCAAATGGATGTCAAAACTGCATTCCTAAATGGATTTCTGGAAGAAGAGTTGTATATGATGCAACCAGAAGGTTTTGTCGATCCAAAGGGAGCTAACAAAGTGTGCAAGCTCCAGCGATCCATTTATGGACTGGTGCAAAAATCTCGGAGTTGGAATATACGCTTTGATAAGTTGATCAAAGCATATAGTTATTGTACAGACTTACAGTGAAGCCTGTATTTACAAGAAAGTGAGTGGGAGCACTACAACATTTCTGATAAGTATATGTGAATGACATATTGTTGATCGGAAATAATGTAGAATTATTCTGCAAAGCATGAAAGGATACTTGAATAAAAGTTTTTCAAAGAAAGACCTTGGTGAAGCTGCTTACACATTGAGCATCAAGATCTATATAGATAGATGAAGACGCTTGATAAGATTTTTTCAATGAATACATACCTTGATAAATTTTTGAAATAGTTCAAAATGGAACAGTCAAAGAAGGAGTTCTTGCCTGTGTTGCAAGGTGTTAAGTTGAGTAAGACTCAAAGCCCGACCACGGCAGAAAATAGAAAGAGAATGAAAGTCATTCCCTATGCCTCAGTCATAGGTTCTATAAAGTATGCCATGCTGTATACCAGATCTATTGTATGCCATACCACTGAGTTTGGCAAGGGAGTACAATAGTGATCTAGGAGTAGATCACTGGAGAGCGGTCAAAATTGTCCTTAGTGGAATAAGGATATGTTTCTAGATTACGGAAAAGGGTTCGTCGTAAAAGGTTACGCCGATGCAAGTTTGACACTAATCTAGATGACTCTAAGTCTTGATCTAGATACATATTGAAAGTGGGAGCAATTAGCTAGAGTAGCTCCGTGCAGAGCATTGTAGACATAGAATTCGCAAAATACTTACGGATCTGTATATGACATACCCGTTGACTAAAGATTCTCTCACAAGCAAAACATGATCACACCTTAGTACTCCTTGAGTGTAAATCACATAGCGATGTGAACTAGATTACTGAATCTAGTAAACCCTTTGGGTGTTGGTCACATAGCGATGTGAACTATGGGTGTTAATCACATGGTGATGTGAACTATTGCTGTTAAATCACATGGCGATGTGAACTAGATTATTGACTCTAGTGCAAGTGGGAGACTGAAGGAAATATGCCCTAGAGGCAATAATAAAGTTATTATTTATTTCCTTATATCATGATAAATGTTTATTATTCATGCTAGAATTGTATTAACCGGAAACATAATACATGTGTGAATACATAGACAAACAGAGTGTCACTAGTATGCCTCTATTTGACTAGCTCGTTAATCAAAGATGGTTATGTTTCCTGACCATGAACAATGAGTTGTTATTTGATTAACGAGGTCACATCATTAGTTGAATGATCTGATTGACATGACCCATTCCATTAGCTTAGCACCTGATCGTTTAGTATGTTGCTATTGCTTTCTTCGTGACTTATACATGTTCCTATGACTATGAGATTATGCAACTCCCGTTTGCCGGAGGAACACTTTGGGTGCTACCAAACGTCACAACGTAACTGGGTGATTATAAAGGAGCATTACAGGTGTCTCCAAAGGTAGATGTTGGGTTGGCGTATTTCGAGATTAGGATTTGTCACTCCGATTGTCGGAGAGGTATCTCTGGGCCCTCTCGGTAATACACATCACATAAGCCTTGCAAGCATTACAACTAATATGTTAGTTGTGAGATGATGTATTACGGAACGAGTAAAGAGACTTGCCAGTAACGAGATTGAACTAGGTATTGGATACCGACGATCGAATCTCGGGCAAGTAACATACCGATGACAAAGGGAACAACGTATGTTGTTATGCGGTCTGACCGATAAAGATCTTCGTAGAATATGTAGGAGCCAATATGGGCATCCAGGTCCCGCTATTGGTTATTGGCCAGAGACGTGTCTCGGTCATGTCTACATTGTTCTCGAACCTGTAGGGTCCGAACGCTTAAGGTTACGATGACAGTTATATTATGAGTTTATGCATTTTGATGTACCGAAGGTTGTTCGGAGTCCCGGATGTGATCACGGACATGACGAGGAGTCTCGAAATGGTCCAGACGTAAAGATTGATATATTGGAAGCCTATGTTTGGACATCGGAAGTGTTCCGGGTGAAATCGGGATTTTACCGGGTTACCGGGAGGTTACTGGAACCCCCCGGGAGCCATATGGGCCTTCATGGGCCTTAGTGGAAAGGAGAAAGGGGCAGCCCAAGGTGGCTGCGCCTCTTCCCCCTCCCCTAGTCCTATTAGGACTAGGAGAAGGTGGCCGGCCCCCCTCTCTTCCTTCCCCTCCGAGGAATCCTAGTTGGACTAGGATTGGGGGGAGGAATCCTACTCCCAGAGGGAGTAGGACTCTCCTGCGCCTCCCTCTTTGGCCGGCCAGCCTCCCCTCCTCTCCTCCTTTATATACTGAGGCAGGGGCACCTCTAAACACACAAGTTGACACAAGTTGATCCACGTGATCGATTCCTTAGCCGTGTGCGGTGCCCCCTGCCACCATATTCCTCGATAATACTGTAGCGGAGTTTAGGCGAAGCCCTGCTGCTGTAGTTCATCAAGATCGTCACCACGCCGTCGTGCTGACGGAACTCTTCCCCGACACTTTGCTGGATCGGAGTCCGGGGATCGTCATCGGGCTGAACGTGTGCTCGAACTCGGAGGTGCCGTAGTTTCGGTGCTTGATCGGTTGGATCGTGAAGACGTACGACTACTTCCTCTACGTCGTGTCATCGCTTCCGCAGTCGGTCTGCGTAGGGTACGTAGACAACACTCTCCTCTTGTTGCTATGCATCACATGATCCTGTGTGCGCGTAGGAAAATTTTTGAAATTACTACGAAACCCAACAGTGGCATCCGAGCCTAGGTTAATGATGTTGATGTTATATGCACGAGTAGAACACAAGTAAGTTGTGGACGATACAAGTCATACTGCCTACTAGCATGTCATATTTTGGTTCGGCGGTATTGTTGGACGAGACGACCCGGACCAACCTTACGCGTACGCTTACGCGAGACCGGTTCCCTCGACGTGCTTTGCACAGAGATGGCTTGCGGGCGACTGGGGTGGGGTCTCGCTCTCCATCATCTCCGGAGGAAGGTCCCCCGAAGACGAACCCTGTTGAGAGGAGCTGCTGGCCGGACTGCAAAAATTTGAATCCTAGTTACTAACCAAGGAGAAATGCAGTACCCTCGGATTGTAGATTGACTTATAGCTCGATGGAGGGCTGGCCCATTAGAGGGCATGGGGCGGTGAGGGTGCCTGTCGGGGCCAGGCCCCCTGGGGATGCCTTTTTCCCCAATTTGGGCATCTCTGCCTCCAAATCTTTGGAGGCGACCCTCTTCTTCCCGCGCGGGGAGGAGGCCTCGACCTTTCCCCCCGACTATCCTCCTTGGAGGAGGTAGCAACTCCCCCGGTTCGGATGCGCAGCGTGTGGGGTTCGGATTTTTCATCCCTCCCCTCACCTTTCCTCAAGGGCATCCTGCTGAGGTACTCGATCAAGCATCTTGGCCATGGTGGGAGCGGGTGAGCCTTCGGGAAGTGGCGCCGGACACCTGATTCTCTCCGCCTTGCTGAGCCATTCCTGGACGCGGATGATTTTCAGAATAAACAATCATGATAAATACAAAACGGGGTGTCCGATATCAAAGCTACTTACTCGAGTGTCTAGGCGATTGCAGCTTAGGCCCGCATCCTCGGTGGTGTCCGGACACGTTACTTTCTGTCCGAAGAATAATTTGCACATCTCTTCGAGATTCAGGCCGAAGAAGTGCTTGACGGTCCGCGGACCCTCCAGATTGAACTCCCACATCTGAGGAGGCCGGCGTTGGCATGGCAACATCCGCCGGATCAACATCACTTGCATTATGCTGACAAGATTAACGTCCCTTGCAAGAAGCTCCCAGATGCGATTCTGTAGTATTGGTATATCACCAGCGGGTCCCCAATTCCGCCCTATGTCTGTCCAAGACGCCAATTGTGACGGAGGGCCCGAGCGAAACTCGGGGGCAGCCGCCCACTTCGTGCCTTTGGGAGCCGTGACATAAAACCACCTCCGTTGCCATACATCGGATACTTCTGGAAAAGAACCCTCCGGCCATGGGGCATCGGCATTTTTCCTTATTACGGCACCTCCGGACTCCACATGTCGCCCTCCGATCATCTTTGGCTTCACATTAAAGGTCTTGAGCCATAGGCCGAAGTGCGGGGTGATGTGGAGAAAAGCCTCACATACGATAATGAACGACGAGATATGGAGGATAGCGTCCGGAGCCAGATCATGAAAATCCAACCCATAATAGAACATGAGCCCCCTCACGAAAGGATCGAGGGTGAAACCCAAACCGCGGAGGAAGTGTGGGACAAAAACAACACACTCGTTGGGCTCCGGCGTGGGGATGACTTGCCCTGGAGCAGGAAGCCTGTGCTGGATATCTGCGGTTAGGTATCCGACCTCCCTAAGCTTTGCAATGTCCTTCTCCTCAATCGAGAAGGCGACCCACCGGCCTTGAGGATCAGATCCGGATATATTGGAGGATTCTGGAGGGGTGGAGCTTAGGTTTTGGCTGTTAGAACTCGAGGTGCGAGAAGGCGCGATGAAGGTGAAAAAAGAGGTGTAGGTGTCGACCCCTTTATAAAGAGGGTGAATATCAAGAGTCCCCGGTGTGACTGTTTGAGGCTTATCTAAAAACACACGTGGTAATACCAACAGCCGTCGTGGGGTCACGCACGCTCATATTGATGGAAAATCCCTTAATAAAAAGGGACATGATCTCTTCCTCGATGGGACGTGCCAATAAAATTGCCTCGTAACACGAGTCACTGTGGGGTAGGAAACGTTGGTTCACGTTGGACCGAGCCACGATGCAAGGGCACGACGCCCGAAGATTTCATGCAAATCGGATTTGTACTATACGAAGATCATCTTGCAGATCCGGACATGGTCTACGTGTTCGATAACCACTTTGGAGTATTCGAAGGAGGAACCCGCCTTGCAATGCCGAAGACAATACTGTGCACCGGACTCATCGTCATTGAAGCCTGGTTTAGGGGCTACTAAGGGAGTCCTGGATTAGGGGGTATCCGGACAGCCGGACTATGTACAACGTCCGGACTATTGAAGCGTGAAGATACAGGACTCAAGACTTCGGCCCATGTCCGGATGGGACTTTTCTTGGCGTGGAAGGCAAGCTTGCCGATCCGGATATTATATTTCCTTCCTTGTAACCGACTCCATGTAAAACCTAGCCCTCTCCGGTGTCTATATAAACCGGAGAGGTTGGTCCTTAGAAGGCCGATCACAATTACAATCATACCATCATAGGCTAGCTCCTAGGGTTTTAGCCTCTACGATCTTGTGGTAGATCTACTCTTGTACTACCCATATCATCAATATTAATCAAGCAGGAAGTAGGATTTTACCTCCATCGAGAGGGCCCAAACCTGGGTAAACATCTGTGTCACTTACTTCTTGTTACCATCAGCCTTGACGCACAGATCGGGACCCCCTACCCGAGATCCGCCGGTTTTGACACCGACAACGGGGAGGAATCTTTCCTTAAATGAGGTTTGTGGCAGGGAATGCCAGGGAGCACAAGTTTGCTTTCTAGTCACGTCCTTCTTTTTTAGCGCGTACAAATTCGGGAACAAGTCCATCGCGCCTTTATAGGGCTGATCTATTATGATCTGGTGATCATAATAGTGCTACTATATATATGTATATATATATAGAGAGAGAGAGAGAGAGAGTAGCACTATTCTAATCATGGGATCAGAATAGTTATTATGATCACAGTGGCTCTATAAGGGCCCGATGGGTCTCTTCCCGAACTCTCGAACCGGGGAGTGACAGAAAAAATAAAAAGCCCACCCCACCTCCCCCGTCCCGATCCACCACATTCCCCAGATCCACCTCCCACACCTCCTTGATCCACCTCCCACGCCTCTCGCCCCCACGCCGGTGACGTGCCCGCCGCCCCCACGCCGCCCGCACCCCGCCCCAACCGATGCCTCCGGCCCTGTGCCCGCACCCCGCCCCAGCCTGCGCCGCCGCCGGCTCACGCACGCCGCCCGCACCCCGCCCAAAATCGCCGCCCCCGACAGCGGTCCCGCACGCGCCTCTGCCGGGCCCTGCCACCTCCACCTCCTCCCGGTGCTTCTCCTCCATCGCCGGCGTGCTTGGATATGGCGACGCCAGCGACCATCGGAGGTCACCCCCTGGCTGTCTTAGTTGCCAGATCCGCCGGCCGCATACTGCGCCGCCCCATCTTCCTCCTCCGTCGGGCCCTACCACATCCGACAGCGACCACCACTGCACTCGCTGTCGTGTGCGGACTGCAGCGATGGTTGAGTCCGGCCTTCCCCCTCCCCCGTGTCAGCGCTGTTATTCTCGCCGTGGATCTCCTGGGGCTTCGGTTCCTCGATTACCACGCCATTCCTAATCGATGTGTATAGGACAGGCATTTCGAACAGTCAAAAATGTATGGGTTCTGTAAGATGGCATTCTTGTTTTAGGTTGCTATGAATGTAAATGCATTCTAAATTTGTAAGACTCGGATTCCATGGATCGGTTTACCTATCTGGTCAATTAGCCGTGCCCCATTACAAATTCTGTTTGCAGGTGTAAGTATTCTCAACGGGGATTTTGACTGCTATGAGTGGCGTTGTTTGATTTCAGGATAGCTCTTCTCGCGACACAATAGTACGAGAGTTGTTGACGGCATGTGTGCATGTGTTTTCATCATAATTGATCCTGGTCTAACTTCATGCGAAAAAGGTTGTCGAGGATTGGAATGGATTTTATATGTTTCTGTACGTTACTCCCTTACTAACACTTTTTTTTGAGGGGTGCCTTACTGATACTTTGATAGAGGATTAGCGCTCATGGGTTCTGTGTGGGAGGCATGCGTGCATAGCACATGCAAGTTTGATTATTAAAAATTCAGAAGTTCATAAAAAGAAAGTGCAAACAAAAACAAAAATTGTTTTAGGAAAAAAGAATGAAGTTCAATTTTGGAAAAAAATGCAAATTAAAAAAACAAAATGCTTTTAGGGAAAAGAAAGAAGTATGAAGTTCAATTTTAAAGGAAATGCAAACAAAAACAAAAACATTTGTAGGGAAAAAAGGAAAACTCAATTTTTTTTCCGTTCCTATGAAAAAAAGAAGTATGAAGTTCAATTTTTGAAAAATTGTTCGACGTTTATTTGAAAACCATATTATTTTAAGAAGTCCAAATTGAAATAACAAAAGAAGTCCGGACTTTATTAAAATTAGAAACAATTCTTTACTCGAAAAATAAAAAATGTGAAATTCAAATTAAAATAACAGAGAAGTTTTAAGTTTATAAACAACTCAGATTTTTCTCTCGTTATTGAAAAATAAAAATGAAGAAGTTCAAATTAAAGTAAAAGAGTAACTAAAAAGTTAAATAAAAAGAAGAAGTTCATATTAAAATAACGGTGTAGTTCGAATGTATATTAAAAAAATGTAACTAAAGAACAACCAAGAAGTTCAATTTTAGATATTAGAGTAGTTCGACATTTATACACCAAGAAGAATCAACCATGAAGTTCAAATTGAAAAAAAAGATTAAGAAATAAAATGAAGAAGTCCATATTAAAAAGATGGAGAAGTTTCATGATTATAGAAAACTCAGATTTTCCTTGTTATTAAAGAATGGAAACAAGAAGTTCAAAAAAAAAATAACAAGAAGTTCACCTTTTAAAAATAGATCGCTTCAAAATTTCATAAAAAAGATTAAGAAATAAAACCAGGAAGTCCATATTAAAAATATGGAGAAGTTCGATGATTATAGAAAACTCAGATTTTCCTCGTTATTAAAGAATGGAAACAAGAAGTTCAACTTTTGAAAATAGAACGCTTCAAAATTTCATAAAAAAAATTAAGAAATAAAACAAGGAAGTACAAATTAAAAAGATGCAGAAGTTTGATGATTATAGAAAACTCAGATTTATCTCGTTATTAAAGAATGGAAACAAGAAGTTCAAAAATAAAATAACTTCTAAAAAAGTTGTTGCTAGAAGTTCAAGTGCTCTATCCGAGGAAGTTCAAAAAATTCTTGTGAGAGAGGTTGAACAAAAATACATGACAGAAGTTCAAGATGAAAAATAGCGGGAAGTTCAACTACTACACGAAATGCGTTTCAGATAGGAAAATAAGAATAGAAAACAGAAGGCTTAAATGATTGTGTTGCTAGAAGTTCACGTGCTACTCCCGGCGAAGTTCGAGATCTCTAGTGTGAGACGTCCGACCTTCAGTTACATGTAAAAAACAGGCAAAAAAGATGTTGTTTTACGCATTCAAAAATATATTTTGAACCGTTGCGAGTATGAAAAAATCATCAAGACAAAAAACTTGCGTGTTTTTAATAGCTTTCCATCGGTATATCTTTTGCTCAATTACAATAAGTGGTTTGAGAATTACGGGCGAAAAACATCACGTCAAAAAACAGAGTGAAGTTCAAACAGACATGCTCCAGAAGTTCAACTACTTCACGCAGTGCATTTCCGTTCACGATGAACGCAGAAATCATGATCTCGCCATTTTCTAATTTACCTCGAAACGACGGTAATATCATTTGTGTAAGTTCAAGTCCTTGGTCGGAGAAAGTTAAAAAAATTATTGTGAGAGACGTTTGTACAAAAGGAATATTATTTGTGTAACACTTACGAATGGATCCGAAAATTACAAACAAAAATACATCCCAGAAGTTCAACGTGAAAACATCAGGAAGTTCAACTACTACGCTAAATGAATTTCACATGGAAAACTTTCAAAATCGTTGCGAGTATGAAAAAATGATCAACACGGGAAAGTTGCGTGTTTACAGCAGCTTTCCATCGGTATATCACCCGCTCAATTCCCGTGAGTGGGATGGAGAGCTACGAGTAGTGGATGAAGATCTACGAGCAAAAAAATCACGTGAAATACAGAGTGAAGTTTAGGTACACGCACCGAGAAGTTTAGGTTCTTCACGCGGTGCATTTTCGAAGAATCTGTTTCGCGGTAGAGGCAGAACGAATGATCCCGCCATTTTCGAAATTACTTGAAAACGGCTAGAAATCAGAGAAAACCATCAACATGAAAAAGTTTTGCATTTTCCGTAGCTTTTCAACGGTATATTATTTGCGCAATTCCGATAAAGTTTGTAGAAATTACGGCAAAAATATGTTTTTCACCATTTTCATAACTGACTTAAAACCGTAAAGAATTGGGATAAACAATACATACCAAAAAGTTTCGCATTTGTTCAGGCTTTCCAACGCCATATCATTTGCTGCATTCAGACGAACGGTTTAAAAATTAGCTTGAAAATACGAACTCGGTAGAACTTGGACCATTTTCTAAATTACTCTTAAACCATTCAAAATTAGAAAAAA
The DNA here is from genome assembly GCF_018294505.1 of Triticum aestivum. Taxonomy (NCBI): domain Eukaryota; kingdom Viridiplantae; phylum Streptophyta; class Magnoliopsida; order Poales; family Poaceae; genus Triticum; species Triticum aestivum. The sequence goes on along the minus strand of NC_057797.1, from coordinate 401,691,686 downwards.
ACTTTCAAGATGAAAAAGTAGCGCATTTTCATAAGCTTTCCAACGCCATATCATATGCCTCCATTGGATTAGCCGTTTAGAAATGACATCTAAAAAACGAACTCAGCTGTTCGGTTTACGAAATTTTACGTTTTTTCAAATTACTCTTTAACCATAGGGAATTAGAAAAAACTTTCAACATGTGGAAGGAGCGGTTTTGCAGCAGCTTTTCAACGCCATATTATATGCCTCATTTCGATAAACGGTTTAGAAATGCGATCGAAATTACGATTCACGTTTTTTGTGTGAAGAAAAAACGGTTTTCAAAACTGCTCTTAAACCGCTTAAATTTTGCGAAAAATTTAATTTGGGTCATGATACGCGTGTCCATAGCTTTCCAACGGTATATAGCAAGCCCTATTTGGGCAATGTTGTGGGAAGTTCAACCTAGCACAAGGGAAAGGTCAGGTCGAACAACTCAGGCAGTAAAATCGCAAAAAACGCGAGTTCTTCACGACCCGAGTGCAAAATCCGCCTATGAGCGAGATTCCTATCTAAAACGAGTATTTAGTTGCTAAAAATCATTTGAAGATTACACTTACATCACATGGAACACGACTAACCAGAAAAACTCGCGGTAGAAGGCACGGTTGTGAAGATAGCCCGAAGGTCGGGTTCGTACAGAGAGAAGTTTAGGCGCATTACTCAGGTAGTTCAAGTTGTGATCAGAATATTATTCTGATCCCGTGATCAGAATAGTGTTTATGTATGTATATATATATGTATATATATATATATATATATATAGGGTGGGTCTATTATGATAACACCCCTTAAGACCTTATTCTGCACACCAAAAGTGCTTATTCTGCTAACACTTCAGCACCGTCCCACACCACTCAACCGAACCGCATCAGAAACCCACACCCACCACCACTTCCCACCTTATCCTACCTTCTTCCCCTGGTCAACCCGTCGCCGGCCAATGCCCGCAGCCCTGCACCACCCCAACCCACCTCCCGCACGACCACTACCCCAATCCCTCCGCCTCCTTCCGTCGTTGGAAAGCACCCCACCTCCCGCAAGACCACCAGCACTGCACCACAGAGCCATGGCACCCCCGAACCCTCTTCCTCCCCGTTCTTGATCCCCTCCAGATCCCTTCCACCTTCTTCCTCCTGGCTCCTCCACACGCCGCCCTTAGGCTAGGGGGCGGCGCGCCATCGACCGAGCGCCGGGCCAGCCACCCCGGACGCCTTCCCTCACTGCCATCGCCTCTCCAAGCGCCACCGGATCCTGGCCACACCACCACGCTCCGACCCCCAAGCACCGCCGCGCACAACCCCTCCGGAGAGCCGGTGACTGTGGGGCGGACCCGACAACCGTGGCGCCGCACCCCCCCCCCCCCTCCCGCCCCTCTTCCTCCTCCGCCCCACCATCCTCCACTAACCCGCCTTCCTATCCCACCTGCCACCGCTGCCGCACAGGGCCGTCGCCCCCGCCCAGCCAACTACCTCCGGCGGCCGAGCCCCGGAGCCGCGACGGCCTGGATCCGGCCTCGCCTCCTCCACGTGAGCCCCCACCTACCTCCACCACCTTCCTCCTCATCCGGCGACCCAACTAGCACCGGATCCGCGCCATGGCCGCCGCCCGAGAGCTGTGACCCGCGACCGCCGCCGTCCATATGGCGGGCGCGGGGTGGATAGAGGGAGGAGGGAGCGTTGCTCCCCAGCCCAGCGTCCCACCGGCGAGATCCATGGTAGTGGACGAGGGCGGGGCCGGAACCCCCGGCGTGCATCAGTTCAGTTCATGGGTGGGTGCAGACCCGCAGCTGCAGTTTTCCGAAGATGCAGTTGGGTTGCCTGCAGAGCACCCCCAGCGCGCCCCCCGTCACATATCTGCCTCATCTCGCCTCGGCAACCACGACCAGTATGACTTCGAGGTCCAACGTGTGCTCACCAGAGGCACCTGCTAGCGAGAGGTAAGCAGCCCCTCGCGTGCCGTTCGCTCCATGAGCTTGTAGCTCAGCCGACGTGTGCGCTCCTCTCTCCCCTCGTGTAGTACAAAAATCAGGGCATTGCAGTGCGGTGGTGCGTACAATTGAGTTTGGCGGTGTGCGGTCATTTGAAATCGCCGTGCCGTTCGTCTGCGAGGCCCTTGGTCGCGCCATTGCAGTGCATCTGGATCCCTCGAGTAGTGCAATGCGCGCCCTCGTGCGGTTCATCTCACCGGATCCTCTCCATGCTTGCGCCTCCATGGTCAGGTGTGTGCGTCCGTGTAGGCGCTCAAAAGATGTAGTACAGTTTGCGCATGCGTGTAGTACAGTCTCCGGTGGTGGTGCCGTGGTGGGGCTCTTCGGCGGTCGGCTCTGGTAATTTTGCCTTCTTTTTCCCCTACTCCCCGTCCAGCCTTCCCGCTCTGCTATTTCGTCGCTTCCATGTTCGGCCTCACTTTTGTGTCGACGTGGATGGTAGTGATCGCTGCAGTGCAGCTCACTTCGTCCGCATGGTGATATTTTTCAACTGGAGCTCACTTCGTCCACACAGCTGGCAGAAATAGTGCACTCCCCTGTTTCCTCCTCTCCGAGATGAGCAGAGCAATGGCGCCGCTGGAGCAGTCCACACAACATGGGCGCATGGCCATCATCGACTTCCCATGCAATGCACTTCTGTGTTGTAGGGTGAGCATCGTCGGGATTCGTCAGTAGCGACAGCTCCACCAACGAGGCGATTTTGGAAGTTCACTTTTTGTTTTGATGCATATTTTGACATGTAGCCCGCCGGTGCAAAGGCTTCTGGATGCAGTTTGTTTGTACAAGATCTTTTAAAAATTGTTGTTCACTATGTTTAATGAAAATGCCTAATTGTTTGTTGTCAAAACTATGGTTCACTTTGTTGTGTTGGAGAGATCTGCAAGTTGCTCACTAAAATTACTTTTTGAGGTTTTGCTTGGCCACGAAGTTCTGTTGATCCTCTACTGCTTGCAGCTCTGCCAGGGGCTAGTGCTGATTTTGTGTGTATGTATTAGTGTGTGGCTGTGTAAAACAATTGATGGATGTATTCTGCCCATGAGCATCATCAGCGACCATAGACAGTGGTGCAAAAACAGAAAATGTGTGTGGAGTTTGGTTGGCTCGATCGTGCAGTCCTTTATATTTTTGTGAGGTTCACTTGTTCTTTAAAAAATATTCAAAGAATGTTGGTGAGAGGTAGCATTCTTTTGATGCAATGTAATTTTTAATGCAGCCCATTTTCCCCTTTCAGGCAGCTCGCTAACATTGACAATGTAGTCCAGATGAGACTAAAAGAAATTCAACAGAAACCAAAACATTTCAAAGAAGTTCTCTTCTTATCGGATGTAGTTCACTCGCTTAGTCCCTACGGTCCACTAGTTAGAAAACAAGACAAAAGTAAACTTGACTTTTTTATAAAATGAAGAAACAAACCATGAAGTTCACTTGACTATCTGATGCAATGCGGTTTTCAGTCTAAAAGCAGTGCGGTTTTCAGTCGGATGAAGTACGCACGTCGATTTGGGTGTCGCGAAAAACAGAGTGTCCGCATTTCGGTAAATATAAAACTGCTCTTAAACCGTAAATAATTAGAGAGATTGTTCTACATGAAAAAGTTGCGCCTCGTCGCTATCTTTCCAACGGCCTATCGCTTGAATCATTCCGACCAGCGGTTTTGTAAAAATTTCAAAAAAACGTCCGCTGCCTCTGATCCTCCGCCGCACGATTTTCAAAATTAACTTAAAATCGTAAGCAATCTCAAAACCATTCCTACATATGATAGTTGAGCCTTGTCCATAGCTTTCCAACGACATATTACACGCCTCGTTTCGACAAACGGTTCAAAAACTAGAGCGAAAACAGTACCGAAAATTTGAAATTTTTGGAAAAACAGAATTCCGCGATTTAGTAAATTTGAAACTGCTCTTAAACCGTAATGAATTAGAGAAAGATTTATATATGAAAAAGATGCGCCTCGACGATATCTATCCAACGGCGTATCATTTGCTTCATTCCGGCAAGCGGTTTAGAAAAAAAAACGCGAAAAAGCGCTCGCTGCCACTCGTCATCCGCCGCACTATTTTCAAACCTGCTCTTAAACCGTGTGGAATCTCAAAAAGTGTTCAACATGTCGAAGTTGCGCCTAATCCATAGCTTCTCAATGGTATATTACACGCCTCATTCCGATAAACGGTTAAAAAATTAGAGCGAAAACAGTACCAAAAAAACACCGCGTGCAGTTTTTTTCGACACGAAGTTCACTAGTCTCTATTGCAGTGCTCGTCGTCAAAATGATGCAGTGCGCTTATGTTGAGCGTGCAGTGCTGAAGTGGTGTGCAGAATAGTTATTCTGCTAATATTAGCAGAATAGACCGTCTGTATATATATGACTTCATTAGAAATTCCTAATCAATTCCTTGTTGGTCCAACTCCAGTACGGAAATTTCTATAAATTCTTATTTGACCTCATTAATTTGTGTCATGATTTTCAGAGAATTGTATTTAGAAAATAACACTAAAAATATAGCTTCCAAAAGAGGTAGTTTCGAAATTTTTGTTACAATCAAAATCATTTCTCAACTGCCAAGAAGAGGGGGTTTTGTGTGTAACGAGTGGAACAAATAAGATGCAAAAGAAACGTAGTTGTGCAATTTTTATCATATTTCTGTTACTTGCTTCGAAGAAAACCCTAGAAATAGTGAATGATTTGGCAATAAAATACAACACATTTGCAGTCTAAGTGTCAGAACTCTAGAGTAATTGCCTGTGGATACTTGCATTTGAAAGCATGCATCATATTCAAATTCCTTGACAAGGACAGTGGAAGCCTCAAAATTTTAAATAAACGGCAAAGAATCCTGAAAATGCATTCACTGAATCCAACATGCCTAAAAAATAGGTTTGAGAATTTTGGCAAGAGTTATATATCAAACCAAATTTTGGAACATTTTTAAGTAATTATTTGGGCTCTAAATTTAAATCAATATTCTATTTGAATTTAGAGTTATATTCGTAATATATAATGGATATATTTTCAAATGCTTTGAGATATTCTACGTATAAGTGCATAAGTCCTATTAGTGGCATAAAAATATCCATGGGAGTTTTGGCATTGTTTTGAGTTCTTTTGAATTTACCAAAACAGTGGCAAAGGTTAAAAATAAAAACAGAAAACAAAATAGCAAAAGTAAAAGAGAGAGAGAATACCTGTGCAGCTCACCTGGCGGCCTAGTAGAGGCCCAGCCCAACGGCCTTCCTCCCATGTCTTCTTCTGTGACGCCCTGAGACTGATGCTCCTATTGCCTTCCATTTATTTTCGTTGTTGCCGTGTGTTTCATTTGTTTGTTGCATTCATCATCGCATCATTCACATTGCATTGGCACTCGTGCCATCATTCATTTCAAAACTTGCATCCGTCCATAGTTGCCGGGTCTCCCCATCTCTTCCGTTGACCGTTATCAGTCCTTCCGCACTCAGACGTGCCCGCGACACCTCCAAAATATTATTTTATAAGTGGGATAAAAATGTTCTCGGAAGGGGGTGGAAGTTGGCGTGCGGTCTTGTTATATTATTAGTAGACCGCGTGCCAAATTTCGTCGCATTCGGAGTCCATATGATGCCCCAACAGATAACTATAGCGGCTCTATAGTCGGCTTATTCGTTAGACGTTTCGGTGACCCGAAACCATTGTCGGGCCACACTTCGTCTCTCTCTCCTCGGCCCACAACCCCCTACACATAGCCCACTTAAGGCCTACCTACTTCCCCTCTCGCCGGAGCTATCCGATCGAGATCGAACGGCTCGAAACCCCCCTCAAACCCCCTCCAAACCCTAATCCCTAACCCGCTGCTATAAATAGCCGACCCTTCCCTGCCAGACATAGAAAAACCTAGCCTAGCCCCTCCCCTAACCTCCCGCTCGTACTCCCTCCTCAAATTCCATCCTGGCCATCCTTCATATGGCCACTTGGCGCCGTCCCACTCGCCTGCTGTCGGTGTACTAAAGTAGGGGTACCTTAGTACCCCGAACTTGTGCACGGGCAGTCGCAGCGCCCCGCGGCAAGGCTTGCCGGGCGTCCGCCAAGATCCTCCGCTATTCCCATTACTGCCATTCAAGAAGAAAGTGTTAACTAAGAAGACAAGGCCCCGACAAGAGGAGCTTGCCGGGAAGGACAAGACCCCGGCAAGAGGAGCCTGCTGGGAAGGACAAAGACCCCAGCAAGAGGAGCTTGCCGGGAAGGCCAACCAAGGCACTTCAGAAAACTTGCCGCGACGCCCCGCGCGTCCCGACAAGGCACGGCGAGCGGCAAGCTTGCTGGTGCGACAAGACAACGGCCGCGGCAAGGCGCTTGCCGCGGCAAGGCTGCCACTCTGCACCCGAGCTCCGGTGCATCCAACGACGTGTCGCCCCAGGATCATCCCAGGAGCACGTGGCGAGGCGCTGTGCAGCCATGCGGTGCGAGGTGGCAAGCGAAGCTGACAAGGAGGCCATCGTGGCGATCGGTGGCGCCTCTAACGGTCGTTTCCTACACTGTTGGGGTGACCGGACGGGCATTAAATGCCCTTGTCTCCTGCCGTCAGAGTTAGGTAGGGGGCACTGTTGGTAGTAGTTGTACCAACCTGCGTTTTTACTCTTTTACCCCCCTTTTCCACGCTGCCACCTGTCGGTGACCCCCTTTAGACTATAAAAGGGAGGCCCATGCGCACGTAGAAGGGGTTCCGCAGTTGGTTCGGTTCATCCGACTCATTCGACACCACAGCACACCCACGCTCTTGAGCAAGAACAAAATACAAACACAAAGCAGCAGTAGGAGTTTTATCTCTCCGGAGAGCTCCGAAGCTGGGTAAAAACCCCTCGCGTGCTCCTGCCTCGATCTGCTCTGCGTGCGCCCTCCGCTCCCTTGTCGGACCAGAAGGGGCCCCCTGCCCCATAGGTGCTCGTGCTCCCATTCCCCACGACATCTTTGGCGCGCCAGGTAGGGGATCGTCGAGGTCGTGCGTATCTGATCCGGTGTCTGCGCGCGCTACATCCACATCTTCATCAACATGCCACCGAAGAAGAAGACTTGGGAGGTGGCCGCTCCGTCCGCGACTATCCTACCGCCACCGGAGCAAACGGGCGGTGGGGTGGACGCCGGCGGAGGAGCGGGCGCCGGTGAGGGGGCTCACATCGTCACCCGGTCCAAGGACAAGGCCCCGCAAGGTTCAGCGTCTGCACATCCGCCGCACCCCTCCCAGGAGGTGCAGGATCGACAACGCCACGGTGCTCCTAGCACCGTACTCGCGTTGGAACAAGGCCAAGCTGGTGGGTCGTGGGACGCTCAAGGCCAACACACACGTCAATACGCTGGCACGAGCGCAGTGCGGTCGCCTGGACGAGATGTTGCTCCTTCTAACACTGTTAGGAGTTTGAGCATGTCCCGCACCTCGCGCCGCTCACCACCGCCACCCAAGACTCCAGAGGAAGCGCTGGCCCGAGCCCAGCTGCTTCTAGATTACCCTCCAGCGCCAGACAAGATCGACGACTGGAGGGCCGCCATTTATAGCCTCATTGGCTTCGCCAACGGCGACAAGCCCCGGCAACCGAGCACATCGAAGCCCCGGCAAGACGCCCAGGCGCAAGCCGACGCTGACAAGACCGCTGGGGGTGCCACTACCGTGCACTCCCCGCCCCGAAGGCCAAGATCGCCGACTCACCGGGTCAACCTCGACGCCGACTCCACCGCGTCGTCGGACCCGCGAGCTCGCCGCGATCAGCGCCAAGTTCTCCAAGAACGACGGCATGAAGACGCTCGCACTCGCATCAAGCGCAGAAGAGAAACGCGGCGTCAATCGACCAGCGCGCTGGGCCCACTACCGATATGCATGCGCCAGGGGAACCAGGCGACTTGCCGTACGCGGCAGGTTGCCCTGCGTTCACCCGTGAGCTGCGGCGAGTCCAGTGGCCCAGTACCAAGAACTTCAAGCCAGACGTGCCCGAGAAGTACGATGGCAGGATACATCCGTCGGAGTTCCTCAGCGTCTACACCATCGCGGTGCAGGCTGCCGGGGGGCGCGACGAGAAGATCCTCGCCAACTACTTCCCGCTAGTGCTCAAGCCCAACGTCAGATCTTGGCTCATGCACTTGCCGGACAACTCCATCTCTTCGTGGGCGGACCTGTGCCATCGGTTTGTTGGCGCCTTCACAGGTGGCCACAAGCCCCATGGCCAGGAAAGTGACCTTCACCTGCTCGCCCAGAAGGAAGGAGAACCCCTGCGCAAGTACATACAGAGATTCAGCCAGGTGCAGCGCAACATCCCAGACGTCCACCCTGCCGCGGTTATCAGCGCGTTCCATCAGAACGTGCGTAACCGTAGGATGAGGGAGGAGATGGCGATGTGCAAGATCAGAGATGTCAGCGAGCTCTATGCTCTGCCCGACAAATGTGCACGTGCTGAGGAGGGGAGGAGACTCCCCGGAGAGAACGCAGGAGCAGAAGGATCTGACAGTGAAGAGGATGCCGCCCCGGCAAGGAAGAACCGGAGGCGGAACAACAGAAAGAGAAAGGCTAAGGATGTGCTAGTTGTCGAGCATTCCGGCAACGGAGGCGGCTCCGACAAGGCCAAAGCTGGTGACTCCGGCGAGGCTGTGGTAGCCGCCGACAAGCAGGACGGCTCCGGCAAGCAGTACTGCAAGATCCACCGCACCAAGGGCCATGACCTCCAAGCCTGCAAGAAAGTTGAGCAGATGGCGGAGCTATAGAAAGCTGAATACGAGCGCCGCGACAAGGAGAAGGCCCAGGAAGGTGGCAGAGGATCCGGCAACAAGCGTCCCGCCCGGGGAGGGCGCCGCGGCAAGGCCAAGCAGCGGCAAGGAGACAGACCTCCCCGTGGCCGCGACAAGGACGAAGACGAAGATGAGGATGATGAGATGGAGGAGGATGAGACTGACGAGCAAGAGTTTCAGAAGGCAACGGAGGTTTTGTGCATTGACGGCGGCGCTTCTCTGCACACCTCGCACTGCCAACTCAAACAATGGGTGCGAGAAGTGAGCGCAGCAGAACCGTCCATTGAATCGCGCAAGCCCCTGAAGTGGTCCAGCATGCCCATCATCTTCAACGTTGAGGATCACCCTGATCGCATCACTGCGGTCGGGTGCTTGCCGATGTTGGTCTCGCCAACAATCCGCAACCTCAAGGTCACGAAGATGTTGGTTGACGGCGGGGCCGGCCTGAATCTGATCTCCTCCGCAGTGCTCAAGAAGCTCCAGATCCCCGACAGGGAGCTCGAAGAGACCGGTACTTTTCAAGGAATCAACCCGGGAAGGAGCAAGCCCAAGGGGAAGATCACACTGCCAGTGACGTTTGGCAGCGAGCTGAATTTCAGGACAGAGAGAGTCACATTTGATGTTGCTGATTTCCCATTGCCCTACAATGGGATACTCGGCCGTCCAGCGCTTGCCAAGTTCATGGCAGCCTCTCATTACGCCTACAATGTGCTCAAGATGCCTGGTCCGATAAGTGTCATTTCTGTCCAAGGCGACAAGAAGGATGCACTTATCTGTACCGACAAGATCTATCGGGAAGCAACAGCCGCAGTAGAACGCAAACCACTTGCCGCTGAAGCTCCCGGGGGGAAGAAGAAGACCAAGTCTGGCAAGAGTAGCTCTGATGCCCACTCCGGCAAGCGCACCTCTTCGGAGTGCTGCGCTACCATCGAGGACGCACCATCGAGCTCCACTGGCAAGTGCAAGAAGGCAAAGACAGCTTCACCAGAGACCAAGGAGGTGGCCGCCAAGGAGGACGGCACTGGTGGTACCTTCACCATCAGTGCCACGCTTGATCCTAAATAGGAAAGCGCGCTCGTTGCTTTCTTGCGGGCGAATGTCGATGTGTTTGCATGGCAACCATCTGACATCCCCGGTGTTCCCAGGAAAGTAATTGAGCACCACCTTGCCGTCTGTCCTCACGCGCGGCCCGTCAAGCAGAAAGTTAGGAAGCAAGCAGTGGAGCGTCAAGAGTTCATTGCAGAGGAGATCAAGAAATTGGAAGCAGCGGGCCTGGTCCGAGGAGTACTCCATCCAACATGGTTAGCCAATCCAGTAGTCGTGCGCAAGGCGAACAGGAAGTGGAGGCTTTGTATTGACTTCACTGATGTTAATAAAGCTTGTCCCAAGGATCCATTTCCCTTGCCGCGCATTGACCAGATTGTCGACTCCACAGCGGGATGCGATCTGCTTTCATTCCTTGATGCATACTCAGGATATCATCAGATCTTCATGGCAGAAGAGGATGAAGAGAAAACCGCATTCATTACTCCATGTGGCACATACTACTTTGTACGGATGCCTTTCGGACTAAAGAATGCTGGTTCAACATTTGCAAGAGTAGTCAGTCATGCTTTTGAGCCACAGCTGCACAAAAATGTAGAAGCTTACATGGATGACATAGTGGTCAAGAGCAAGGACAAAGAGACTTTGATCCAAGATTTGGACGAGACATTCACAAATCTGTGCAAGATCAATCTCAAGTTGAATCCCGAGAAGTGTATGTTTGGAGTTCCTTCCGGCAAGCTTCTCGGATTCTTTGTATCTCAGCGGGGGATCGAAGCCAATCCCGACAAGATCAAAGCCATCGAGCAAATCGAAGCACCGAAGTGAGTCAAGGACGTGCGGAGACTTGCCGGCTGTGTTGCTGCTCTCAGTAGGTTCATCTCTAAGTCTGCTGAGCGCGCCCTGCCATTTTTCAAAGTTTTGAAAAAGGCAGGTACAATGAAATGGACTCCGGAAGCGGAGGCTGAGCTGCAGGACCTGAAGAGATACCTATCCTCTACTCCAACACTTGTCGCACCTAAGCCACAAGAGAAGTTGCTGCTATATCCAGCGGCAACCAATCAAGTGGTTAGTGCTGCGTTAGTTGCGGACAGGGAGGCAGATGATGAGCCAGCAACCGCGGCAAGCGAGTCCAGCGACAAGCAGGGGGCTTCCCCGACAAGTTCTGGCTCCGGCAAGGATGGATCTGTACAGTTGCCGGAAGAAAAACAGAAGAAGATGGTGCAGTGCCCAGTTTACTTTGTTAGTTCCCTTCTGCAGGGGGCTAGATCAAGGTACTCTGGTGTGCAGAAGTTGCTCTTCGGCCTTCTCATGGCCTCGAGGAAGCTGCACCATTACTTTCAAGCACATGAGATCACAGTGGTCACTCGCTTTCCGTTGAAGAGGATATTGCAAAATCCAGAAGCAACAGGCAGGATTGTCGAGTGGGCACTGGAATTGTCAAGCTTTGGCCTCAAGTTTGAAAGTACTTCAACTATTCAGAGCCGGGCATTGGCAGAGTTCATAGCAGAATGGACACCAACACCTGATGAAGAAACTCCGGAGAGGAGCATCCCCGTCAAGGAAGCGAGCAAAGAGTGGATCATGTACTTTGATGGTTCCTTCTCGCTGCAAGGCGCCGGTGCGGGCGTGCTACTTGTCGCCCCCACCGGAGAGCACCTCAAGTACGTGGTCCAAATGCACTTTCCCAAGGAACAAGCAACAAACAATACTGCAGAGTATGAAGGCTTGCTTGCCGGACTCAGGATAGCAGCAGAGCTTGGGATCAAGAAGCTTATTGTCAGGGGTGACTCACATCTTGTCGTCCGTCAAGTAAACAAAGATTATCAGAGTCCGTTGATGGAAGCATACATCAATGAAGTGAGGAAGCTAGAAGAACATTTTGACGGCCTACAAATGGAACACGTTCCAAGAGCTCAGAATGACATCGCACATGGCCTGTCAAAATGTGCCGCACTCAAGTTGCCTGTGGAACCAGGGATTTTCGTGCTCAAGCTGACTCAACCATCTGTGACATCATCAACTGGATAGAGCAAAAAGAGAAAGTTGGTCACTGGCGACTACTTTCCGGCAGAGCTCCCCGGAGCCGCCGCCAAGAAGGTCCCCAGGATCAACACAGAAAGTGCTGAGGAGCAGTCTGCTCCGACAAGCCCTAGGGTTTGTTTTGTTGAAGCAGATGCTCCCGACAAGCTGTGTCCCGACACGCTTGCCGGGGAGCATCATGCTCTGGCAGGATCCCAGATTCTTGCCGTAGAAGCGGATGTTCCCACAGCAGCATTTGCGCCTTTAGTTCTTGTCATCGAGCCACAGGCTCCGGCATGGGCACAGCAGATCGTCCATTTCCTTCAAACAGGAGAACTTCCCGAGGAGCAAGAAGAAGCGGAAAGAGTAGCCCAGCAATCAAGTATGTACCAGTTTGTCGATGACATACTGTACAGAAGAAGATTCAACGGAGTGAAATTGAAGTGCATTTCCCGGGAAGAAGGACAAGAGCTGTTGGCGGAGATACATGGAGGCATATGTGGTCACCACATTGGCGCAAGAGCACTTGCCGGCAAGGCTTTCCGGCAAGGTTTCTTCTGGCCGACAGCCCTCCAGGATGCAACTGCACAAGTAACCAAGTGTGAAGCGTGCCAGTTCCACTCCAAACAGATACATCAACCAGCTCAAGCTCTCCAAACAACCCCTTTATCCTGGCCATTTTTGGTCTGGGGGCTTGACATTCTCGGCCCCTTTCCCCTCGTATGCAGATCACCTCGAGTGCTCGCTTATGATGAGCTAGAGCAAGAGCAGCTGCGGCAAGATGACGCGCTGCTCCTCGAGGAGGATCTTCTTCAAGCTGCGGTACGAGCTGCTCGCTACCAGCAAGCTTTGCGCTGCTACCATAGCCGCAAAGTTAACGCCAGAAGCTTCGAGAGGGAGAGGATGCAGGTGTAGACCGGGCGTCATTCCAAGAAGTATGACCTTGCCGGAACACAGGCGACAGAAAAGCTAAGTTGCCAAAGTTTGAGCATGATCGAGTTTTAAATTTTTAAGTTATATTCCTTGAACGTCCGTGCCTTGTATGGAAAACCTGTGCACGGAGGAATCGACTCGTGGCTAAGTTGCGCCCTTGATTTGTTTCGAGTCCGCTCAACAATACAAGCGTGCTGCATCTAGCCCCGACAAGGTTTCTTGCCGGAGGCAACACCGCCAGCAGGCTGCTGATGTTCCGCACTCAGCAAGTGTGCTTGCGCCGGCAAGTCCCCTCAAAGCGTAGGGCGAAAACATACAAGGAATGGAATCAAATAAAGGATATAACATAGCAAGCGTTGCCCAGGACAAAGTTATATTACGAAAGTAATTTGTTACGGCACTGACTAAGTTGTTATCATAACTAAAATAACAGCGACAAGGAAGAAGAAGAAGGACGCGCCGGCACCTGGACCCCGGCAAGCCAGTGTTGCCGGGGGCCGCTTATACCAAGATTCATCCACGGCAAGCCAGAGTTTCCGGGGGCTGCGATATCAGATAAGTCTTTCGTCCCTCATCATGCATCCTCTTATGGACTGGGGAATGCGAAGCCGTGTCCTCCCCGACCGTGCCTTGTATGGGAAACCTGTGCGCGGAGGAATCGACTCGTGGCTAGGTTGCACCCTTAATTTGTTTTCGAGTCCGCTCAACAATACAAGTGCGCTGCAGCTAGCCCCGACAAGGTTTCTTGCCGGAGGCAACACCGCCAGCAGGCTGCTGATGTTCCGCACTCAGCAAGTGTGCTTGCGCCGGCAAGTTCCCTCAAAGCGTAGGGTAAAAACATACAAGGGATGGAATTGAGTGAGGGATATGACGTAGCAAGCATTCCCCTTTTTCATTAAAAAACATCCCACTTGGGTACAGTCCATAGAGGATGAAAAACATGAAAGAGAGGATTACAAGTTTTAAATGCAGCTAAGGCCCGAAGGCTTACAAATTAAAAAGATAAGATGCCCGTAATCCCTTTCCTGTCCCCCTTTTCAGGACGTAGGTCAAGGAGGCGAAAAGGGCAAAAGAAGCGCCTAGGTGAGCTACGGGTGCCAGAAGACACCAAGAGAACATCCCGGGGGCCGTCCGAAGGCTGGATGGTGATGGCGGCGCCGGAAGCGGGGCTCGAAGACGGGGCGGCAGGACGTCAGCACGCTGTCGAGGGCACTACGCCCTCGTACTCCGACTTGACGGCCTTGTCGCCAGCCCTCTTCCCCTTCCGCAGCCTCCCTACGCCAGCCGCCCAAGGGGACGACCCCGGGGAGTTCAAGGGGCCGGCGACTCGGATGATGGGGTCGCCGGTGACGCACGAGGCGACGCCCGACGCCTAGTCGGGCCCGCCACCCTCGTCATCGCTGTCGCTCTCCTCCTCGTCACTCTCGCTCAAGGGGGAGTCTTCGCTATCGGAGGAGCTGTCCACGCAGCATCTCGCCCGAGTGCCGGAGTCCCCAAAGACCTTGACGGAGAGGAGGTCGCCCTCCATTAACTTAAAATGGAGGGTAAACCCCGCCATCAGGCTGTGGATACGGGCGAACATCTTCCACCCTCGATCAAGATACATCACATTAGGGGCTGGGGATACAACACTGACTCGCGTGCCGCTGATCCCACAGCCCCTCATGTGCAATCTCAGCGTCTCGGGCGGGTCCGGCTCCATCGCGCTCGCAAACGGAGCTGGAAGCCGGAGGCGACGACGAGGCGCCCGGCGCAGCCTGACGAAGAACTCGCAAGGGTCGTCCCCCGTATGGACCGCCGGGGGGAGAGGAACCGCCGGCGGAGGCGAAGCTGACGCGCCGCCCCGTCCGCCTCTTCCCCGCGCGCCTCGACCTTGCCCTCGACCTCGTCCACGACCTCGCCCCCTCCCTCTTCCCCTTGTGGCTGGCTCTGCCGCCACGAGCGCGGGATAGGGAGGGATGCGCTGTCTAGCGGCGACCCTCGCCGCCACCGATGAATGGCCAGGGTTCCCTTCCTCCATGGCGGATGAGAGAAAGGGGAGCAGAAGTTGAAGAAAGGAGGAGATGAGAGAGTGCGGGCTTCTGCGCTCCCCTCCCGCTCTTCTTAAATGAGCGAGGTGGGGGCTCGGCCGCCCCGCTCAGCGAATCAGAGCATGGGAGGAGCAGGGAGTCGGGGCCGACCCGCTGCCTCCGCCCGTGACAGCCCAGTTTCCCACTTCCACCGTCCGCGACCCCGAGTGCATGGGAGCCGCGTGGCGGGGATGCAGGACCGAGGCAGACGTTACGCATTTCCTGGATTAAAGTATAGCCCACGATCTCTCCCACGATGCCGCGATTGACGCGTGCCGTTACAAGGGAGCGCGGTGGATACGGAGTGGATTTGGTTTGGACCCAGGCCGCGCGTGCCCGTGCCCTGTTTTGGGCCTGGCCCAACAGCGCTCGGCACCGTGTATGGCCCAGGCCCGGGGGCTCCTGTCGGTGTACTAAAGCAGGGGTACCTTAGTACCCCGAACATGTGCACGGGCAGTCGCAGCGCCCCGCGGCAAGGCTTGCTGGGCGTTCGCCAAGATCCTCCGCTATTCCCATTACTGCCATTCAAGAACAAAGTGTTAACTAAGAAGACAAGGCCCCGGCAAGAGGAGCTTGCCGGGAAGGACAAGACCCCGGCAAGAGGAGCCTGCCGGGAAGGACAAAGACCCCGGCAAGAGGAGCTTGCCAGGAAGGCCAACCAAGGCACTTCAGAAAACTTGCCGCGACGCCCCGCGCGTCCCGGCAAGGCACAGCGAGCGGCAAGCTTGCTGGTGCGACAAGACAACGGCCGCGGCAAGGCGCTTGCCGCGGCAAGGCTGCCACTCTGCACCCGAGCTCCAGCGCATCCAACGACGTGTCACCCCAGGATCATCCCAGGAGCACGTGGCGAGGCGCTGTGCAGCCATGCGGTGCGAGGTGGCAAGCGAAGCTGATAAGGAGGCCATCGTGGCGATCGGTGGCGCCTCTAACGGTCGTTTCCTACACTGTTGGGGCAACTGGATGGGCATTAAATGCCCTTGTCCCCTGCCGTCAGAGTTAGGTAGGGGGCACTGTTGGTAGTAGTTGTACCAACCTGCGTTTTTACTCTTTTACCCCCCTTTTCCACGCTGCCACCTGTTGGTGACCCCCTTTAGACTATAGAAGGGAGGCCCATGCGCACGTAGAAGGGGTTCCGCAGTTGGTTCGGTTCATCCGACTCATTCGACACCACAGCACACCCACGCTCTTGAGCAAGAACAGAATACAAACACAAAGCAGCAGTAGGAGTTTTATCTCTCCGGAGAGCTCCGAAGCTGGGTAAAAAACCCCCGCGTGCTCCCGCCTCGATCTGCTCTGTGTGCGCCCTCCGCTCCCTTGCCGGACCAGAAGGGGCCCCCTGCCCCATAGGTGCTCGTGCTCCCATTCCCCACGACACCTGCACCGCCACCTCCACCAAATTCCATGCCGCCACGTCGCGTCCCTCTCACCTCTGCGTTACTCCTACCACCGCGGCCCTCCAGGCCCATTGCGGGCCTGTGTCGGGCTGAACCGGGCCAAGCTCCTCGCCCGCGGCTGCAGCACCCGCGCCGCCCCGCCGTTCGATAGGCCGCCGCCCGCTACCCATGCTGGAGCAGGTCGCCTTGCCGCCGGCGAGTACCAGCCGCTCGAGGAAGCCGCCCCCGCCGCCATGGGCTTCCCCGATGCCGCCTTGCCGCTGCCCGCTCTCGCCCGAGCTCCTCGCCCCACCAAGCACCGCCGCCCCATCGCCTGCATCGCCGCCGCCCGCCTCGATGCAGCTGAATCAGGAGGAGGAGGACGACTCCGTGGGCTCGCCCGCCAGCCTCCTAGTGGGTCCGGTACAATCCGAGCAACCGGACCGCTCCGGTCCAGCGCCCGATCGGTCGGTTCGGTGGAACCGGCCCAATCCACCGTGAACCGCCCATGAGCCGGCCTCCTCAACCCTGCTAGCCTCTCCGAGCCGGCCTATGGGCCCAAGGTGAGCGGCCAGTTGCTAACCCTCTCCTTGGGAACAATTTAGCTATCTATCGCCCGTCTCCCACTACTATATTTCGACCAAGTCCTTTTCTGAAATATCATCATGTATGCATTTTCAAGTGGGCATAACTTTGCACCTGTTCATTGAATGAAAATGACTCATATATGTAAACTGCTCTACTCTTCATGCTCTACATGATAGTTCCATTTGCATTCATGTTGGCTTTATGTAGATGTCATAACCTCCGTTGCGAAAGTGCATCTTGATGTTAACTGTGGAGAATTGTTAAAACATTCAAACTTGTTATGATGTTTTCCACTCATCCATTGCTCACATGCATATGATTCCTTCGTGTGATTTGCTCTATGTAATGTGTAATTTGATGCCATGCCCTTGGTTGCCATGTAAACTTGTTGTATCATGTCTCTTTCTTGCTCTCAACTTGCCATCATGATAAAACTATCATCTTATGAACAACATGTTCCATTTCATAAAAATCATAATAATTAATCTATGCATCCTATGAAGTTGTGCCCATGGAGTAAGTTGGAGCTGGCCATGTCTACTACATGACCATGTCCTCCACATAATAGTAAAATTGCCATGCTTGCTGTTATGTGCCTCCCAATTCAGCATCATCATGTTAATGTTTGTGTTCCCATATTTTGAATTTCACGGTTGCTTATTGTTTTTATGATTCCCACGGACCTATTGCTCCTATGTATATGCCATGTTCTATGATTTGAGCTCCATGATATGTAATACCATGCTATGCCATTTGATGCCATGTTCTAGTACTATAGTATATTTGTTTCATGCCTCCAACATGCCATCATTTTAACTCTACTATCATATATGCCCAGTTTTTACTAAGTCCTAATCTGTAACAGAACATTGCATTTTGCATGGAGCATAGTAAACCATGATTCTTATGAACCTTAACCGTAAAGATGAATTGAAGTATGTTATCTCTACTTTAAGTGAATATCAAGGTTATGCCCATATATTACTATACCATGTTGATTTGATGCTTGCAATATGCCTAGTTGCTATTTTGGGCAGATATAGCCTCTAACATTTTCCACCATCCCAGCAAACCGTTGATTGGCTATGTTACCACTTTGCTCATGCCCTCTTATAACGTTGCTAGTTGCAGGTGTAGTGCAGGTTGTTCCATGTTGGGACATGGATATCATGGGATATCACAATATCTCTTATGTAAATTAATGCATCTATGTACTTGGTAAAGGATTGAAGGCTCGACCTTTTTCCTGGTGTTTTGTTCCACTCTTGCCGCCCTAGCTTCCAACATACCGATGTTATGTTTCTTGATGAGCGCTCCTAACACATGCGGGTGTATGGGAACCCCCTGACCAATCGTTTAGGAAAGAACTCCTCCAACAAGGCCCAACTTGGTTTTAAAATTTGCCAACATAATAATATTGATAATTAATTAATTAGCATAGGGAGTTAGCGCTAGCTGAGGATCCTTAACTCAACATAATACAGGTGGGACAATGCCGATATTGTTGGTACAAAACGGGCCGACTGCGGGGCCATCACGGGGCAACTCGAGGTTTGGTTTTACTCGCAGGCTGACCCATCCGGTGTGCCTTGAGAACGAGATATGCGTGGCTCCTACTGGGATTTGTCGGCACATCGGGCGGTCTTGCTGGTTTAGTTTTTACCTTTGATGAGAGGCAGGTCCATCGGAATTCCTTATCGTAAGCATCATGTTCTTCATGGTGTGAGGATGTTCCATCGGATGTGCGTGGTAATTTATAATTGACCACTTGGAGCACCCCTGCAGGGTTAAATCTTTTTTGGAAGCCATGCATATAATATCTGGTTGTAGAGAACTTGACACCAGATCCAAACTAAAATACACCAACCGCGTAACCGTGACCGCCTCTTTTCGAGGGAGTTTGGGAAGAGAATACGTTGGGGTTATGTTTCGCTCATAAGTAGTTCAAGATCACTTATTGATCATTACTAGTTGCGACCATTATGCATACTCACTCTTCTTTCTCGTGTACTCGTAAGTTAGCCACCATATAATGCTTAGTGCTGCTGCAACCTCACCACTTATCCATTCCACCCACTAAGCTTTGCTAGTCTTGATACCCATGGTAATGGGATTGTTGAGTCCTCGTGGCTCATAGATTACTACAACAACAAATGCAGGTATATGTAATGTGATGATCTGATGTGAGAGCGATGCTTGCTTGTTTTGGAGTTCTTCTTCTTCGATCGAGGAATAGGTTCCTGGTTGGCAGCCTGGGCTAGCAGGGTGGATGTTGTTCGTGTTTTTCGTTCGATTTCATCCGTAGTCGGATGTTGCTCTCCTGTATGATGTTTGCTATGTATTGACGTATTCATGTGGCGACTGTATGCCTTTGTATGTATCCCCATTTGTGTTGTATATGGTATGATGTAATGATATCCACCTTGCAAAGTATCTTCAATACACGGATTTATCCTTGGTGGGACCTTCGAGTCCCTCTCGGATAGGATCGCATATTGGGTGTGACATCTTCCTCCTCTGCTAGAAGGATCGAGGCGTCTAGTCACCGCGCGCCGGCCACCTTCTACATGCCTGCTTTGCCTTGATGCCCCTGAGAGCGCCACGGAACCCCCCTTTTACCCCTCGACCCTATCCTGTTTCTCACGTGCCCATCTTCTCCTCTAGCCCCTCATCGCCTGGTGCCCGAGCGCACCACAACACGCCGTTGCCGCTCGCCTTGGCCACCGAGCCACCCTCAACCAGCCACCATGTCCAATGGAACCGCCGTGACCTCCTCCTCCTCTTCACCGAAGCACGCAAGGCCGGACGCAGCATAGCATCACCATCGACCCTTTCCTCCTCCTCGGGCTCCGAAGATCACCGTCATTTTTTCAGCATCACCAAGCCGTCCTTGAGCCCGCCGAGACCGCCGTCTGACTCCGTTGAGCTCCCGCTCCATTCCCCTCTCCCCGCAGCACCGATTGCAAGCTCTAGCCTCGATTCTTTGAAAGTCGTGGAGCTACGCCGGACGAGCTCAATGCTGGCGCCACTCCAATGACCATTTGGTCATGCACCGACGCCCATCTTGCTCACTAAAGCTCGTATGGCCTCGCTAGCCCCTTAGTTTGCCCGTTTACGAGCCGTAGCAGCAAACCACAAACACGAAACACCGACCACAACCAAAATGGTCGCCATCGTCAACTCCAGCCATCCCAGGCGCGGGCACCGCCACAATCTAACTCGTTGTAGCACGAGAACCCGTAGAGACTAGTGTAACATTGAACAGCGCCCTGTGGGCATTTTTGGAAGCAACTGCTCACTGCTGACCTTGCCAGCGGCTAACTGCCGGCGGATTTTAACCGGTTGGACCATAGTTTGACTCCCCTGACTCAAGGAGATGCGGGCCCGCCGTGTGGTTAATTTCTAGTTAGCCAAATAATTACCGTTAAGCACTGTGATTAACTAAATGGGTCACTGACCAGTAGGTCTGTTGGTGTGTAAAAACATGGGTACTTTATAACTTGACTTATGCACAGACAAGTAGCACTCTCTTTGCGAAATAAGGATGACCGAAGAATTGCCAAGTCCAAAACTCAGAATAAGACTTACCAAGCAAGCTGCTCTCTGAGAGATCAAGGAGCACATCAAGAAGGCCAAGGTTCAAGACAAGCATCAAGATCAACTACAGAAGCAACCCTTTTCGGCTAGGCTGGGCCGACAAGGCGAAAACCCAACAAGCTCCTTGGTCGGCAAAACCCCACCAGTTGCCAGTGCTCCACCTCACCAGACAGCTAGTCACTGGTCAGTGAGGTGTCGAGCCCGCAGGCAGTTAGGTAAGGCTTGCTGGACACATGCCAGCTCATCGGAAGGATTTTCACCTTTATTGACACCCGTCCAAATGACATGTCAAGATAATATGAGTTAGCTAGCTAAGCGGTGCAACATCCTTGCCGGGGCTTCTCCTCCTCACTACACCTAGTGATGCATTTAATGCTTTTTTTCCTAACTAGCAGAGTTAGGTACGATAGCACTATTTCTATCTAATCATCATGTAATTACCTTTTTGCCACTATGGTAACCCCTTTGAGCTATAAAAGGAGGGCCATGGCAACATTTACAAGGATCGCCACTTTGCACAACTACACGCGTAGCTACTGCCCACACGCATCCTTGTCGAGGGCTAGCGCTCCTTGTACTTGTGCTCAAACACATACACCCAATATAGCAAGCCTGAGTAGGGTTTTACACCACTTGGTGGTCCGTACTTGGGTAAAGGTCCCTGCGTCTTTTGTTGATTGTGCTTTGTGTGCTTTGTGTGTCTCCCTTGCCGAACAGCAAAGGGGCTTGCCGGCCCCATAGATGGTCGTTCCACACTGACATCTTTGGCACGCCAGGTAGGGTAGTTCACTTGCATGGATGTCAATCGACGAACGATGCGCTGATTTCATTGAGCATCATCATCTTCATCATCAATGGCGCCCAAGAAGAAGGGAACCATGATGACAAATCCCTCTGCTTCCAGAGCTCCTTCACACCAGTCCGCAGGCGGTGCAGGTGGCGCTGATACATCTCCAACGGATCTATAATTTATGAAGTATTCATGCCATGTTTACAATAATTTTATATGGTTTTGGTATGATTTGCATGGAACTAACACGGACTAACATTGTTTTCAACAGAACTACCGTGGTGTTGTTTTTTGCGCAGAAATGGAAGTTCTCCAAATGAGCTGAAACTTTTTGATGATTTTTTTTGGAACAAAATAGATGCCCGAAGCTTCGTGGGAGGGCCAGAAGAGCCACAAGGAGGGCACAACCCACCAGGGTGCCCTTGGTGGGCCTGGCTTGCCCTGGTGGGTTGTGCTCACCTCGAGGCCCATCTTAGCGTGAAAACTGATGTCTACTATGCAACCTTCTTCTTGTAGACGTTGTTGGGCCTCCAAGTGCAGAGGTTTATAGGACAGTAGCAAATTTCCCTCAAGTGGATGACCTAAGGTTTATCAATCCGTGGGAGGCGTAGGATGAAGATGGTCTCTCTCAAGCAACCCTGCAAGCAAATAACAAAGAGTCTCTTGTGTCCCCAACACACCCAATACAATGGTAAATTGTATAGGTCCACAAGTTCGGCGAAGAGATGGTGATAAAAGTGC
This sequence comes from Triticum aestivum, assembly GCF_018294505.1. Classification (NCBI taxonomy): domain Eukaryota; kingdom Viridiplantae; phylum Streptophyta; class Magnoliopsida; order Poales; family Poaceae; genus Triticum; species Triticum aestivum. The sequence continues at coordinate 401,669,773 of NC_057797.1, read as the reverse complement.
AATATGGATGGTAGATATAGGTTTTTGTAATCTGCAATTATAAAAACAGCAAGGTAACTAATGGTAAAAGTGAGTGTAAACGGTATTGCAATGGTAGGAAACAAGGCCTAGGGTTCATACTTTCACTAGTGCAAGTTCTCTCAACAATAATAACATAATCGGATCATATAACTATCCCTCAACATGCAACAAAGAGTCACTCCAAAGTCACTAATAGCGGAGAACAAACGAAGAGATTATGGTAGGGTACGAAACCACCTCAAAGTTATTCTTTCTGCTCGATCTATTCAAGAGTCTGTAGTAAAATAACACAAAGCTATTCTTTCCGTTCAATCTATCATAGAGTTTGTACTAGAATAACACCTTAAGACACAAATCAACCAAAACCCCAATGTCACCTAGATACTCCATTGTCACCTCAAGTATCCGTGGGTATGTTTATACGATATGCATCACACAATCTCAGATTCATCTATTCAACCAACACAAAGAACTTCAAAGAGTGCCCCAAAGTTTCTACCGGAGAGTCAAGACGAAAACGTGTGCCAACCCCTATGCATAAGTTCATTGAACCCGCAAGTTGATCACCAAAACATACATCAAGTAGATCACGTGAATATCCAATTGTCACCATAGATAAGCACGGCAAGACATACATCAAGTGTTCTCAAATCCTTAAAGACTCAATCCGATAAGATAACTTCAAAGGGAAAACTCAATCCATTACAAGAGAGTAGAGGAGGAGAAACATTATAAGATCCAACTATAATAGCAAAGCTCGCGATACATCAAGATTGTTCCAACTCAAGAACACGAGAGAGAGAGATCAAACACATAGCTACTGGTACATACCCTCAGCCTCGAGGGTGAACTACTCCCTCCTCGTCATGGAGAGCATCGGGATGATGAAGATGGCCACCTGTGAGGGATCCCCCCTCCGGCAGGGTGCCGGAACGGGCTCCCGAGAGGTTTTTGGTGGCTATAGAGGCCTGCGGCGGCGAAACTCCCGATCTATTATCGTCTTTGATGTTTTTAGGGTATATGGAGATATGGGTAGGCGAAAGAAGTCGGTTAGGGGAGCCACGAGGGGCCCACGGGGGTGGAGGGCGCGCCCAGGGGGGTGGGCGCGCCCCCTGCCTCGTGGCCTCCTCAAAGTGTCCCTTACTTTAGCTCCACGTCTCCTAGATCACGTTCGTTCCAAAAATTACGCTCCCGAAGGTTTCATTCCGTTTGGACTCCGTTTGATATTCCTTTTCTTCGAAACACTCAAATAGGCAAGACAACAACAATTTGGGCTGGGCCTCCAGTTAATAGGTTAGTCCCAAAAATAATATAAAAGTGCTTAGTAAAGCCCATAAACATCCAAAACAGATAATATAATAGCATGAATGCTTCATAAATTATAGATACGTTGGAGACGTATCAGCATCCCCAAGCTTAATTCCTGCTCGTCCTCGAGTAGGTAAATGATAAAATAAAGAATTTATGAAGTATGAATGCTAGCAGGTGCACAAGTTTGATCAATGATAATTTCAATCACCTTTTCTAGCATGATTATTTGTCATAACAGTAGTTCATCTCATAAAACTTCTCACGATCAAGTAACAAGCTATTAACATGTTAAAACATAGACCATAAACTTTCTTGAAAACTAGCAAACTATGTTCTCAGTCATCAAACAATTGCAATTCATCTTATTTTCAGGAAGGGTCTATGTCAGAGCTTTGATTTAGCAAATCCCACATACTCAACTATCATATAGTCTTCCATGATTGCTACCACTCAAAGCATATTTTTAGAACAAATAGCATCCATCAAACACAGAGAAAGATAGGGGCTCAATGTTTCGCCTCCCAACTTACTTATCATATACTCCCTCCGTCCGAAAATACTTGTCCGAGGAATGGATGTATCTAGATGTATTTTAATTCTAAATACATCCATTTATATCCATTTCTACGACAAGTATTTTCGGACGGAGGGAGTAGATAATTGTTAACAATAATAATTCATGATCAAATATATTTGAATTGCCATATATTCTTGGATCTTCCATCGCATGATGCTTGCCAACTAAAGAGTATGTTGGAATGAGAAGGAATACTACTGACTCTTGCATAAAAGTAAAAGATAGACCCTTCGCAGAGGGAAGCATGGATTTGCAGAGGTGCTAGAGCTCGAAGATTTAAAACAGAGATGAAAATAATTTTGAGAGGTATGCTTTCATTGTCAACATAACAACCAAGAGTTACCAGTATCTTCCATGCTACACACATTATAGGTGGTTCCCAAACAGAATGGTAAAGTTTTTACTCCCCCTCCACCAACAATCGCACTCCACGGCTTGTCCGAAACAACGGGTGCCGTCCAACTATCAACATTCCTGGGGGAGTTTTGTTTAATTTTATTTGTGATTTGATTTTGATCTTTTGATCATGGGACTGGGCATCCCAGTTACCAGCCATTTTCTCGTGAATGATGAGCAGAGTCCACTCATCGTGAGAATAACCCACCTAGCATGGAAGATACTGACAGCCCCTAGTCGCTACATGAGCGATTTGGGCATACAAAACAGATTATTATTTGAAGGTTTAGAGTTTGGCACATGCAAATTTACTTGTAACGGCAGGTAAATACCGCATATAGGTAGATATGGTGGACGCTCATGGAAGAAACTTGGTTCAAGGGATTTGGATGCACAAGCAGTATTCCCACTTAGTACAGATATTTAGGCTAGCAAATGATTCTAAATAGCAAGCACCACATGTTGAAGGATCCATAACAATATAACTTATACAAATATACCCAAGCATAACTCATTACGTTGTCTTCCTCTTCCAATTTCAACTAATTTGCTCAGGTTTGAAAATAATTAATGGGGCTCACAATCATAGAAGATGTCCAATATAGTATATTTATATGTGAAATCTCTCTTCCTTCAATATTCTTTCATGAATTGTTCAAGTGACCAATACAATGTTTTCTAACCTTCAATAAATTTACTACCTCTACTTCTTAGATGTGAAGTCATTACTCTCAATAGGGTAAGCATATGAAACATATATAATTTCAGATTTATGACATTCAACTCATTCAACCATTTACTCATAGGATATAAGTGAAGCACACGAGTAAATGACAAACTACTCCAAAAAGATATAAGTGAAGATCAATGAGTAGTTGAATAATTATGTAGCTACGTGAAGACTCTCTCTCCTTTAAGAATTTCAGATCTAATGTATTTTATTCAAACAGCAAGCAATGCAAAATAGAATGACATTGCAAGGATAGCACAACTCATGTGAAGAAGCAAAAACTTAGGCTCAACCGGTACTAACCGATAGTTGTTGAAGAAGAAAGGTGGGATGCCTAACGGGGCATCCCCAAGCTTAGATGCTTGAGACTTCTTGAAATATTATCTTGGGGTGCCTTGGGCATCCCCAATCTCGAACTTTTGTGTCTCCTTAATTCCTCTCATATCATCGTTTCTCTATTTCTCAAAAACTTCATTCACATAAAACTCAACAAGAACTCGTGAGATAAGTTAGTATAAACCAATGCAAAACCTTATAATTATCTACTGTAGCAAATCATTAAAATTATTATTCAACATTTCATACTAAATGTCTCTGCATATTTAATACTCCTATCCTCAAATAGAATCATTAAACAAGCAAACATATGCAAACATAACAGCAATCTGCCAAAACAGTACAGTCTGTAAAGAATGCAAGATTCGTCATAATTCCCTAACTCCAAAAATTATGCGAGAAAATTCCCACTGTAGTAAATTTATCAGAGTTTATTATGCAAAAGGTTTCAACATTTTATCACATTCTGAATTTTCTAAGGAATTTTTGCAACAGCGGTAAACTTTCTGTTTTGAAACAGCAACATGTATACTTGCAAAATAAGCATGGTAAAGGCTATCCTTGATATTTTTAGTGAAAATAAAGATGCAAAACATTATTCTAAATAACAGCAAGAAAATACTAACAAAATAAAATGATGCTCCAAGCAAAACACATATCATGTGGTGAATAAAAATATAGCTCCAAGTAAAGTTACCGATGAACGAAGACGAAAGAGGGATGCCATACGGGGCATCCCCAAGCTTAGGCTCTTAGTTGTCCTTGAATATTACCTTGGGGTGCCTTGGGCATCCGCAAGCTTAGGCTCTTGCCACTCCTTATTCGATTGTCCATCGAATCTTTACCCAAAACTTGAAAACTTCACAACACAAAAGTTAACAGAAAACTTGCAAGCTCCGTTAGTATAAGAAAATAAATCACCACTTAGGTACTGTAGTGAACTAATTATAAATTAATATTGGTGTAATATCTACTGCATTCCAACTTCTCTATGGTTCATACCCTCCGATACTACTCGTAGATTCATCAAAATAAGCAAACAACACATAGAAAACAGAATCTGTCAAAAACAGAACAGTCTGTAGTAATCTGTATCAAACGTATACTTATGGACTCCAAAAATTCTAAAATAAATTGGTGTACCTTAGGAATTTGTCTATTAATCATCTGCAAAAAGAATCAACCTAAAATCACTCTCCAGTAAAAAATGGCAGCTAATCTTGCGAGCGCTAAAGTTTCTGTTTTTTACAGCATGATCATAAAGACTTCACCCAAGTCTTCCCAGAGGTCCTACTTGGCACAAACACTAATTAAAACATGAAACCACATATAACCAGAGGCTAGATGAATTATTTATTACTAAACAGGAGCAAAAGCAAAAAACAAAAGTAAAATTGGGTTGCCTCCCAACAAGCGCTAACGTTTAACGCCCCTAGCTAGGCATGATGATTTCAATGATGCTCACATAAAATATAAGAATTGAAACATAAAGAGAGCATCATGAAGAATATGACTAGCACATTTAAGTCTAACCGACTTACTATGCATAGAGATTTTGTGAGCAAACAACTTATGGGAACAATAATCAACTAGCATAGGAAGGCAAAACAAGCATAACTTCAAGACTTTAAGCACATAGAGAGGAAACTTGATATTATTGCAATTCATACAAGCATATATTCCTCCCTCATAATAATTTCAGTAGCATCATGAATTAATTCAACAATATAACCAGAACCTAAAACATTCTTTTCATGATGTACAAGCATAGAAATTTTATTACTCTCCACATAAGCAAATTTCTTCTCATGAATAGTAGTGGGAGCAAACTCAACAAAATAATAATCATGTGAGGCATAATCCAATTGAAAACTAAAATCATGATGACAAGTTTCATGGTTATCATTATTCTTAATATCATACAAGTCATCACAATAATCATCATAGATAGCAACTTTGTTCTCATAATCAGTTGGAACCTCTTCCGAAATAGTGGATTCATCACTAAATAAAGTCATGACCTCTCCAAATCCACTTTCATCAATATAATCATCATAAATAGGAGGCATGCTTTCATCGTAATAAATATTCTCATCAAAACTTGGGGGACTAAACATATCATCTTCATCAAACATAGCATCCCCAAGCTTGTGGCTTTGCATATCATTAGCATCATGGGTATTCAAAGAATTCATACTAACAACATTGCAATCATGCTCATCATACAAAGATCTAGTACCAAACATTTTAATGCATTCTTCTTCTAGCAATTGAGCACAATTTTCGTTACCATCATTTTCACGAAAGATATTAAAAAGATGAAGCGTAAGAGGCAAATTTAATTCCATTTTTTTTGTAGTTTTCTTTTATAAACTAAACTAGTGATAAAACAAGAAACTAAAAGATTTGATTGCAAGATCTAAATATATACCTTCAAGCACTCACCTCCCCGGCAACGGCGCCAGAAAAGAGCTTGACGTCTACTACGCAACCTTCTTCTTGTAGACGTTTTTGGGCCTCCAAGTGCAGAGGTTTGTAGGACAGTAGCAAATTTCCCTCAACTGGATGACCTAAGGTTTATCAATCCGTGGGAGGCGTAGGATGAAGATGGTCTCTCTCAAGCAACCCTGCAACCAAATAACAAAGAGTCTCTTGTGTCCCCAACACACCCAATACAACGGTAAATTGTATAGGTGCACTAGTTCGGCGAAGAGATGGTGATACAAGTGCAATATGGATGGTAGATATAGGTTTTTGTAATATGAAATTATAAAAACAGCAAGGTAACTAATGGTAAAAGTGAGTGTAAACGGTATTGTAATGGTAGGAAACAAGGCCTAGGGTTCATACTTTCACTAGTGCAAGTTCTCTCAACAATAGTAACATAATCGGATCATATAACTATCCCTCAACATGCAACAAAGAGTCACTCCAAAGTCACTAATAGCGGAGAACAAACTAAGAGATTATGGTAGGGTACGAAACCACCTCAAAGTTGTACTTTCTGCTCGATCTATTCAAGAGTCTGTAGTAAAATAACACAAAGCTATTCTTTCCGTTCAATCTATCATAGGGTTCGTACTAGAATAACACCTTAAGACACAAATCAACCAAAACCCTAATGTCACCTAGATACTCCATCGTCACCTCAAGTATCCGTGGGTATGATTACATGATATGCATCACACAATCTCAGATTCATCTATTCAACCAACACAAAGAACTTCAAAGAGTGCCCCAAAGTTTCTACCGGAGAGTCAAGACGAAAACGTGGGCCAACCCCTATGCATAAGTTCATTGAACCCGCAAGCTGATCACCAAAACATACATCAAGTAGATCACGTGAATATCCTATTGTCACCACAGATAAGCACGGCAAGACATACATCAAGTGTTCTCAAATCCTTAAAGACTCAATCCGATAAGATAACTTCAAAGGGAAAACTCAATCCATTATAAGAGAGTAGAGCGGGAGAAACATCATAAGATCCAACTATAATAGCAAAGCTCATGATACATCAAGATCATGGAAACTCAAGAACACGAGAGAGAGAGAGAGGGAGATCAAACACATAGCTACTGGTACATACCCTCAGCCCCGAGGGTGAACTACTCCCTCCTCGTCATGGAGAGCGCCGGGATGATGAAGATGGCCACCGGTGAGGGATCCCCCTCCGGCAGGGTGCCGGAACGGGCTCCCGAGAGGTTTTTGGTGGATACAGAGGCTTGCTGCGGCGGAACTCCTGATCTATTATCGTCTTTGATGTTTTTAGGGTATATGGAGATATATAGGCGAAAGAAGTCGATCAGGGGAGCCACGAGGGGCCCATGAGGGTGGAGGGCGCGCCAAGGGGGGTATGCGTGCCCCGCTGCCTCGTGGCCTCCTTGAAGCTTGCCTGACTTTAGCTCCACGTCTCCTGGATCACGTTCGTTCCAAAAATCACGCTCCCGAAGGTTTCATTCCGTTTGGACTCCGTTTGATATTCCTTTTCTTCGGAACACTGAAATAGGCAAGAAAACAACAATTTGGGCTGGGCCTCCGGTTAATAGGTTAGTCCCAAAAATAATAAAAAGTGCTTAGTAAAGCCCATAAACATCCAAAACAGATAATATAATAGCATGAATGCTTCATAAATTATAGATACGTTGGAGACGTATTAGAAACCAACGCCAAAAAATCCTATAAATAGAGAAACCATTAGAAGTTAACCTAGATCAGAAGTTCCGCCGGTGCAAGGCTCTGTAGCCACCAAAAACCAATATAGACCCATTCCGGCACCCCGCCGGAGGGGGGAATCATCATCGGTGGCCATCTTCATCATCCCGGTAGCCACCATGATGAGGAGGGAGTAGTCCACCCTCGGGGCTGAGGGTTTGTACTAGTAGCTATGTGTTTAATCTCTCTCTCTCTCTCTCTCTCTCTCTCTCTCGTGTTCTTGAGATGTCACTATCTTGATGTATCGCGGGCTTGGTTAATATAGTCGGATCATATGGTGTTTTCCCCTCTCTATCTTGTTGTGATGAGTTGAGTTTTTCCCTTTGAGATTTCATTGTTACCGGATTGAATACTTTTATGGATTTGAGAACACTTGATATATGTCTTGCAATTGAATAATCATGGTGACAATGGGGTATCGTATTGATTCACTTGATATATGCTTTGGCACTCAACTCGCGGATTGCCGAGGTGACATTGGGGTAATCTATGCATAGGGGATGATGCATGTTCTTGTCTTTGTTTCTCCGGTAGAAATATTGGGGCACTCTTTGAAGTTCTTTATGTTGGATTGAGTATTATGAATATAAATTTGCTTTGGTGTTATTTTAGTATGAACACTATGATAGATTGAACGGAAAGAATAGCTTTGTGTTATTTTAGTATGAACTCTTGAATAGATCAAACGGAAAGAATAGCTTGGAGGTGGTTTCGTACCCTACAAACAATTCCTATATTTTGTTCTCCGCTAATAGGAACTCGGGAGTGATTCTTTATTGCACTTTGAGGGATAGTCATATAATCTAACTATGTTAGCACTGTTGGGAGATTGACTAGCGAAAGTACGGACCCTAGGCCTAATTTTTAAGCATTGCAATACCATTTTTGTGCCCGTTTATTATCTGCTACCTTGCTGTTTATATTTATCTAGATTATAAAAATATATTTCTACCATCCATATTACACTTTTATTACCATCTCTTCGCCGAACTAGTGCACGTATACAATTTGCCATTGTATTGGGTGTGTTGGGGACACAAGAGATTTCTTGTATTTGGTTGCAGGGTTGTTTGAGAGAGACCATCTTCATCCTACACCTCTGCGGATTGATAAACCTTAGGTCATCCACTTGAGGGAAAGTTGATACTGTCCTACAAAACTCTGCGCTTGGAGGCCCAACACGTGTCTACAAGAATAAAGTTGCATAGTAGACATCAAGCTCTTTTCTAGCGCTGTTGCCGGGGAGGTGAGTGCTCGAAGGTATATCTTTAGATCTTGCAATTGAATCTTTTAGTTTCTTGTTTTATTACTAGTTTGGTTTATAAAAGAAAACTAATTAAAAAATGAATTGAGGTTGCATCATATTATTGATCATCTTTATAATATCTTTCTTGAAAATGATGGTTCGGAAAATTGTGCTCAAATGTTAGAAGAAGAAGTCAATAAAATGTTTGGCACAAAATATTTGAATGATGAGCATGATTTCAATGTTGTTAGTATGAATTCTTTGAGTATCTATGATGCTAATGATATGCAAAGCTACAAGCTTGGGTATGCTATATATGATGAAGATGATATTTTTACCTCCCCAAGTTTTGATGAGAAAATTTATTATGATGAAAGCATGCCTCCTATTGATGATAATTATATTGATGAAAGTGGGTTTGGAAGAGCGTCAACTCTAGGTACTAATGATCCCACTATTTTGGAGGGTGTTGAATCTTATTGTAATAATTATGGAAGTGGATTTGGAGAGGTCATGACTTTATTTAATGATGAATCCACTATGTTGGAAGAGGTTTCAATTGACTACGAAAACAAAGTTGCTATCAATGATGATTATGGTGATGACATGTATGCTATATTGAATAATTATAACCATGAAACTTTTCATCATGATTTTAATTTCCAATCACATGAGAGTTATTTTGTTGAGTTTGCTCCCACAATTGTTGATGAGAATAAGTTTGCTTATGTGGAGAGTAATAAAATTTCTATGCTTGTGAATCATGAAAATAATGCTTGATGTGATAGCTATATTGTTGAATTAATTTATGATGCTACTGAAAATTATTATGAGAGAGGAACATATGCTTATACATATTGCAATAATATCAGGTTTCCTCTCTATTTGTTGACAATCTTGAAGTTATGTTTGTTTTGCCTTCCTATACTAGTTGATTCTTGTTCCCATAAGTTGTTTGATCACAAATTACCTATGAACAGGAAGTGGGTTAGACTTAAATGTTCTAGTCATATGCATCATGATGCTCTCTTTGTGTTTCAAATTCTTATCTTTTATGTGAGCATCATTGAAATCATCATGCCTAGCTAAAGGCATTAAAGAAAAGCGCTTGTTGAGAGACAATCCAAAACTTTTACCTACTGTTTTTGTGTGTTCACATGATTATGCTACTGTATTGATCATGTTTTATTGCTTTTGTTTCAATAAAGTGCCAAGTAAAGCCTTTGGGATCATGTTGGGTGATAGTTGATTTGATCTTGCTGAAAAACAGAAACTTTTTCGCTCACGAAAATAATTCTTATTTTTAACAAAGAGTGCTTTTGAGTTGATTCTTTTTTGCATAAGTTTAATAAACAAATTTCTGATGTGGTACTATTTTTTTCATAATTTTATAAGTATGGTTTGAGTACAGATTACTACAAACTGTTCTGTTTTTGACAGATCCTGTTTTCAATGCATAGTTTGCTTGTTTTCTAGTTTCTATGGCTTATATTGCTCAATATAAATTGTGGAAATGATATGCTACAGTAGGCATTGTGTGAGAACAAAATATGAATCTTGTCTTTGACAGTACCAAAAGTGAAATGGTTTGCTTTTTATCATACTAACCTATCTCACAAAGTTTCGTTAAGTTTTGTGTGATTGAAGTTTTCAAGTTTTGGGTGAGATGTCGATATGAGGAGAATAAGGAGTGACAAGACCCTAAGCTTGGGGATGCCCAAGGCACACCAAGGTGATATTCAAGGAATATCCAAGCAACTAAGCTTGGGGATGCCCCGAAAGGCATCCCCTCTTTCGTCTCCAACATTATCGATAACCTCACTTGGAGCTATGTTTTCATTCGTCACATGATTTGTGTTTTGTTTGGAGCGTGATTTTATTATATTTGTATTTTCTTGCTGTTATTTAGAATAATGCTTTGCATCTTTTATTTCAATATAAGTGGCATTGATAGCCTTTACTATGCTTATTTTACAAGTCTACATGTTGTTGCTTGAAAACATAAAGTTTATCGCTGTTGCAAAAATTCCCTAGAAAAGTCTGGATGTGATGAAATGTTGATTTTTTTGCAAAATAAGCTCTGATAAAATTTCTACAGTGTGGTATATTTTCATTGTCTGTGGAGTTAGATAAGTATTGATACTCTTGCGTTCTTTACAGACTGTACTGTTTTGGCAGATTGTTGTTATGTTTGCATTGTTTGCATATGTTTGCTTGTTTAATGATTCTATTTGAGGATAGAAGTATTAAATATGCAGAGGCATTTAGTATGCAATGTTGAATAATAATTTTAGTGATTTGCTACAGTAGAGAATGATAAGGTTTTTGAATTGGTTTATACTAACTTATCTCACGAGTTCTTGTTGAGTTTTGTGTGGATGAAGTTTTTAAGATTTAGTGAAACCGTGATATGAGAGGAATTAAGGAGACACAAAAGCTCAAGCTTGGGGATGCCCAAGGCACCCCAAGATAATATTTCAAGAAGTCTCAAGCATCTAAGCTTGGGTATGCCCCGGTAGGCATCCCAACTTTCGTCTTCTAAAATTATCGGTTAGTATCGGTTGAGCCTAAGTTTTTGCTTCTTCACATGAGTTGTGATATCCTTGAAATGTCATTTTATTTTGTTTTGCTTGCTATTTTAATAAAGTACTTATATCTTAAAGTTTTTAAATAAAATAGAGTCCTCAAATAGTTGCCAGGGAGGCTAGGTAAGCGACACACACATCCCGTCAACAAAGCTCTTTTCGGTGGAATTGCTCTAGCGCTTCACTTATATCTTTTTGAGCATGGTGTGATTTAGTATTTTTGAATAAATTCTCTCTTGCTTCACTTAAATTAATAGAGAAATAAATATTATGCTCATGATCTTCACTTATATTTGTTTGAGCTTATCAAAAGCAACACATGAAAATTAGTTCCAAAGTGAGAGATATCCAAGAAGGATATAATAAAAACTTCCATGAAGATCATTGGACAAAATAAAATTAATTCCTTGTAATAGTTTTGAGATATATGATGATGTGATACGTGAGTCATATTGATGAGTAATTATGCTTTAGTAAGAATATTGGTGTTAAGGTTTCTGATTCCCTATGCAAGCTCGAAAGTCAATAGTTGTGCAATGAAATTACATCCTACTTGTGGTGCATTATTCGGTGTTAATTATGCTCAATGCTTGCTTATGAGATTATTGGTTTCTTGGTTGGCCGCTTCTCAATCTTTTGCTAGCCTTCATTTTGCACTAAGTAATCAATACTTGTGCATCCAAAATCCCTTAAACCAGTTTTGCCACATGAGTCCACTATACCTACCTATATGCGGTATTCTTTTGCCGTTCTACGCAAATTTGTATGTGCATCTCTAATTTTCAAAATAAATTTCTCTTTTTGTGTGCTTGTACCACTTGCGAGGCGGTGAGGGGTGGCCAATATTTTCCATGCTAGATGTGTTATTCTCACGATGAGTGTTTATTCACTTGTCATTGCACGAGAGTAAGGCAAAGGTATTAGGGATGCCTAGTCCCGAAATGAAAAATGAATTTACTTTATGTTATCAAATAATAAATCCCTTGGAAAGTGTTGGTATGGAGGGCACCCGTGGATACGGTTAGCCATGGAAAGTGAAAGTATGGTGGAAAAAGGAATAAACTTTATTTTCTGTTTGGGAACCGCCTATGATATATCTAGCATGGAAAGTGTTGGGAGCTCTAAGTCGTTTTCGTTGATGGGAAAAGTATGCCTCTCAAAATGTTTTTTATCTCGCAATTTTTGCTTTGAGCTCTGGCACCTCTACAAATCCCTACTTCCCTCGGCGAAGGGCCTTTCTTTTAATTTTTGCAATTTTTAATTCTAATTTGAGTCTCCATCTTCTCTTATAAAGCATCAACTAGGAGGCACTATGATCATACTTGAACATTGGGTGTAGCTAATATGCGAGTGTGTTTCATGAATCGATCAATGATTGAGCATGATGGGCCAGGGATAACTTATTTTAGGATTGATATTTGGAAAGGCATGGTTGCTTGTTGGTATGCTTGAGTATTATAGTCCTCATGTCAAAACTAGACTATTGCTTTGAACCATATAAAAGTACAAATGTCCATGCTACAAAAGAAAATAGTTTATGATGAATACGATAGGTAGCATTCCACAACAAAAATTCCATTTTCAATTTTGACTTTATCATGATAAGTTTTACGAGAAAGAGTTACTGTTATGATGCTAGGAAAAGTGATTGAAATTGTCATTGATCAAAGTTATGCACTTTTCTAGCATTCACACTTCATAAATTATTTCTTTTTATAATTTACCTACTCGGGGACGACTAGGAATTAAGCTTGGGGATGCTGATACGTCTCCAACGTATCTATAATTTATGAAGTATTCATGCCATGTTTACAACAATTTTATATGGTTTTGGTATGATTTGCATGGAACTAACCCGGACTGATGCTGTTTTCAGCGGAACTACCGTGGTGTTGTTTTTTGTGCAGAAATCAAAGTTCTCCAAATGAGGTGAAACTTTTTGACGATTTTTTTGGAACAAAAGAGACCCCCGAAGCTTCATGGGAGGGACAGAAGAGCCACGAGGAGGGCACAACCCACCAGGGCGCGCCTGGTGGGCCTGGCTTTCCCCGGTAGGTTGTGCTCACCTCGAGGCCCATCTTAGCATGAAACCAACGCCAAAGAATCCTATAAATAGAGAAACCATCAGAAGTTAACCTAGGTCAAAAGTTCCACTGCTGCAAGGCTCTGTAGCCAACCAAAACCAATCTAGACCCGTTCCGGCACCCTGCCGGAGGGGGAATCATCACCGGTGGCCATCTTCATCATCCCGGCAGCTACCAAGATGAGGAGGGAGTAGTCCACGCTCGGGGCTGAGGGTTGATACGTCTCCAACGTATCTATAATTTATGAAGTTTTTTTATCATTCTTGAAAGTTTTACAACCATTTTATAGCAACTTTATATCATTTTTTGGGACTAACCTATTGACCCGGTGCCCAGTGCCAATTGCTGTTTTTTGCTTGTTTTTTACATCGCAGGAAATCAATATTAAACGGAGTCCAAACAACGCGAAACTTGTTGGAGATTTTTTTTGGGCCAGAGCTGCACCTAGGGGATGCCCTGAGGGGGGAACAACCCACCAGGGGCCATGCCCCCCTGGCGTGCCCAGGTGGGTTGTGCCCACCTCGATGGCCTCCCGTACCCCTTCTTTGCACTATAAATTCACGAATATTCCGAAACCCCTCAGGGTTACCCAAGATCAGAAGTTCCGCCGCTGCAAGGTCTCTGTATCCGCAAAAACCAATCTAGACCCTGTTATGGCACCTTGCCGGAGGGGGGAATCATCACCGGTGGCCATCTTCATCATCCTGGTGGGCACCACGATGAGGAGGGATTAGTCCACCCCCGAGGTTGAGGGTTTGTACCAGTAGCTATGTGTTTAATCTCTCTCTCTCTCTCTCTCGTGAATCATATCACGGGCTTTGTTAATATAGATGGATCATATGATGTTTCTACCATCTATACTCTTGTTATGATAAATTGAATCTTTACCCTTTGAAGTTTTTTGTCTTGTTGTATTGAATATTCAGAGATGAGAACACATGATATATGTCTTGCGGTATGTATACTTGAGGTGACAATTGGGGTATCTTATTGATTCACTTGATATATGTTATGGCATTCAACTTGCGGATTCCCGCGGTGATATTAGGGTAATCTATGCATAGGGGTTGATGCACGTTCTTATTATCTTCTCTCCGATAGAAACTTTGGGGTCTCTTGTAGTTCTTTGGGTGGATTGAGTATTAAGAATATGAATTTGGTTTGGTGTTATTCTAGTACAAACTCTTGATTAGATTGATCGGGAAGAATAGCTAGCGTTATTCTAGTATGAACTCTAGGATAGATTGATCGGAAAGAATAGCTTTGAGGTGGCTTCGTACCCTACAAACAATTCCTATCTTTTGTTCTCTGCTAGTAGGAACTCGGGAGTGATTCTTTATTGCACTTTGAGGGATAGTCATATGATCCAACTATGTTAGCACTGTTGGGAGATTGCACTAGTGAAAGTACGGACCCTAAGCCTCATTTTTAAGCATTGCAATACCGTTTTTGTGCCTGTTTATTATTTGCTACCTTGCTGTTTTTATTTATTCAGATTATAAAAATATATTTCTACCATCCATATTACACTTTTATTACCATCTCTTCACCGAACTAGTGCACCTATACAATTTGCCATTGTATTGGGTGTGTTGGGGACACAAGAGATTTCTTGTATTTGGTTGCAGGGTCGTTTGAGAGAGACCACCTTCATCCTACACCTCTCATGGATTGATAAACCTTAGGTCATCCACTTGAGGGAAAATCGCTACTATCCTACAAAACTCTGCGATTGGAGGCCCAACACGTGTCTACAAGAATAAAGTTGCGTAGTAGACATCAAGCTCTTTTGTGGCGCCGTTGCCGGGGAGGTGAGTGCTTGAAGGTATATCTTTAGATCTTGCAATTGAATCCTTTAGTTTCTTGTTTTATCACTAGCTTGGTTTATAAAAGAAAACTACATAAAAAATGGAATTGAGGTTGCATCATATTATTGATCATCTTTATAATATCTTTCGTGAAAATGATGGAAAGGAAAATTGTGCTCAACTGTTAGAAGAAGTCAATAAAATGCTTGGCACAAAATATTTGAATGATGAGCATGATTGCAATGTTGTTAGTATGAATTCTTTGAATATCCAAAATGCTAATGATGATTGGACAAGTCATGACAAAAATGTTTCTTATAAGCATGTCACTTTTTGTGGAGTGAATTGGGTGTGCCTTTGCACATCAGAAAGGGAAGATAGATTTTGTAAGAAGCATAAATGTTTTGAAACAAAAAGGTTGCAAGAGAGGCTAGATGATTGTGCTGAAAGATGTAATTTTTTCCGCCATCCTTCTGAACTTTGCAATGAACATGTTCATTTAAATCATTAATGCAGATTCTTTCATGATCAAATAGTGTCCAAAAATTGTGATAACTTGATTACCCTTGAGCATCATAAAGATTATAGTCTTCTTTTGGGGTATGAAGAAATGAAACTATGACGCCCGGATAATTAAGCTACAGTGAACCGCTGCTAATGATGCCACGTCACTTCGATTACTATTGCTAATCTCGCGTTAGTTCAAAGCCGATACAAATTCAAATTCGAAAGAAAGCCAAACATCAAAAGCTTTCAAATATTAAAACCAAAATGTTCGGGTTGTGCCAGTTAGTGCATAGGTGATTATGATGAAGAATCCACATCTTTATATAATGTATAAATGCACTAAAATGATTTAAACGGTAGCCAAAAACATTACTTAAATGCCTTTGATATTTTATAAAATACTAAATTTTATTTTAGGTTAAAACCTTTTGTGGCAGAGGGTTATTTTGAAATGTAATTTTAGGAGCTATTGTCATATTTTACTAACTAAAATAATAATAAAGTGGAACTAAAATTAAAACAGGAAAGAAATATAAAACAATAGGAAATATAAAATAAAACACCCCCCCCCCAACTGGGCCTTAGCCCAGCCATCGGCCTACCAGGCCGTCCCACCCCACGCCCTATATGGCCTTCCGAGGCCAAACCCTAACCCACCGACACCCCCACTCTCCCCACACTCGCTCTCCCTCCCCCAATCCAGATCGGATCGGGGCACCGAACATCGCCGCCCGGAGACGCGACCCCGTCGCCGCCTCGGCCACTTCGTCGTCGACCCCGTCGCCCTCGTCCTCGCCTCCACCCTGCGCCGTCCTCGCGCCGTCGCCTCTCAGGAGCTCATCCCATCATCGCCGCCACCTGTAGGGCCACTCGTCGGAGCCACCTCGCCGGACCACCTTCCCGTCTCCGTCAATGCACGTCGTCCCCGTCCTCCTCCTCGAGCCCCGCTGCCCTAGTCCCCACGGCCCCACAGTGAGGCCCCCGGCCTCTCTTCCTCTTCCCTTCCCTTCCATGTTCGGTCACCACGGCCACTGCCGGCGCTCGTGTGCCCGACGCCATGCTCCCCGCGCCGCATCCCGCGGTCGCCACACCCCGACCGCGCCCGATGCACGCATGCCCCGCCTCCGCGCACTGTTGCCCGACCCCGACCGCCCGCGTCGGCCAATCCCGCCTGGCCGCACCAGGCCTCGCCCCACTTCCCCCTGGCTGGCGCCTTGCCCCGCCCCGGCCGCCTTTGTCCGCCGGGCACGCCCTGTCCCGCCAGCTTCTAGTCTTGGCCACAGGCGCCCGCGCCTGAGACCAACACCGGAGCGACATCGCCTGGCTACCAGGAAGGGCTGCGGCTTCACCCCCTGACCTTTAACCCAGCGCCCGTTAAGTCCCCCTGGCCCATTGACATGTGGGGCCCAACCCCTAGAACATTAAAAATAAATAAAAAAGAAATAAAAATAATAATCAATACAAATATTAATTAATTAATTAATTAACTAAATTAATTAACTTAATTAAATCTGTTTAATTAACCTAATCAATTAATTAGACTTAATTAATCCTGCTTAATTAAACCCTAATTAACATGTTAGTCTATGACCAGTGGGACCCACGTGTTAGCTTGACCAGTCAACGGTCAGAGTTGACTGCTGATGTCATGCTGACATCATAAATGCAATTTCGAAATAAAATAATCTGTTAATTCTAAAAAATGATTTAAAACTTTAAAAATTAATAGAAAATAAACCGTAGCTCAGATGAAAATGTTTTCTACATGAAAGTTGCTCAGAACGACGAGACGAAACCGAATACGCAACACGTTCGTCCGCCATGCGTCCCTAGCATAGTGAACCCGCAACTTTCCACCTCCGGTTCATCTGTCTGAAAACGCAAATCACTGGGGATACTTTCCCGGTTGTTTCCCTCTCTCGCCGGTATCACCTACTACCGCGTTAGGGCACACCTAGCACCACTCATTATCATGTCATGCATCGTTATGCTTATGTTTGCATTGTATTATTGTTTCTTCCCCCTCTTCTCTCCGGTAGATTACGAGACCGACGTTGCTGCTGCCCAGTTCGACTACGGAGTTGACGACCCCTCCTTCTTGCCAGAGCAACCAGGCAAGCCCCCCCTTGATCACCAGATATTGCCTATTCTTCTCTCTACTTCTTGCATTAGAGTAGTGTAGCTTGTACTGTTCGGTTACTCCTATTCTGTTGCATAGCCTGTCATTGTTGCTACAGTCGTTGATACCTTACCCGCAATCTTAAATGCTTAGTATAGGATGCTAGTCTATCAGCAGTGGCCCTACATTCTTGTCAGTCTCCATGCTATACTATCGGGCCGTGATCACTCGAGAGGTGATCACGGGTATATACATATACATACTATACAGATGGTGACTAAAGTCGGCTCGGCTCGTTGAGTACCGGCAAGTGATTCCGATGTGGGGGCTGGAAGGACAGGTGGCTCCATCCCGGTAGAGGTGGGCCTGGGTTCTCGACGGCCCCCGACTGTTACTTTGTGGCGGAGCGACAGGGCAGGTTGAGACCACCTAGGAGAGAGGTGGGCCCGGCCCAGGTCGGTGTCCACGGTTAGTTCATAATAACATGCTTAACGAGATCTTGGTATTTGATCTGAGTCTGGCCACTGGCCTATACACACTAACCAACTATGCGGGAACAGTTATGGGCACTCGACGTCATGGTATCGGCCGAAGCCTTCGTGACATCAGCGACTAAGCGACGCGCGCCGGATTGGACTGGAACGCTTGCTCTTGTATTAGGGAGGCCAGGTCTGCTTCCGACCGCCCTCGCAACATGCAGGTGTGCAATGGGCGATGGGCCCAGACCCCTGCGCCATAGGATTTAGACCGGCGTGCTGACCTCTCTGTTGTTCCTAGGTAGGGCTGCGATGTGTTGATCTTCCGAGGCCGGACATGACCCAGGAAAGTGTGTCCGGCCAAAGGGGATCGAGCGTGTTGGGTTATGTGGTGCACCCCTGCAGGGAAGTTTATCTATTCGAATAGCCGCGTTCCTCGGTAAAAGGACGACCCGGAGTTGTACCTTGACCTTATGACAACTAGAACCGGATACTTAATAAAACACACCCATACAAGTTCCAGAGACAACCCGGTGATCGCTTTCCCACAGGGCGACGAGGGGAGGATCGCCGGGTAGGATTATGCTATGCAATGCTACTTGGAGGACTTCAATCTACTCTCTTCTACATGCTGCAAGACGGAGGCTGCCAGAAGCATAGTCTTCAGTAGGACTAGCTATCCCCTCTTATTCTGGCATTCTGCAGTTCAGTCCATCGATATTGCCTCTTTACACATATATCCATGCATATGTAGTGTAGATCCTTGCTTGTGAGTACTTTGGATGAGTACTCACGGTTGCTTTGCTCCCTCTTTTCCCCCTTTTCCTCTTCTTCCCGGATGCCGCAACCAGACGTTGGAGCCCAGGAGCCAGACACCACTGTCGACGGTGACCCCTACTACACTGGAGGTGCCTACTACTACGTGCAGGCCGCTAACGACGACCATGAGTAGTTAGGAGGATCCCAGGCAGGAGGCCTGCGCCTCTTTCGATCTGTATCCCAGTTTGTGCTAGCCATCTTATGGCAACTTGTTTAACTTATGTCTGTACTCAGATATTGTTGCTTCCGCTGACTCATTTATGTCAAGCACTTGTATTCGAGCCCTCGAGGCCCCTGGCTTGTAATAAGATGCTTGTATGACTTATTTTACTTTTAGAGTGGTGTTGTGATATCTTCCCGTGAGTCCGTGATCTTGATCGTACACATTTGCATGCATGATTAGTGTATGATTGAATCAGGGGCGTCACAGGTTGGTATCAGGGCCGGCTGCCTGTAGGAATCCCCTTACCAACTCCTTGGCCAAAGTTGAGTCTAGAAGCCAAAAACTATTTTACTAACTTGGCTGTGTGGCTTACGGGCCCACATCGTCATTGGGTGGTATTAGGATCTTTTACTCCTCGACCTTTACTCTGGGACTCTGATCTCTCTTCTATTCGGGTTAAATGATTGTTCTAAAATCTAACATTAGGATCTCGTGATCACATTCACCCGAAGAGCCCCTCACTCCAAATGATCGCTTCCTGCACCAGAAGATTCCAAAGATACTCTCTGAAGTTCTCTCAAGACTTTGTGCCCATTGCTTTTGCAATCCCCTACCACCGTTATATCCTTATGGATAGCCTTATATCCTTGTCGTCCATACCTTCATCCTGAGATGCTCTTATTATTACAAGATACCCTGAAATATTTCCTATGTCCCGAAAATCCATTTTTGCCTACTGCCTTGCATTTCTTGCCCCATGAATACCCCCTACGGATAATTCCTCACGCTTATCGAGTATCCGTTCTTCCCCCGTTGTTCATATGAATCACAAGATACATTGAAATACTATCTGATCTTTCGGAAATCCTCTGCCCGCTATTGCTCGGCAAATACTTGTCAGCTTGCATTATGGATGTGTTCCATATGTCTAGCATTATTCATAGTATCCTTTGTCATTATCATTTCGAGTTCGTTGATTCAATATGTTACGAATGCTCACAAACCTCAGTCAGATCCTAGAATTCATCCTTCCGGCTTAGACATCATTTTAAACATGAGCTGGATCTCGACCAATCAAATTGTCGTCGATTGTACCCCTAAGTCTATTCAACGTATCCATTCTTAATCAGAGCGTTGGCTTCTGATCCCTTGATTTAGAAATGATAATTCCTTTGCATTTGAGCTTTGAATTAGTCAGTTGTTTCTATAATCCGATGCCCTTTCATTCCTTCTTCCTCTGATAGAGTACCGATACTCGCATTAGCTCCACCACAAGACCCTTTGTTGGATTACTATCCGATAGTGTCCTGCTTATTCAATAACCTTGTGAGCTTTTCCATGGTTATATAATGCCTTTGGTAAATTGTATCCTCTGGTTTGTGAACCATGCTCTACTATCGAGCTTGTATTATTTACTTTGAAGTTTGTGGTATATGTTCCTAAGATGCCCCGATGGGTTGAACCAACGCCTTCCCTAATCTGTGTGAACCCAAAAGATTTCGTGGGTCATACTTATCTCGTGCACCAAGTAAAACTTTCAACAACTAATGTCATTTCCGAAATACGAGAGGTGAATGGAAGTTATGCATTGAAGAAGTGGGAGTCGACCTTGAACTTTGTGTTCATGCCCATGGACACGATGTATATCTTATCATGGAAGCTTCTTATAATAATAACTATTTCCTTGATAAATATCATCTGGTATCTGTAAATTGATGCTTTGCAATCGTGGTTCCGGCCATGATTGTTCTTCTTTGATCCCATTTCTCGGACAAGTTAAAGCACTTGTCTGTACAGATCAATATGCCTGCCCAACCTCTATTATGATCTACCTTCGAGTATTACCCCTGGTATCTCGATGATATCATACCGTTGCACTACATCTTATGAATTTGTGATGAAGTAGTACTTTCCCCATCATAGTAACTCCACGGGTTCTGGGTTGTCGTCAACCAAGAACACCGGTTTGTGAGTCGAATCAACACTGTGATACAGTACTCCCAGTACCTTGTTGAGAAGTTTAATACTCTATCACGTCATTCCTAGCCTGATCGGCTACTTCATTATTTTGCTAAGTTTAACTGTGCCACCTGATCCTTCTTCCCGGAGCACAAATTTCGACGGTGAGCTAGTCTTACATCGATCTTCCTCGCCATATCATTTCTCCTTGAACCGCAAACTTGATTTCGAGTTTGTGTCGTACCCATGGTTCCAATAACCTTTTGCTTCATCATTCCTTTGACTTGATGTCATTGCCGATCGATTACATCTTCATGAAATCTCTCGACAAATGTGTCGTGATCATCATCATCATTCTGAGCTCTTCCAGGATATCAATTGAATTCATGATGAGAAAGACCATCCTTGCGCTCGATGATTAGTGTTATCATCGACCACTCTACTGCCTTCCCTCCAACACAAACTTGTTCGTGTTTTGTGTTATACCTTGAGTTCCTTGCTATCCAGCATTTGTTCTTCTTTACCTTGGAGTATTACCTCCTTTTATGTCAAGGATGTTGTGAGGACTGCTCCACCTCTTAAGGAATTCTTGGTATTGTGATACTTCTCACCCTCACCATTCTTTCTTGGTCCCCATGTTGATTCTAACCGGGATACCAACACGTGAACCATGCTGCTTTCATTCTGTACTTCTAGCAACCCTATTGCTTTGAAGTTAATGGTCGACATTTCATTCTTAGACCATTGGTTACGAATCACCATTCTAACATTGATCCTGCTACCTAAGCCCATATTTCGGGTGCACCTTTCAACTAGTGATTAATTGTGTATGTTTCCCTCGAGCATACATCATTATATCATTTGATATGTTAAATTTTATCTCCTTGTTCACATAATTGTGGAGATCCATCTTTGGAAATCTCGATGAATTGTCGCTGAGACCATCAGCCACCTCCTCATCCTCTCTTTGATTTAATGATGAACTCTTGTTTTGGAACTCGCTTCCATACTTCAATTCCCGAGAATCTTACAATGTCATCTCGACAATTTGTGTTGCACCTTTCTTCTCAGCCATCCTGAGTCTGAGTTATCGTAACACCAATCAGATCTGAATCTCGGTCAGATATGATGGTTGGAACATATTTCCAAGAGTTATAACATTGGTCTTTATATATGACCCGGTAAGATGATGTCATGCGTAGCACACCTGGCCGGAGGCCCTATTGTTATAGTTTCCTTTTAGCAAGATTATCCATTTCTTCATGAGGAAATTGTAAGAGTTATTCTACAAGTTGTTCCTAATGGATCCTTCCTATATCCAAAGTCTGACCTTTGCTTGAAGACCATGTCAATGCTACCTCAAAGCATGTTTGTGGTACTCCGATTTTCAATAAGAACATTTGAAGCACAAATGCTAAACTTTCCTTATCAATTACCCTAACATCATTGTATAGGTAATGTCATGAAATTTCTCTCACCTTATCTAAAGAGTTTTCTACATTATATGTTGTCATGGATATCATGCTCTGCTTGTCCTTGGGAAGGATATACCCTTGAAATATGTGTTTAAACACATTTTCCTTTCCATTGTTTTATTTAAATCTGATAATCATATTTTCCTTTCCATTGTTTGGTTTAACCTTTCTTGTGATCTATATGATCTAAGCAGTACTATTCTCCTGCTTTTGTAAACACCTCGGTGTACAATTCTGTCAGAAAGACCCTGTTACTTTTGTTGATGACATTCCGGTAACCACCGATGGACGAGAACTTTGCCTACTGGTCCGCCTCGTTCAACGAGCAGGAAGATGGTTCTCTTCGTCCCTCACCTTGGTACCGATGTTGTTGCCGACATAACCGACAGACTATCCTCTGACATGCCTTGCTTACATGATCGTGCAAGATGTCACCGACCTTCCTACTTTTAGACCAAATGGTGGGCCCATAACCAACAGTTCCACAAGATCGAAACCTGACTCTCCTGTACACCTTGTTTACAAAGTTATCCCTTGCTCTTGGTTTTGTAGGTAATTCTCAACCCACCTTCCTAGTGATCTATTCTGGTATCAGACGCAATACTTATTCTCGTTGCTTTGAACCCCTTTCCACACTCCGTTTCAGGCAACGAGCGATTGCATGACCGCTCGGAACTTCTCATGTGACCTTCATACTTTGCTCTTGATATATTATTAAGTTCCAATTTGAGAGTTACTTTCCGCCACCTCCTCCGATGTTATCTACCAGATAGACAACCTTGCAGAGGTCCGTTCTCCCGGAATACCCACCCTTTATTCTTTCGTAAGTACGATGGAGTTCCCGAAGAAAAGATGCCAACTTCATCAGGATGATCTGAAGCAGAGAAATGAAGACATCAACGTAATGGATCGACCTCTTCGAGAAGAGCAACCCAGACCGAGAAGACTCGTTAGAATTTTGTAACCAGAACTTTCCCCCATACACAACTTCATAAATCTCAGGACGAGATTTCTTGTAGTGGAGGAGAATTGTGATGCACGGATAATTAAGCTACAGTGAACCACTGCTAATGATGCCAAGTCACCTCGATTACTATTGCTAATCTCGCGTTAGTTCAAAGCCGATACAAATTCAAATTTGAAATAAAGCCAAACATCAAAAGTTTTAAAATATTAAAACCAAAATGTTTGGGTTGTGCCAGTTAGTGCATAGGTGATTATGATGAAGAATCCACATCCTTATATAATGTATAAATGCTCTAAAATGATTTAAACGGTAGCCAAAAACATTATTTAAATGCCTTTGGTATTTTATAAAATACTAAACTATTTTATTTCAGGTTAAAACCTTTTGTGGCAGAGGGTTATTTTGAAATGTAATTTTAGGATCTATTGTCATATTTTACTAACTAAAATAATAATAACGTGGAACTAAAATTAAAACAGGAAAGAAATAGAGAACAATAGGAAATACAAAATAAAACACCCCCCAATTGGGCCTCAGCCCAGCCATCGACCTACCAGGCCGGCCCACCCCGCCCCCTATATGGCCTTCCTAGGCCAAACCCTAACCTACCGACACCCCCACTCTCCCCACACTCGCTCTCCCCCCCCGATCCAGATCGGATCGGGGCACCGGACGTCGCCGCCCGGAGACGCGACCCCGTTGCCGCCTCGTCCACTCCGTCATCGACCCCGTCGCCCTCGTCCTCGCCTCCTCCCTGCGCCGTCCTCGCACCGTCGCCTCTCAGGAGCTCATCCCATGGTCGCCGCCGCCTGTAGGGCTACTCGTCGGAGCCACCTCGCCGGACAAGCTCCCCATCTCCGTCAACGCACGTCGTCCCCGTCCTCCTCCCCTAGCCCCGCTGCCCTAGTACCTACGGCCCCGAGGTGAGGCCCCCGGCCTCTCTTCCTCTTCCCTTCCCTTCCCCGTTCGGTCTCCACGGCCACTGCCGCCGCTCGTGCGCCTGACGCCATGCTCCCCACGCCGTGTCCGGCGGTCGCCACGCCTTGACCGCGCCCGATGCGTGCACACCCCACCTTCGCGCACCGTTGCCCGACCTCGGCCGCCCGCGTCGGCTCAGCCCGCCTGGCCGCACCTGGCCTCGCCCCGCTTCCCCCTGGCTGGCACCTTGCCCTGCCCCGGCAGCCTTTATCCGTCGGGCATGCCCTGCCCTGCCGGCTTTTGGTCTTGGCTGCCGGTGCCCGCGCCTAAGACCAACACCGGCGCGACATCGCCTCGCTACCAGGAAGGGCTGCGGCTTCGCCCGTTGCCCTTTAACCCAGCGCCCGTTAAGTCCCCCCTGGCCCATTGACATGTGGGGCCCAGCCCCTAGAACATTTAAAAAATAATAAAAAAGAATTAAAAATAATAATTAATACAAATATTAATTAATTAACTAATTAACTAAATTAATTAACTTAATTATTTCTGTTTAATTAACCGAATCATTTAATTAGACTTAATTAATACTGCTTAATTAAACCCTAATTAACATGTTAGTCTATGACCAGTAGGACCCACGTGTCAGCTTGACCAGTCATCGGTCAGAGTTGATTGCTGATGTCATGTTGACGTTATAAATGCAATTTCGAATTAAAATAATCTGTTAATTCTAGAAAATGATTTAAAACTTGAAAAATTAATAGAAAATAAATCGTAGCTCAGATGAAAATGTTTTCTACATGAAAGTTGCTCAGAACAACGAGACGAATCCGAATACGCAGCCTGTTCGTCCGCCAAGCATCCCTAGCATAGTGAACCCGCAACTTTCCCCCTCCGTTCATCTGTCCAAAAACGCGAATCACCGGGATACTTTCCCGGTTGTTTCCCTCTCTCGCCGGTATCACCTACTACCGCGTTAGCGCACACCTAGCACCACACATTGTCATATCATGCATCGTTTTGCTTATGTTTGCATTGTATTTATTGTTTCTTCCCCCCTCTTCTCTCCGGTAGATTACGAGACCGACGCTGCTGCTGCCCAGTTCGACTACGGAGTTGACGACCCCTCCTTCTTGCCAGAGCAACCAGGCAAGCCCCCCCTTGTTCACCAGATATCACCTATTCTTCTCTCTACTGCTTGCATTAGAGTAGTGTAGCTTGTTACTGTTCGGTTACCCCTATTCTGTTGCATAGTCTGTCATCGTTGCTACAGTCGTTGATACATTACCCGCAATCCTAAATGCTTAGTATAGGATGCTAGTTTATCAGCAGTGGCCCTACATTCTTGTCAGTCTGCCATGCTATACTATCGGGCCATGATCACTTGGGAGGTGAGCACGGGTATATACTATACATATATACATACTATACAGATGGTGACTAAAGTTGGGTCAGCTCGTTGAGTACCGGCAAGTGATTCCGATGTGGGGGCTAGAAGGACAGGTGGCTCCATCCTGGTAGAGGTGGGCCTGGGTTCCCGACGGCCCCCGACTATTACTTTGTGGCGGAGCGACAAGGCAGGTTGAGACCACCTAGGAGAGAGGTGGGCCTGGCCCTGGTCAGCGTCCGCGGTTACTTCACAATAGCACGCTTAACGAGATCTTGATATTTGATCTGAGTTTGTCCACTGGCCTATACACACTAACCAACTACGCGGGAACAGTTATGGGCAGTCGACGTCGTGGTATCAGCCGAAGCCTTCGTGACGTCAGCGACTGAGCGGCGCACGCCGGATTGGACTGGAACGCCTACTCTTTTATTAGGGAGGCTAGGTCTGCTTCCGGCCGCCCTCGCAACATGAAGGTGTGCAATGGGCGATGGGCCCTGACCCCTGTGCTATAGGATTTAGACCGGTGTGCTGACCTCTCTATTGTGCTTAGGTAGGGCTTCGACGTGTTGACCTTCTGAGGCCGGGCATGACCCAGGAAAGTGTGTCCGGCCAAAGGGGATCGAGCGTGTTGGGTTATGTGGTGCACCCCTACAGGGAAGTTTATCTATTCGAATAGCCGTGTCCCTCGGTAAAAGGACGACCCAGAGTTGTACCTTGACCTTATGACAACTAGAACCGGATACTTAATAAAACACACCCAGACAAGTTCCAGAACAACCCGGTGATCACTTTCCCATAGGGCGACGAGGGGAGGATCGCCGGGTAGGATTATGCTATGCGATGCTACTTGGAGGACTTCAATCTACTCTTTTCTACATGCTGCAAGACGGAGGCCACCAGATGCGTAGTCTTCGATAGGACTAGCTATCCCCCTCTTATTCTGGCATTCTGTAGTTCAGTCCATCGATATTGCCTCTTTACACATATACCCATGCATATGTAGTGTAGATCCTTGCTTGTGAGTACTTTGGATGAGTACTCACGGTTGCTTTGCTCCCTCTTTTCCCCCTTTCCCTCTTCTTCCCAGATGCCGCAACCAGACGTTGGAGCCCAGGAGCTAGACGCCACTGTCGACGACGACCCCTACTACACTGGAGGTGCCTACTACTACGTGCAGGCCGCTGATGACGACCAGGAGTAGCTAGGAGGATCCCAGGCAGGAGGCCTGTGCCTCTTTCGATCTGTATCCCAGTTTGTGCTAGCCATCTTATGGCAACTTGTTTAACTTATGTCTGTACTCAGATATTGTTGCTTCCGCTGACTCGTTTATGTCGAGCACTTGTATTCGAGCCCTCGAGGCCCCTGGCTTGTAATATGATGGTTGTATGACTTATTTTACTTTTAGAGTGGTGTTGTGATATCTTCCCGTGAGTCCATGATCTTGATCGTACACATTTGCGTGCATGATTAGTGTATGATTGAATCGGGGGCGTCACAGAAACGTATAACTAAGGATTTTCCAAATCCTAAGAGATTTTTTGATTTTGATCTAGAAGAAACTTATATGTTTTGTGCGGTAAATTGCATTGAGAATCCTTATATATTCAACTATCTAAAGATAATAAAATAAATGGAATATGAAGAGAGTACTAATGAAAGGGAAAATGTTTTCCAAAACCCTCCTAGTGTTTATTATGATGAAAGAGGTAACGAGGAGGAGCTTCCTATCCAAACAATCTCATCAATAAGAATCTTGAAAAGATTAATTAAACCCACACATGATGTGGTGAAAAAGAAGAAAAGAAGAAAGAAGAGAGGTAAAAAGGTATCTCTCCAAAATAATGTTGCTCCTATCATTGTTGTGCCTCATGAAAATGAATAAAAAATAATTGTGGAGGATGATGCACTTGATGATGATGTTGCTTCTATGTCTTATGGTACAATGACTGAAAGCACTATTGATGATGATTTTGTTATGCCTATTTCTTGTTGTGATGATTATGATTGGGTAGATTACGATACTTCTTATAATCTTGGAAATCTTTTTGGCACCAACTTGGGAAATTATGATTATAGCAATTGTTATACCGTTGGTGCTATCCATACTATTAATGATGAGAGTGATTATGCTTATGATATGCCAAGCCACAAGCTTGGGGATGCTATGTTTGATGATAATGACATCATTGAGAATTTATTTGCTGCAGTTAATGTCTGTCCCAAGCTTGGGGAGGCTATGCTTAATGAAGATGATCTTTTTAGTCCCCTTACTTTGAATGATCAAATTTGTTATGATGATTGCATGCCTCCTACTTATGATGATTATTGTGATGATACTTATGTTTGTTCGATGAGTTTTTTTTATATTATTATTATTTATAAGGACTCATATAATTTTTTTATTTTGGTTGAATTCTAAGTGCAGATTATATGGACATGTGTGCCCATGTATATGCATAGCTAATTGGTGTTTTTCCTGGCCCAATATATGCATGCATGGCAATTAGCATGGTGTCTACATACTACTGCATGCATACATCAATTTTGCCATGCATGTAACAAAGCTCTTGTACGTTGCACGTATATGAGTGGTATTCGGGGGTATCGGCCGGCCGGCAAGCTCGCGTATGTATGTATATGATAATATGAATACCCACAGCTATACACACCGTAAATACGTATTCGGGTATCTGCGGCCGATCGACAAACGCATGCATATACGTACATGGATGAAATATGTGCGTGTGTTTTTGGTGGGTTCAAATTACACTTGAACACCTATGAGTCTGGCTATTGGAATTAGAATGTTCGGCATGTGAGCAGTCGTATCCGTACATATATATGGCAACCCATCCGATTTTTGGAAACGGAGGCAACCGACTGGGTGGATCATTGCACGCGTTGTTTAAAGCAAGGTATGTATCAGTTAATTTCCTTCTTTTGTGCAGCCGTGTAAAGCAAGAAGAGCAGCGTTTTGGAAAGAAAAAATCACGATGGAAAGAAGAGCTTAGGATGGAAACTGTTGAACTTGCCGATCAAGCAAAAGTTGTGCGCTGCTCAGCTCGTACCCTGCCGGCTGCCTATATATACAGGATACAATCCCACGCAACGGGGGGAGAACACACAAACGAGGAACACCACATCCATGGCACGCAGACACAAATCCATCGACCACATCCAGCCACCACGATCCCAGAACTCACGCAACAAGAAGAAGTAGAAGGAGAGAAGAACAACACCGGCGATCATCCGTACAAGAAGCAGGCACCTCGGCAGCAACATGAACACCAAGTTGATCTTCCCGAACGGTAAAGTTATCATCTAATTACTCCTTCATCCTTTATTATTGCATGCATGCACAACACGTGGTGGCGCGGTGGAGCTCGCGATCATGCAGCACTTCGTTGGCGTTATCATCATCTTCATCAAGCTAACCAAGATGACGAGGATACTCCCGGACTTCACCAAGGCGTGGAAGACGATGGCGTGTCGATGGGGATGCCAGCGCGCAGCCCGTTGGACTCCTTGGTTGGTGGCCGCCCTTGGTGATGAGGCCGACGACGTCTACTTCGTCAAGATGGAGCCCCAAAGGCACGAGGCTCGCGAGGATGCCACCATGGATGGCGACATGGAGCTCACTAGGACGACACCCTCGTTTTCTTCATCAAGCTGGCGCAATGGAGGGCTAAGGTGGGGAGGCTCGCGGAGGATGCCGCCGCCGTGCCGCAGCTGATCATGGCGTGGATTTCGCCAAGATGATGCCAGTGTCAACTTCATCAAGCTGGCGCTATGGAGAACAAAGGCTTGGAGGCTCGGGTCAATGGCGCCATGGAGTTCGCCAAGATGATGCCAATGTCACATCATCAACCTGGTGCTGCAAGGATCGTGACGGGGAGCTCACAAGAAGGACGCCCGCCATCCACTTCGTCATGCTGGAGCTAGAGGACGGAGGCATGGCGCCCATTGAGGATGCCGCCGACATCTACTTCATCAAGCTGGAGCCCGAAGGCGCGGAGCACGTAGGGATGGTGCCGCATGCCGCGGAGGATGGCGAGACCAAGCTTGCTAGGGCGACGCCCGTCATCTTCTTCATCAAGTCGGCGCCATGGAGGACAAAGACGTGGAGGCTCGCAACGATACCGCCACCATGCCGCCTTGGATGGCGGCGCGGAGCTCGCCAAGACGATGCCCAGCGCCAACACCCGGTACCGCGGAGAATCGTGGCGTGGAGCTCGCAAGGAGGACACTGCCAACATCAACATCATCCAGCTAGACCAGAGGCATGGAGCTCGCGAGGATGCCGCCGCGTGCCGGGAAGGACGACGGAAGCATGGAGCTCGCCGGACATCACCACCAATGTCTACCTCGTCAAGATGGAGCCTGCGACACGGAGCCAAGAAGATAACACACACCCTTGGTGCTGCCGGCAAAATGGAGCAGAGATGCGGTGCTGTCCGTGACCTGGAGGAGAAGATGGTGCCACATGACGGTCTCCACGACCCGGAGCCCATGAAGATGAGGCGTGATGGCGAGGAGGCGACGTCACTTTGCCAACACTAACTTCCGATGGCCCCGTGAGGCGCCGCCCTTGTCTTCGTGGACCGCCATAAACACGGTGTCCAGCCGAGACGAGGGGCCAACCACACCGGCACTACCGATACGAGCGAGCGTTGGTTTTACACCGATGCCGGTCTCCATAAGAATACTCCCGCGAGGCGAACCCCTTGCATACCCGATGAAGCCGTTACATCATAAGGAAGTCCGAGCCGAGCAGGACCCATGCAACTTCAACACCGACTACATCAAGGTTGTCAAGGCCAACGAGGCACGACGGCGCGGGCGACTGTGGCCAACACAAAGCCATGTTTTGAGAGGCATGTGTACCGACGAGGACATGGGTTTTGCTGCTGCCCACACCATACACACACACCATCATCATCATGCATGGAGAAC
The DNA here is from genome assembly GCF_018294505.1 of Triticum aestivum. Taxonomy (NCBI): domain Eukaryota; kingdom Viridiplantae; phylum Streptophyta; class Magnoliopsida; order Poales; family Poaceae; genus Triticum; species Triticum aestivum. Next base: position 401,638,717 of record NC_057797.1, on the reverse strand, counting down.
GCAAAGCGAAGACGACGAAGACGACCATAGGGCTTAATCGGAGGTATCTCGTAGATTAACCCATGGGAGTAATTAACCGGGAGCTTTTCGAGGCCCCGGGAACCAGGAGACCGCACATCCCCATAGTCAGGCAGGCCGCGCTAGTAGGCCACGGAGCGCATTCCTTTTTTTATGTGGTCTTGTAATTTTATTTATCCGATGAGATTAATGAACCATACCATTTTTGTGTGTACTATGTACACTGGCACGCACGCACACTTTTCTTTTCCCCGGCGCATGAGAGAAATCAAACTCCCCCTCTTCCCTTCATCCGGAGTGCATTGAGATTTTTCTCGTGTCAAACAAATTGGCACGCTCGGTGGGACCTGGTTCTCCTCCCATCTTCGCAATGTTGTGGTCATCTGAATCGTCTTCGCTCGTCTCCCAAACTGCACAGCATGCTGCATGACAAGGCGTCGGCGATTTCCGCTCATCAAGATCCCTTTCATGCAGGTGGAATCTCCCGTGGCAGCAACTCAGAGCCGGTAATGATCCAGTTTGGATCGATGCCGCCCATGGTCGTCATCGAGCTTGGCGAGAAGGTCTACATGCATCAAGCTCAAGATCCTGCACATTTCCAAACTGTGCAGTCGAAGAAGGCACTAAGGCGGGAGGCTGCCAAGGTGAAGAAGGAGCGTCGCGAGCTAATGCTTGAGGCGCGCGCCCTGTTGAAGGAGTCGACAAGGGAAGATTTGAAAGGAGATGTGGAGGCATCTCAACGCCTCCGCACCAGAGCTGCCAACAGACGGGCTAGTGCAGCGTCCCTCCACACCCCTACCATGACTACACACTCGGAGCCGTCGAAGCCAACTCTACGGAGCACCGAGGTAGAGCTTCTCGAGGGTTTGGAGGCCATGTTCCATAACTTGCGTAGGCTCATGGCCAACGCTCGTTTGTCGGATAGCCCTCATCCCCTACGCAACTACAGGAGGAAGTACCGCAAGGTACAATTACTCCACCAACAGATAGCTTCTCGCATCGCTCAGAGCACGGTGCCGGAGGAGGATTGGTCCCTCGGTGCTATGGACCTAGCTGATAAGGTGTTCACTTACCGAAGCACCTTAACCCCTCCGTATGACTTGTTCCCTGATGATTGGGAATACGAGCCATGCAAGGTCAAGGAGCTGGTGAGATGCGCCATCATGAAGGAGTTCTGGAAGCGGCGCTCACGCAAAGAGCCCGTTCTACCAGACCCTACTGTCTCCCTCAACATTGGCGACACGCGAAGGGGTGCATGGGCGCCGTGTCTCCACAACTCGGCAGTCGACGGAAGGTCTCTCCCCAACAATAACAGGTTTTCCACCCTTCGGCATGAGGCACCCGCTCCACGGGACGACGACCTACGGCGAGAATTTCACCAACTCCAAGAGCAGATGAACAATATCCAGAGGAGGCTCCAAGATCCAACGGCGCCAAGTGCATCGGCGACTCAAGCTGCTGGAAGGATGAGGCGTCAAGCCCCAAGTCATCATCCTCAACATGAGCGCCAGACTTTGGCGCCTCGGCGACAACCTTCACCAACTCGACACTTCCCACAACGGAGATATCCCAACATGCCTCCACATTGGAACCGATGGTCAAGACATCAAGACGATGAGAGGGACCCCCGGCCCACTCAACAGTGGCAACCATGGGAACCTTTGCGACAGACACTTCCACCACGACCTTCGTCACCTCCCAGGTGGGGACATCAAGACGATGAGAGGGACCCTCAGCCCACTCAACAGTGGCAACCACGGGAACCTTTGCGACTGACACTTCCACCACGACCTTCGTCACCTCCCAGGCGGGGAGATTGGCCACAACTACAGGCGATGACGGACAGGACTTCATCATCCACGAGGCGCCCTGCACCAACACTCCTATCGCGACACCGGTGCAAAGGGATGGTATCTTTCCAACGGAGAATCAGCGCAAGCACGAGAGGCGTCGGAGAAACCGCCATCTTCTTTATAACGAACTTGAGGACCTAGTCCTTCGACACACTCAGGTACGTTTACGACCCGATGGTGGGGTCGTTCAAGAAAATGACAGGATCAAATTTTGCATCTCCCCCGACTGGGAGCGGCATGAGCGGTATAGCTACCTGCTCAGCCGGTTGGCGCCGAAACCACGCAAGACGTCCACGAGAAGCACTGAGCAAGGGAGCAAGGCGGTTCTTTCTTCATCCCTTCCCCAGAAGAATGATGAACAGGTGAAGGCTACTGCACCAGCACCCCCACTAGAGAATCAGAAGATGCTAGCGCCAACGGCCACACCGATGGAAGGCGTCGAAGAAGCCAAGCTTACGTTCTCCTCCAACAATGAAGTAGCTTCCGAGGGTGCAGCCCACGCTGCCCTCCCACAAGACACAACACTTCCCACAGAGTTTCCTCTTGTTCCCTCTGAAAGGATGGACCAAGATGGAGAAGCTCAAGCCCAGCAGGAGGCTGAAAAAGCGAAGGAATCAACTAAGAAGAACATTGCCATGTGCGGTACTCTTGGAGTGCAGCCAAGCGAAGGGTTAAGTAATGGATGGCGACCTCCCGCCATCACCGAGGAGTTCGAATATCCTTCTGAAGAGGAGATCGTGCCGAACCCAAAGGTGGACTTCCAGAGGACCTTCCTACCGCACCTTGGCCATGTTCGTGCATGGTTCAGGGGTGCCGAAGGGGATGCCAAGACAAGCTCATCAACGTCGCAAGAAGCTGCAAGATCTAGAGCCACGTGTCTTCCTGTGACAACAGGGAAAGGCTCATTAGGTGGAGGGAGCACATCACAAAATGAAGATATATACAAGCGTCACTACACCGACATTACATCAAGGCTTCCTCAAGACCTTGAAGGACGACGACAAGTTGTAGACCGGCCAGGGGCCAATACAAGATTAAAATCCATCGCCCGTCAAGGTGTAACGGATGGGTTTCCCGGAGATGGAGAGTGCCAAGACCACCTTGACGATGAAGAAGATTTCTCCGACTCGTCCTCCTCGCCATCATTGGAGAGTCGTCCACAGTCCCCTCGTTACCATGAACTAGCTTCATCGGTTTTGTCAGATTATGAGGACAGTGATGAAGACCTCCACACCGCGCCCGTTCGCATGGTGAATCATGGTGAAAACCTTGTGGATCAAGATCCTACTGCCAAGTCACCCGTTGATGGCATCCATGGCCCAAGTGCTGAAAACATAGTAGCACCACAAGAAGTGTCTCTAGAAGAAGAGGTCAGAAGCCAGCGCCAGACGATTAACCAGTTGGCGTCAAAGCTTGACCAGTTTATTGAGCTCATGATGAACAACCAAGGCGTCCCTCCACAAGGCGTGCTGCAGCGAATGGTCGATCCGCAAGAGGAGGAACTTTAGGTGGGCCCTCCTGCTAGGGTGCCCTTAAATGATGTGCCTCAACACGACCCCAGCACACAAGCTCGGCCTTGGGTTAGCCCTATTGGTTCTGCCAACGCAGTACCACACACAGTTATGCTAAAGGACTACCATGACATGGTTGGGGATATGGTGGACAAGAAGTTGAAGCAAATGGCGATAGATCAAGCCCCTCGCACCTCCGAGAGTGAGCTGGAGAAGCCTTACGAGGCATGGCATGACATGATGGCGTATCCCGCAGGGTGGCACCCACCAAAGTTCCGTCAATTTGATGGGACCGGTGATGCAAGGGAGCACTTGGCGTACTTCGAGGCGGCATGCGGTGACACAGCAAACAGCGCGTCACTTCTCCTTCGCCAATTTTCAGGGTCATTAACCGGGCCCGCCTTCCATTGGTACAGCCGCTTACCGGTTGGGTCCATTGGGAGTTGGGCGGCCATGAAAGAGGTTTTCAAGAAGCACTTCATCGCCATGAAGAAGGACTTCTCCGTTGTCAAGCTGGCGCAAGTCCGACAACAACGAGACAAGTCCATTGATGACTACATCGTCCGCTTCCGCAATAGTTATGTGCGTCTCGCCAGGGAGATGCACCTCGAGGATGCCATTGAGATGTGCGTCCATGGGATGCAGCAACATTGGTCACTTGAAGTATCTCGGCGTGAGCCTAGAACTTTTAGTGCCCTTAGCACGGCAGTAGCGGCCACGAAGCTTGAGTTTGAGAAATCACCGCAGATAATGGAGCTCTATAAGAATGCCAGCACATTTGATCCCGCCACGCGCTTCGCCTCAACGTCTAAACAAGTCAACAACGGTAGCAGGGCGAAGGCACCAGCTGAAACAAACACCACCAAGGTCTTCTCGTCTGCACCGCAAGGCCATGTGCCCATCTTGGGTGCAAGAGGCGAACAAGTCGGAGGGAGGCAACGCCCGTCGATGTAGGAGCTCCTCAAGAAGCAGTACGTCTCCCGTCGGGAGCTCATCAAGGACATGTTCGACCAGGTTATGGAGCATCGGGACTTGAACTTACCAGAGCCTCAGAGGCCTGATCAGGTGAGGATGACAGATAATCCTTTATTTTGCCCATATCATAGGTATGTGGGACATGTCATTGAAGATTGTGTCGCGTTGAAAGAATGGCTCCAAAGAGCCATTAATGAGAGAAGGATCAACCTCGACCCAGAAGCTATCAACCCAGATTACCATGCAGTAAACATGGTGAGCATGAAGTTACCGTCTCTGCCAAGTGGAGCCATGGAGCTCGAAGAAACATGGGTGCCACTGGCCCAAGTTGAAGACCAGCTATCCAACCTCGTCCTCTCCAAGACGCAGGTATCTCCCTTGCGGCCCCAGGTGACCCCAGCCATTCCCGAAGAGGAGCCTTGGAGGATGGTGCGCCGAAGGCCGTATGCAAGGAGAATTCCACCCTGACATCCTCACCCGGTTTCGCCAGAATGTGCTCCCCCAAGAATTCTAAGACGGTTCGATGCAAGTCAACGTTGGCCTCCGCCAAGATTTGTCCCTATGTCAGAGGGAGACGAGCCTTTTCCTCGACCGGGGCGTGTGCTACCAATCTTGGCGCAGTTCTTGCCACCCGGCTGGGGGCAGGCACCGGCAAAGGAGGTGGAGCAAGTTCAAGAAGGAGCCAGATCACCCCAATCACCAAGCATAGAGAGTTGCAATGTCATCCATGACTACAGCGACACTCCTTCCGAAGACGTGTTTACTCCTGAAGAGCAGGCGGTCCTCCATGCCGAAGAGGCAACAAAGGAAGTGTCATTGGAAGAGGTGAACATGAACCTGCGTGGGGGAAGGGTCCTACCTGAACCACTAAATCTCAATTCGACAAGGGTGCAGAAGCCAGCCGCCCCAAAGGAGGCGCCTTTACAGGGGGAGGAATACAAACACCAAGGCCAAGAGAATATGAAGGCATGTGACGTCGACTACAACATCATCACCCACCTCAAGCGGATTCCAGCACTTTTGAGTGTGCACGACACGCTCATGATGGTACCCGACCTTCGCGAGGCTCTTATCAAGGCGCTCCAAGCCCCGGAACTCTACGAGGTGTCCATGGCGAAACATCGTCTTTGCTCCAGCCCCTTGTTCGTGAACAAGATCACGTTCGATGAAGAGGACAAGCTCATAGATGATGGTGACCACAACCGGCCACTGTATGTGGAAGGTAATATTGGTGTTGCACATCTTCGCAGGATCCTCATAGACCCAAGGTCTGCCGTGAACATTCTCCCTCTTCGGAGTTTGACACGGGCAGGTTTTACGGTGGATGACTTGGAGGCTACTGACGTGATGATCTGCGGCTTCGACAACCAAGGGAATCCTATGCTAGGTGCCATTACATTGAAGATCTAGATGTCAACTTTTAGCTTCAAGGTGCGGTTCTTCGTCATCGAGGCGAATACCTCCTACTCCGCCCTTCTAGGAAGATCGTGGATCCACAAGTACCGTGTCATGCCACCCACCCTCCATCAATGCCTGAAGTTCCTCGATGCTAGCGGCACACAAAAGCGCATCATCGGCAACATATCTCCTTATACTGTGCAGGAGTCTCACCATGCAGATGCAAAGTACTACTTCCCCGTTGTAGATAGCGACCAGCAGTTGGGGCGCACAACGCCCCCGGTGGATCTCTTGACCAAACCAAGTTTTGGGCCAGTAGCTGAGATGAAGCTCCCCATGATGCTGAGCTTACCCGCCGATGCAAAGGGTTCCTCCTCTCGGAGTCACAGGAGCCAAGTCCATAGGCGATCATCTTCATCTGCGCGGTACGACTATAGCCCCTCTTCCCAATTGCAGGTAGGGGGCTCTGCTTTGACATCATGTGGAACAGGATCTTCTATGCCTGGTCCAGCGATCCCATTACTGTTGAAGGCAAGGTTCCCGACGTCAACGCCAATCACGCTGAGGTCGGCTACAACAATTTCTCAAGAGGCTGCCACTTCTTCATCAGCTTTGGTGCGCCGAGAGCCCATTTGTTTGACACTGGGAAGCTCTGCAGGTGCCCAGGAAGGCTCCACGATGCTAACACGCATCAATGATGCACCACCACCCATCACGCTACGAGCACGCAACCCTCGGAAGGAAGAACATGCACCCATACTGATACGATAGAAGAAGAATAAAAGAAGTGGAGGAAGTCGCAAGGAGAGCTCAAGGTGTATAGCCCCCATCGCTCTATGTCTCAGTGACTTCCCCATTGGAGGTTTGGGCTATCCCCAATTTGTCTGGATCTAGAGTCCAGACCATTTTCTACAAGGCCCCGCAGGTAAAACAATGTGATTTTGTATTTGAATTTCCCCAAACTTGCAGTGATCCAGAGGAGGTACTATCGATGCTGAAGGCGGAGCCCAAGATGGTTCGCTTGTTGGAGAAGGCTGGGATCACTCTTGGGCGGAAAAACATGATGCCTTTGCCACCCTCCATATGCGAGGAATCGTGGAGACAAGCAGAAGACCTCATCAAGCAGAAAGGCAAAGCTCAACCAAAGTTTGGGCTTGGCTACATCAACCTCGACAGCCCTAGCAATGAGGGGAAGCTCAGCTCCGCGCCAGCGCCACAAGAACCAGAAGACAAAGGGCGACCGATGCCAGAAGGAGACTCCTACAACATTGGCATGCCTTTTGGGCTGAAGAATGCGGGTGAAACATACCAGCATGCCATGATATCCGTCCTTGGCAATCCAATGCACCATACGATGGGATGCTGCACCTACGACGTCCCCGATGAAGAGGAGGAGCACGGCGGAGGAACATGAGTTAACTGCCACACCACTTCCATCTCATTGAGCATTGACTCCGACACTTTGTCCACCATTGCTCATCAAAAACACTCTGCCAACAGTGAGCCAAGTAACGCTGAGGAACTTAGCTCCATATCAGCACCACAGGAGCTAGAAGACGGAGGGTAGCCCACCATCGATGACCTCGTCCAAGTCAACCTTGGAACAGAGGACGACCCATGCCCCACTTTTGTTAGCGCCACGCTAACAGAAGAGGAGCGAGAGGACTATTGAAGCTTTTTGATGGAGTACCGAGACTGCTTTGCCTGGAGTTACAAGGAGATGCCAAGTCTAGACCCTCGTGTCACCACGCACAAGTTGGTGATTGACCCACGATTCCGTCCCATCAAGCAGCAATCACGTTAGTTACGTCCAGAACTTGAAGATGATGTCATCGCGAAGGTTGACAAGTTAATCGCTGCAGGTTTCATCAAGGAGACGAAGTATCCACGGTGGCTCGCCAATATTGTCCCGGTGGAGAAGAAGAATGGGCAAATATGAATCTGCCAGGACTTCCGCGACCTGAATCGGGCTTGCCCAAAGGATGACTTTCCTCTACCAATCCCAGAGATCATCATCGACTCCACCACAGGCCATGGCGCACTTTCCTTCATGGACGGTTCATCAGGCTACAACTAGATCAAGATGGATCCTGATGATGCCATTGACACCGCTTTCAGGACCCCGAAGGGAAATTTCTACTACACCGTCATCCCATTCGGACAGAAGAATGCCGGTGCAACTTACCAGCGTGCCATGACATGTGTTCTTGGTGATTTAATCCACCATTCGGTGGAATGCTACATTGATGACATGGTAGTCAAAACCAAGGATCGCAAGCATCATCAGGAGGATCTTCGAGTTGTCTTCGAGCGGCTACGTCAACATCAACTCAAGATGAACCCAATGAAGTGTGCCTTTGCTATTCAGTCAGGCCTCTTCCTTGGCTTTGTTGTTCGTCACCGAGGCATAGAGATCGAGCCTAAGAAGATCAAGGCCATCCTCGACATGCCGCCGCCTCAAGTTCTCAAAGAGTTGAGGTCATTGCAAGGGAAGCTAGCATACATCCGACGCTTCATCTCCAACCTCTCCGGACGTATCCAGCCCTTCTCGAGCCTCATGAAGAAAGGAGCCCCGTTCGTGTGGGATGAATGATGCCAACATGGATTCGATGAAATCAAAAGGTACCTCCTTAGTCCACCCATCTTGGCAGCTCCCGTAAAGGGGCGCCCACTCATCCTATACATTGCAGCACAGCCTACTTCGATAGGCGCTTTGTTCGGCCAAAACAATGATGAGGGGAAGGAGGTGTCTTGTTATTACTTGAGCCGCACCATGGTGGGGGCTGAGCGAAACTACTCTTCTATAGAGAAGTTGTGCTTGGCCCTAATCTTTGCTTTGAAGAATCTCAGGCGCTACACGTTGAAGCATGAAGTCCAGCTCGTCGTGAGGGTGGACCCCGTGAGGTACGTTTTAAGTCAGCCCGCGCTCATGGGGCGACTTGGAAAATGGGCACTTATCATGATGGAGTTTGACATCACCTTTGTGCCTCAAAAAGCAATCAAGGGTCAAGCCTTGGCGGAATTTCTCGCAGCGCACCCAATTCTAGACGACTCACCTCTTGTCATGGACCTTCCTGATGAGGAGGTTTTCAACGTCAACCTCGACGCATCGTGGGAGCTCTACTTTGATGGTGCCTCCCTCATGGACACTGACCCCGATGGTACCCCAAGACGAAGAGCCGGTGCAGGTTTGGTGTTCAAAACGACGCAAAGAGGGGTGATGTATCACTCATTCTCCCTCCTCAAGGAAGAATGCTCCAACAATGAAGTGGAGTACGAGGCGCTCATCTTCGGCCTCCTCTTGGCGCTCTCCATGGAGGTTCGTTCCTTGCGAGCTTATGGAGACTCTCAACTCATCATCCGTCAAGTCAACGACATCTATGAAGTTCGCAAGCCTGAACTGGTGCCATACTATGCCGCGGCCCGGAATCTAATGGAAAAATTTCAACATGTTGAAGTGCATCATGTCCCGCGAAGTAGGAATGCGCCTGCTGATGCCTTGGCGAAACTAGCAGCAACATTGGTGCTTCCAAATAATAAAATAATGCAGGTGAACGTGGAAGAAAGGTGGCTACTCCCGGCTGTCTTGGAGCTCATCCCGGCAGAGTATGAAGTCAATACCGTCATGACGAATGCCGTAGAGGAGGGCGAGTGGCTGCAACCCTTCCTCGACTACTTCAAGCATGGGAGCCTCCCCGATGACCCCATCTTGAGGCGCCAACTACAACGACGACTCCCTTTCTATCTTTTTGAAGCAGGTGTCCTATAGAGGCATTCACATGGATAGGAGGTCCTACTTCGATGCGTAAACCGAAGTGAAGCTGACAAGATCCTACAGGATATGCATCATGGAGTCTACGGCGGGCACCAAGGAGGGGCCAAGATGTATCATAGTATACGTCTAGCAGGATACTATTGGCCCGACATTATGGCGGTCTGCCTTCAGGTGGCTAGATCGTGCCACAATTGTCAAGTTCATGGTGATTTCAAGCACAGGCCGCCAGTCCCTCTTCACCCTACCATTCCCTCTTGGCCATTCGATGCCTGGGGAATTGACATCATCGGCCCTATGGACCCTCCATCTTCCAGGGGGCACCGCTTCATCCTCGCCGCGACAGACTACTTCTCGAAGTGGAAGCTGTTCTATTATGGGAGGTGAAGAGTGACAATGTCATCAACTTCCTAGAGCTAAACATCATATATCACTTTGGGATACCTCATCGGATCACCTCCGACAACGGCAAGGCCTTCAAGTCAAACAAGATTTACAGGTTCACGGAGAAGTACAAGATCAAGTGGAACTACTCCACCGGCTATTACCCTCAAGCTAACGGTGCGATCGAGGCTTACAATAAGACGCTCGGCAAGATACTCAAGAATACGGTGACAAGGAATCGGAGAGACTGGCATGATCGTCTCTTCGAGTCCTTATGGCCGTACCATGTCACAGCCCGTACCCCAACACAGGCGACTCCGTTTTCTCTCGTTTACGGGAGTGAGGTAGTCCTACCACTGGAGGTCCAGCTACCCTCTTTGAGGGTGGCTATCCAAGATGAATTCACCCACGATGAACAGGTATAGCTGCGGTTTCAGGAGCTCGACGCCCTTGAAGAGGGGCAACTTAATGCCCTACAGAACCTGGAGCTTTACCGCCAGAATATGGTGAGATCTTACGACAAGCTCATCAAGCAACGCGTCTTCCAAAAAGGCGAGTTGGTTCTCGTGCTCAGGCGACCCATCGTCGTGACGCACAAGATGAAGGGCAAGTTCGAGCCAAAGTGGGAAGGTCCATACGTCATCGAGCAAGTCTACGACGGGAGAGCATACCAGCTCGTCGATTCTCAGGGAGTCCGACCAATGCCCCCAATCAACGGAAGGTTCCTCAAAAAATATTTTTCTTAAATTTTGCCTCTTTCGTTGCCTTTCAGATTTTCATTGGGGAAACTTTTTCTGTGGGCTTTCGGATCCGTGATGCATTCTCCTTAGCATTTCGTGGATATACCTAGTTTTCCCCAATTTTTACGGACTAACTCCAACAAAAAAATGGCTTTCCCCTATCGCACTACGCTGTTGATTGAATTTTTGGCTACCCTAGGACTTGTTGGAGGGCGGCACATTGTGTCGATTTGCAGGTGGAGCGGCTCCTACACCCACAATGCATGACATGTATCAGGTGTATGCTTCCGGAGGCACAGAGATGATTACTTGGGCACTTCTGAGTATTGAGACCCCGCGCTCTTCATGTTTCCCGGCATGCCTCGTCTTCACAGAGGCTCGCACTTCAGGGAAGACCATAGGAAAAGATCATGGAGGGCTGCCTGACCCAACACAAGTTGTTTCGATGCGTAGTCACATGGCAACCCTGGGGTGCGCTATTAGAAGCCCCAGATAAAGTGCTAGAGGGTTTTTCCTAGTCCACAGAGGTGAACAGTTCCCTTCCAAGTTTCCAAGGTGGGTCCCAAAGAATCCTGGAAGAAGAGTCCCCAAAAAGTTCGAGTCAAATGTAAAAAAAGGTCCATGAAGTCCGCGGCCAATCAATCATCCGTGTGAGCAATCAAGATGAAATTCCGAAAGTACAAGAAGCAAATTCAAGAAAGAAAATCCCAACAGTCCAAGAAGCAATCAAGCGGTCCCAAGCAGTAAGGAACCCACTGGACGGAAGGCGGGAGGTAGCTGTTCACCACCCCTCAATATGCATGAAGAAAAATCGCCAAGCCGTTGTCCCAAAACCATTTACCCTGAACTTATCACACCCAAGTCTCTGGGTTCATGGGGCGTGTGCAGGGGGCATGTTGAGCTGCGGGGGTCCTCAGTATGATGATGGGCTAGAGTATGAATTTCCGTTGCCTCTCGAAAGCATCCCGTAACACGGCGTCTCCATTCACGTACACCAAAGCTATTTAAGTTGTTGAGTTGCAATCGTCAAGGTCTTTCGACGGTTCCCAATGACAAGTCCTTTCGTAATCTTCTCGGATATCACACCTATAGCTGGTGTATAACGGGAAAGCCAACATTTTAAAACCCACAAACATTTTTCCCCTTTCTTTGTCGCCTGTTTTAGTTTGGTGTTCCTAGTTGTGCTCCTCCAACATCTTTTGCAGCCATGGAGAGACACTCCGTGTCATTGTCGCATTCAGACAACAACCACTACATCGAACTACGTCTTGGGTGTTTGGGTGCAGCAATACACATGTGTCCCTGACAACACAGACGACAACCCGACAACCAATGGTCTACACCGACACGCACGATGGCGCCAGAAGGCAACACCTGCGCTCTCGAAGGTGGAGCCGATTCATCTCCGCAACCCCGTCTCCAACAACAATGAAGCATGGGGGCAATGCCAACCCCTCAATTATTCGTAAGGCCGATGGTCGTCCCAGCGCACCACCAGAATTTTCACACCATGGATGGTGTGACGGTTCGCTCAACGAAGGGGAGCTATCGACGGTCTACCGATGCCTCGCCTACATCAACACAAAGAGATCACGGAGCAGTGCAACGCGCTAGTGCGGCTAGCGTGAATCTGTGAAACCCTCCAATCAAGTCGGCTGGCACCTTAGCAGCTAGACGGTCGCAACGAGATTGGTAAAAAAATTCTTTTTGTTTTCAGGACAAGGCATGATGTTTCGTCATGGAATGAAGACGAGATAGGGTTTGCCTCATTGATTGGCATCGTGCCTATTATACGATCCAACAAGCACCCTAGACAATACAGGTGTGGATGGACATGCCTACACTAATTTACATTACTATCAATCAATGATCTTCGGGACGATGCTCAATATCACGAACCTCGGGTCAATACCTCTCTAGGCTGCACACATACTGATGCGCCAATTCGTTACGAAAAAAAAATGTTCTTCGAGTCAAGCTTGATTTGCTTCGCACTCAAGCTTAACTTGACGAGGGGGCATTTGTTCGATGAGTTTTTTTTAATATTATTATTATTTATAAGGACTCGTATAATTTTTTTTATTTTGGTTGAATTCTAAGTGCAGATTATATGGACACGTGTGCCCATGTATATGCATAGCTAATTGGTGTTTTTCCAGGCCCAATATATGCATGCATGGCAATTAGCATGGTGTCTACGTACTACTACTGCATGCATGCATCAATTTTTCCATGCATGTAACAAAGCTCTTGTACGTTGCACGTATATGTGTACGTATTCGGGGGTATCGGCCGGCCGGCAAGCTCGCGTATGTATGTATATGATAATATGAATACCCGCAGCTATACACACCGTAAATACGTATTCGGGTATCTGCGGCCGATCGACAAACGCGTGCATATACGTACATGGATGAAATATGTGCGTGTGTTTTTGGTGGGTTCAAATTACACTTGAACACCTATGAGTCTGGCTATTGGAATTAGAATGATCGGCATGTGAGCAGTCGGATCCGTACATATATGGCAAGCCATCCGATTTTTGGAAACGGAGGCAACCCACTGGGTGCATCATTGCACGCGTGGTTTAAAGCAAGGTATGTATCAGTTAATTTCCTTCTTTTGTGCAGCCGTGTAAAGCAAGAAGAGCAGCGTTTGTTGTTGCCAACACACGCGATCGAACAGAGAAAGCGAGAGAGAGCAAGCGCTATGAACACGAACAAGAGAGAGTTTTGTGCCGCCTCAACTGCGCAACTTTTCTGTTTTCCATTCCTCTCTTTATCTGTTGCAACAACCTAGCTAGCTACCTCCCGGCGGGCGCGCCATGATCCGCGATGACCGCGCCATCCCACGGCCACGACTCACAGCGCATGCGCCCACCAGGAGAAGAAAACGGAAGAGGGAGAAGTGGTCAGTGCATGCTACGACACTTGACCCACCACCTAGCTACGTGCATGTCCGGGTTATATCATCCCGCGTGCACACATTATTACAAACAGAAAAACAGAACTACGTTGCAAGCATGAGATTAGACTAAGCATAACATTTCACCCCCTAATCTCACTGCTCCAAGCCGATCACTCCAAGCCTTTGTCTCATCTCAATGAAACGAACTCGTCCGAGCGCTTTTGTCAGAGCATCGGCCAGTTGATCTTGCGTGCCCACATGATCGATCTCCACTTGACCCTTTTCCATGCAATCTCTCACAAAATGGAACTTCACGTCAATGTGTTTGCTGCGATCATGATGTACTGGATTTTTGCTTAAAGCTATAGCAGATTTGTTGTCCACTTGGAGCTTGAACCTCACAGGAGTGATTCCAGTTGTATCTCCCAACAGTCTGCTCAACCACAATCCTTGGCATGTCGCTGCTACAATGGCTACATATTCCGCCTCACATGAAGAAAGTGCAACTATCTTTTGCTTCTGAGAGCTCCAGGTAATCAGGTTCTTGCCAAGATAGAAAACATGCCCGGAGGTGCTCTTGTGATCGCCGACATCGCCGGTGTGATCGCTGTCGCTGAACCCGAGTAGTTTCGCTACACCCTGACCTCTCTTGTAGCTGCATCCATAGTGCTTGGTGCCCTTCACGTACCTCAATATCTGCTTGACAGCAGCCCAGTGATGTGTACTAGGCTTCTCCATGGACCGGCTGATGATGCCGACAGAGTGTGCTATGTCAGGCCGTGTGTTCACCAGATAGCGCAGGCTTCCAATCACCCTGCGATACAGAGTGGCGTCGAAAGGCTCACCGTCATCCTCTTTCTTGAGCTTGAGTCGACACTCCATGGGCGTGTGGCAGTTGTTGCAGCCCGCCATATTTGCAATCTCCAGTATTTTCTCGGCATAGCTTTTCTGACAGAGTGTGATGCCACTGCTGTTCTGCTCCACTTCTATGCCCAAGTAGTAGCTCAGTTTGCCCAGATCACTCATCTTGAAAAGTTGCTGCATCTGCTCCTTGAACGCGGCTATGTCCACTGCATCAGTCCCAGTGATAATTAGATCATCCACATAGACTCCCACCAACAGATATGAGTGAGCATCGCCGCGCCTGTAGACAGCATGCTCCAAAGGGCTGCGAGTGAATCCAAGAGCTGCCAGAGACTCATCTAGTTTTGCATACCAGGCGTGTGGAGCTTGATGCAGTCCGTATAGCACCTTGCGAAGGCGCAGCACACTCTCCTCCTTGCCGGCGACCTCATACCCCGGCGGCTGAGCAACATAAACCTCTTCAGTGAGGTCACCATTCAGAAAAGCCAATTTTACGTCCATGTGATGGACCTCCCATCCTGAATGTGCAGCAAGAGCCAACAGCAGGCGTACTGTCTCCATGCGGGCTACGGGAGCGAACACTTCCTCAAAGTCCACCCCCTGATGCTGTACATACCCCTTTGCGACGAGGCGGGCTTTGTGCTTGACGACATTGCCTGCAGGATCACGCTTTACACGATAAACCCACTTCAGTCCGATCGCTTTGTGTCCGGCAGGCAGCTGAGTGAGCTCCCAAGTCTTGTTGTCGATGATGGACTACATCTCGACGTCCATGGAGCCCTTCCACGCCTTGCTAGCAAGCGCCTCGTCCACGTCACGCGGCTCCTCAGCACTGAACAGGCAGCGCACGAGTAGGCAGTGCTCGAACTGCTCGTGCACCGCCTGGTCTTCAGTTTCCTCGAGCACGCTGGTGAAGCTCCGATAGCGCACTGGCTGCCCCGTGGGCACATCGTGCCTAGAGTCATGTGACGGAGGCGTGCCCTCGCCACCTGACGAGTCCGCGGGCGTCGCTGGCTCGGACTGTGACGAGTCCGGCGTGCTCACCACGGGCGTGGCGACTACAGCCGATCGCGGCGTCCCCAAGACTGGTGTAGAGGGTGTCGCCGCTGGCTGTGGCATGACCGGCGTGGTAGATGATCCGCTATCCACCTCCTGGACTCCGTTCTCCGTGGTGTAGACCACAGTGAAAGTCGCTGGTGCGGTGGTGACCGCGCTCGTGTCCTGAGCGCTCCACATCCATGGGCTATTCTCCTCAAAAATGATATCACGTGTTACCTGGACTTTCTTGGTTGCTGGATCATATGCTCGGTACGCCTTGGAGCCCTCCTCATAGCCGACAAACACCATTGGTGTCGATTGATCACTGAGCTTAGTGATGCCAGTGCCTACGCGCTTCACGTGAACCGTGCACCTGAATGCGCGCAGGTGCTGCACATTGGGCTTACGGCCGTGCCATGCCTCATAGGGCGTGACACCCTCCAAGCTTCTGGTGGGCGAGCGGTTTAGCAGGTATACTGCCGTTCTCACCGCCTCTGCCCAAAAGAACGCTGGCATCCCCATGCTCTTCATCATGCACCGGGCCATCTCCACCACTGTCTGACTTCGGCGTTCGACAACGCCGTTTTGCTGTGGTGTGTACGGGGCAGTGGTGAAGTGCTTGATGCCGATCTGCTCGCAGTACTCTCTGAACTCGATGGAGTTGAATTCGCCGCCACGGTCTGACCTGAACGCGCGCAGCTTGCAGTTGCCGTCAGCCTCGGCCATCACCTTGATTTTCTTGAAGCGGGAGTACGCCTCGTCCTTGGACCTTAGGAGCTCTAACCACATGTAGCGACTGTAATCATCTACGACAAGCAGGAAATACTTGTTACCTCCCGGAGTTGTTGGAGTGATCGGTCCGCACAAGTCCATGTGCACGAGCTCTAGGCCGCGCTCGGCTCGGTACGCCATGGCCTGAGGGAACGGTGCTCGATGCTGCTTTCCCAGAGCGCAGCCGTCACAGTATTCCGCCACGCGATCGATCATCGGCATGCCGCGCACGAGCTGCTTCGTGGACATGGTCCGAGCGCACGGAAGTGGAGATGCCCCATGCGAGCATGCCATCTCCATGTTGCGTCGTCGCCCTGTGCCATCAGACACGCTGGTGCGTCAATGGTGAGCACTCTGGTGTACAGGCGATTTCCAGAGCGCTTGATGCGCGCCAGCACGCGCCGTGCTGGGTCAAGGATGGCCATGATGCCGTCAGCAATGTTGATGATGCAGCCGGCCTCGTCCAGTTGTCCCACGGAGACGATGTTCGTCCGCAGGCTGGGGATGAAGAAGACGCCGGTGAGAGCGCGCTGCTCGCCGCCCTGACAGCGAAACACCACACTGCCTCGCCCGCGGATGGCCACGACCGAGCCATCGCCGAACCTCACTAAGCCGTGCACCGTCTCGTCAAGTGAAGAGAAAACGTGCCGATCGCCCATCATATGGTTGCTGGCCCCGGTGTCGAAGAACCACACCCCATCCGGTGAGGGGACGGGCATGACCTTCTCCTCGTTGAGGTAAACATGCTGGGGCGCCGCGAGCTGTGTGTTGTCCACTACGGTGACCACAGCCATGTACAGACCTTGATCATGCTCGGCGTCAGCTTGGACAAGATTCGCCTGCTCCTGCTTGCCTTTCTGCTCCTCATCCTTGATTCTGGAGTAACACTCCTTCTTCCAGTGGCCCTGCTTGTTGCAATAGTGGCACTTGACTTTCTTCTTTCCGCCGGAGCCACCAGATCCGCTTGCGCCTGCGCTCGGTGGCATCGCCTTGCCGTCGCCCTGGAATTTGTTCTTCCCAGGCGACTTGCTTTTGTTGTTGTTGTTGCCTCCTGATGACCGGCTGCCAGAGCCGAGCTGCCGCTCGCGCGCGTCCCACTCTGCAGAGGTGTACACGAGGCGCGCGCTAGACTGCGCCGTGTCGTCCAGATCATAATGATCTTCGCACGCCGACAAACGCCCCGTGAGCTCTTCGATCGTCATAGTCTTGAGGTCGATGAGAGACTCTATCGCCATCGCCATCTGCTGGTACTTGCACGGCACGACGCGAATGTCACACCCTAGCTAGTCATGCATTAGAGTGTTGCATCATGTTTATTCTTTCACCAGAAACCTGAAATGGGGATGACAGAACCCCCAGTCCCCTCTGAAACCAACTAGGGTTTACTAAAAACTTTTTCAATGAACCTGAAATGCCCTTCTAAAATGCCCATCATTTTTGTCTTGGTTCAGAACCTCTGCCAAAAGTGATGCACATTTTCCTAGGCCATCTTAGGGTTTTTGAATTAAATCATAAATATTTGAATTTGGGCATTTAAAATTATATAAAATATTTAAATGCTCAAATATCTCCAAACTAAAATGTTTCATGTTGGAAATAATCCAACTATGGACCAGGAGTAGTTTGGTGATTTTAGGAGTTGCCTAAGTATTTTATTTAATTCAACAAAGTTGCAGAAGTATTAAAAAAAACAGAAAACAGAAAGAAATGGAAAA
>NC_057797.1:401619208-401620179 GCF_018294505.1 Triticum aestivum | reverse complement strand
CCCTGCCGCCCGTGCGTCCTCTCGTCGTGTCCAGGAGCTCCGCCGCTGTCCACTCCATCGAGCAAGCCGAGCCCCGAGCGCTCGCAACGCCCGAGTCCACCGCAACGACCTCGACCGAACCGCCGTCGCCGGAGATCCCCTTCGACGCCGTCGTCACTCCGGTCCATCTCCGGCCACACCAAGGGCTTCGTCGCACTCACTGTGAGCTTAGCCATCTTCCCCCCCTCCTTTTCTTGCTCCCGAGCTGTGTAGCGACCTCCCGGAGCTCAACCGCACCCACCGCCGTGGAGCTCGTCGCCGACGTGCTCCCGATTACCCTCCGACCACTCCACGGTGTCCATCATGCTCACCGTGTCACTTAGCACCTAGCTAGCCACTCCCCGAGCCTCACCGACCCCTCTAGCGTCAAGTTCGTCTTCGGCCGAACCCCGGTGGCCGCCAAAGTCGTCGCCGGCGCCAACTCCGTCCACCCCGACCCCAACGGACTCCACCAAGAGCTGCGGCTCGTCCTCAGCTCCACTCAGGTGGTCTCCGCGACCCATTTGGTGGCCGAAACGGCCAAAACCACTTCCGCCGCCGCGTCGGGCTCGCCGGCGGCTAAACGCCGGTGCAGCCGACCCGGGTTTGACCACGGGTGGGCCCTGGTTGACTCCCCTGAGTCAATGACAGGTGGGGCCCAGCCCTGTTAATTAAACAGGTTTAGTTTTAATTAAACTTTAATTAATCTAATCACACTGACACGCGGGACCCACTGTCAGGTTTGACCCGGACGTGTTCCGTTGACCTGCTGACGTCACACTGACGTCAGGCTGACGCAATAATTGATTTTCTGGAATTAATCTAATATAGGAAATTCCAGAATATAGTTTAAACTTCAAAAATTCATAACTTTTATTCTGTAACTCCAAATCAGACAAATTATATATGAAAAATGATCAGAAAAATCCAATCTATCCATCTGTACTATTTTC
>NC_057797.1:401617847-401618666 GCF_018294505.1 Triticum aestivum | reverse complement strand
AATGTCACACCCTAGCTAGTCATGCATTAGAGTGTTGCATCATGTTTATTCTTTCACCAGAAACCTGAAATGGGGATGACAGAACCCCCAGTCCCCTCTGAAACCAACTAGGGTTTACTAAAAACTTTTTCAATGAACCTGAAATGCCCTTCTAAAATGCCCATCATTTTTGTCTTGGTTCAGAACCTCTGCCAAAAGTGATGCACATTTTCCTAGGCCATCTTAGGGTTTTTGAATTAAATCATAAATATTTGAATTTGGGCATTTAAAATTATATAAAATATTTAAATGCTCAAATATCTCCAAACTAAAATGTTTCATGTTGGAAATAATCCAACTATGGACCAGGAGTAGTTTGGTGATTTTAGGAGTTGCCTAAGTATTTTATTTAATTCAACAAAGTTGCAGAAGTATTAAAAAAAACAGAAAACAGAAAGAAATGGAAAACTTACCTGGCGCCCAACACCCGGCCCACCTGCCGGCCCAGCCCAGCGCCGCTCCAGCGAGCTGCTTGCCGGCCAGGCAGGCAGGAAGGTGCCCGACGGCGACCGCACCGCGCGCCACGCACCTGCTCGCCGCCTCGCCGCTCCCCGCGCCCGGTGACGTCGTGGATCAGCCTCCCTCGCTCCCCCGAACCCCCCAGACACCCCCTCTCCTCTCCAGCTCCTCCCCCTCGCACGCCCCAGCCATGGCCGACGCTACCGCCGTCGTGCCTGCGTCGTAGCCACGCTCCCTGCCGCCCGTGCGTCCTCTCGTCGTGTCCAGGAGCTCCGCCGCTGTCCACTCCATCGAGCAAGCCGAGCCCCGAGCGCTCGCAAC
>NC_057797.1:401594822-401615991 GCF_018294505.1 Triticum aestivum | reverse complement strand
GTACCGAATACCCGTTAGGTATCTCGGGAACCCTGTTCACATCGTTCGGGGCCGTATGGGAAACCTCGGCCGGACTCCCTGCGGATGGAACCTGGATAGGCGATAAACCTGGACTAGAGGCTTAAGTGTTTAGGTAGGTCGTGGTCTACACCCACGTCGGCTTTCGCTTGAAGTCTGCCGAGCACATGTCGTGTGCAGACGCTAAGTGGTGGAAACATGTATGAAGAAGTACACCCCTGCAGGGTTATCATGATCTATTCGAATAGCCGCGTCCGCGGTAAAGGACTACTTGGTTGCCTATACAGTTCATAGACAAGTAAATGGAAACTACTAAAAGCCTCAAGATAAGTGTGAGTGTCGAGGATGGCTCTTCCGTAGGAAGACGGAGGTGGATCCTCGGTAGTGTATTGAAGTGGAGAGTAGTGGACTCGTGTGCGCAAAACCATTTCAAGTTGGAGTCTCGTAGGTTAGCCTAGCCAAGAGTCAAAGCTGGCTTGCTGCAATAACTCCACCAACCCTTCTTGATAATATGCATGTATGTAGGATCTGATGTAAGTCTTGCTGAGTACCTTTGTACTCATGTTGCTATAATTTACATTTTTACAGAAGACGCTGCAACCCCTTCTGATGGGTTCTACGTAGACGTTGACATCAATGAGTAGGCTAAGGCCCAGGTGGTGATCCTGAGCTTGTGAAGGACCACGTAGTATAGCTAGGCTTTCCAAGCCTCTTTTATTTCACTAGTTGTCTGTACTCAGACAAGTTACTTCCGCTGCTGGTTTGTATGACTGTATGACTTGAATGCTGGGTCGTGTGACCCGTACCTTTGTGTATGTTATGTATGGCTCTCTGAGCCTTAAATAAAGTACTTGTGTCATAGAGTCATGTTGTGATGTCTTGTTGTGTTTGCACATATCGAGCATATTGTGTGTATGATTGGAATGCTTGGTATGTGTGGGATCTGACTGCCTAGTTGTTTATCCTTAGTAGCCTCTCTTACCGGGAAATGTCTCCTAGTGTTACCACTGAGCCATGGTAGCTTGCTACTGCTCTGGAACACTTAGGCTGGCCGGCATGTGTCCTTCTTCGTTCCTGTGTCTGTCCCTTCGGGGAAATGTCACGCATTGAGTACCGGAGTCCTGTTAGCCCGCTACAGCCCGGTTTACCGGAGTCCTGCTAGCCCAGTGCTACAGCCCGGACCCACTTGCTGATGACCGACACGTTCGTTGCTGGGTCATGGATGCCTGTCCCTGTAAGCACTGTGCCACTTTGGGTTTACGACTAGTCATGTCAGCCCGGGCTCTTTATCATATGGATGCTAGCGACACTATCATATACGTGGGCCAAAAGGCGCAAACGGTCCTGGGCAAAGGTAAGGCGACACCCGTGGGGATACCGTGCGTGAGGCCGCAAAGTGATATGGGGTGTTACAAGCTAGATTGATGTGACATCGAGTCGGGGTCCTGACAGCGAAGGAACTTCTGGACAGGCTTGTGCTCAGTCACCGGATCACCATACAGATCGAGATCGGCGACGAGCCAGAGAGCCGCAGCGCGAAATCCTCAACGGGCTTGCCCTCCTTGAAACGAAGGTCCTCAAATTCCCGGCGACGCACTTGCGCCTTCGCCTCGCACGCGCGCTCACTGCCCATGCGGAGAGTTTTGATCGTCTCCCAGGCCTTCTTGGCCGAGTCCTTCGCGGCCAGGACAAGGATCATCTCCGGCGGCACACCGATGAGGATGATCTGCAATGCGCGCCAGTCGTCGTGCTCGTCGGCTCCGTCGTTGATCACCGCGGACCAGACACGGGCCACCTGAAGCTTGACTTGCATGACGAGGGACCACTCCATGTAGTTGGTGCGGGTGAGGACCATGGATGATGTAGAGGTCTCGCTCTCCCGCACTACTCGCTCGATGATGCGCAGCTCGTCGCTCCCACCTCCCGTCAGGCGCGCCACGGGCGCCATGGTCGGTGGCGACTTCGACGGTGATTTCGTCCCGCCCTTGCTCTGCCCTTTCTCGGAATCGGTGTCTGACATGGTACGCCGCGGATCGGACACCGCCGGCCACCGGAGAGTGGATCGAGCACCACGTAGCTCTGATGCCAATTGTCGTTGCCAACACACGCGATCGAACAGAGAAAGCGAGAGAGAGCGAGCGCTATGAACACGAACGAGAGAGAGTTTTGTGCCGCCTCAACTGCGCAGCTTTTCTGTTTTCCATTCCTCTCTTTATCTGTTGCAACAACCTAGCTAGCTACCTCCCGGCGGGCGCGCCATGATCCGTGATGACCGCACCATCCCACGGCCACGACTCACAGCGCATGCGCCCACCAGGAGAAGAAAACGGAAGAGGGAGAAGTGGTCAGTGCATGCTATGGCACTTGACCCACCACCTAGCTACGTGCATGTCCGGGTTATATCATCCCGCATGCACACATTATTACAAACAGAAAAACAGAACTATGTTGCAAGCACGAGATTAGACTAAGCATAGCAGCGTTTTGGAAAGAAAAAATCAAGATGGAAAGAAGAGCTTAGGATGGAAACTGTTGAACTTGCCGATCAAGCAAAAGTTGTGCGCTGCTCAGCTCATACCCTGCCGGCTGCCAATATATACAGGATACAATCCCACACAACGGGGGGAGAACCCACAAACGAGGAACACCACATCCACGGCACGCAAACACAAATCATCGACCACATCCAGCCACCACGATCCCAGAACTCATGCAACAAGAAGAAGTAGAAGGAGAGAAGAACAACGCCGGCGATCATCCGTACAAGAAGTAGGCACCTCGGCAGCAACATGAACACCAAGTTGATCTTTCTGAACGGTAAAGTTATCATCTAATTACTCCTTCACCCTTAATTATTGCATGCATGCACAACACGTGGTGGCGCGGTGGAGCTCGCGGTCATGCAGCACTTCGTTGGCGTTATCATCATCTTCATCAAGCTAACCAAAACGACGAGGCTACTCCCGGACTTCACCAAGGCGTGGAAGACGATGGCGTGTCGATGGGGCTGCCGGCACGCTCCCCGTTGGACTTCTTGGTTGGTGGCCGCCCTTGGTGATGAGGCTGACGACGTCTACTTCGTCAAGATGGAGCCCCAAAGGCGTGAGGCTTGCGAGGATGCCGCCGTGGATGGCGACATGGAGCTCGCTAGGACGACGCCCTCGTTTTCTTCATCAAGCTGGCGCAATGGAGGGCGAAGGTGGGGAGGCTCGCGGATGATGCCGCCGCCATGCCGCAGCGGATCGCGGCGCAGATTTTGCCAAGATGATGCCAGTGTCAACTTCATCAAGCCGGAGCTACGAAGAACGAAGGCGTGGAGGCTCGGGTCGATGGCGCCACGGAGTTCGCCAAGATGATCCAATGTCACAGCATCAACCTGGTGCCGCAAGGATCGTGACGGGGAGCTCACAAGAAGGACACCCGCCATCCACTTCGTCATGCTAGAGCTAGAGGACGGAGGCGTGGCGCCCATTAAGGATGCTGCCGACATCTACTTCGTCAAGCTGGAGCCCGAAGGCGTGGAGCATGTAGGGATGGTGCCGCGTGCCATGGAGGATGGCGAGACGGAGCTCGCTAGGACGATGCCCGTCATCTTCTTCATCAAGTCGGCGCCATGGAGGACAAAGGCGTGGAGGCTCGCAACGATACTGCCACCGTGCCGCCTTGGATGGCGGCGCGGAGCTCGCCAAGATGACGCCCAGCGCCAACACCCGGTACCGCGGAGAATCGTGGCGTGGAGCTCGCAAGGAGGACACCACCAACATCAACATCATCAAGCTGGACCAGAGGCATGGAGCTCGCGAGGATGCCGCCACGTGCCGGGAAGGATGACGGAGGCGTGGAGCTCGCGGGACATCACCACCAATGCCTACCTCGTCAAGATGGAGCCCGCGACACGGAGCCAAGAAGATAACACACACCCTTGGTGTTGCCCGCAACACGGAGCAGAGATGCGGTGCTGTCCGTGACCTGGAGGAGAAGATGGTGCCACATGACGGTCTCCACGACCTGGAGCCCATGAAGATGAGGCGTGATGGCGAGGAGGCGACATCACTTTGCCAACACTAACTTCCGATGGCCCCGTGAGGCGGCGCCCTTGTCTTCGAGGACCGCCGTAAACGTGGTGTCCAGCCGAGACGAGGCGCCAACCACACCGGCACTGCCGATACAAGCGAGTGTTCGTTTTACACCGACGTCGGTCTCCATAAGAATACTCCCGCGAGGCGAACCCCTTGCATACCCGATGAAGCCGTTAGATCGTAAAGAAGTCCGAGCCTAGCAGGACCCATGCAACTTCAACACCGACTACATCAATGTAGTCAAGACCGACAAGGGGCGACGGCGTGGGCGAATGTGGCCAACACAAAGCCATGTTTTGAGCGGCACGTGTACCGTCGAGGACACGGGTTTTGCTGCCGCCCACTCCATACATCCACATCATCATCATCATGCATGGAGAACGCAAAGCGAAGACGACGAAGATGACCACACGGCTTAATCGGAGGTATCTCGCGGAGCAACCCGCGGGAGTAATTAACCGGGAGCTTTTCGAGGCCCCGGGAACCAGGAGACCGCACATCCCCATAGTCAGGCAGGCCGCGCTAGTAGGCCACGGAGCGCATTCCTTTTTTATGGGGTCTTGTAATTTTATTTATCCGATGAGATTAATGAAATACTTGCTTCCCATACCATTTTTTTTGTGTACTATGTACACTGGCATGCCCGCACACTTTTCTTTTCACCGGCGCATGAGAGAAATCAAACTCCCCCTCTTCCCTTCATCTGGAGCGCATTAAAAATTTTCTCGTGTCAAACAATGTTATAAAAAGTAGTGATAATTATTTTCATTATTTTGATTATCCTTTTGCTGAAAATTACTCTTTTAATGTGGGAACAATTTATGGTATTCGAGCTTCCTATGGTACTCCCACTATTATGAATGAGAATAGAATTGCTTATATGGAGAGTAATAAACTTGCTATGCTTATGGATCATAAAAAGAATGTTTTATGTGATGGTTATATTGATGAATCTATTCATGATGCTACTGAAAATTATTATGAGAGAGGAACTTATGCTTCATGATGCTCTTTTTATGTTTCAATTCTTATCTTTCATGCGAGCATCATTGAAATCATCATGCCTAGCTTAAAAGGCATTAAAGAAAAGCGCTTGTTGGGAGACAAACCAACACTTTTACCTACTGATTTTGTGTGTTCACATGATTATGCTACTGTAGTAGTCATGTTTTATTGCTTTTGTTTCAATAAAGTGCCAAGTAAAGCCTCTAGGATCATGTTGGGTGATAGTTGAGTTGATCTTGCTGAAAAACAGAAACTTTTGCGCTCACGGAAATAATTCTTATTTTTAACAGAAGAGTTCCTTTGAGTTGATTCGTTTTGTAGATAATTAATATACAAATTGCGCACGTGGTCAAATTTTTTCAGAATTTGTGGAGTAGCAGAAGTATGGTTTGAGTGCAGATTATTACAGACTATTCTGTTTTTGACAGATTCTGTTTTCAATGCGTAGTTTGCTTGCTTTCTAGTTTCTATGGCTTATATTGATCAATATAAATTGTGGAAATGATTTGCTACAGTAGGCATTGTGTGTAAACAATTATGAATCTTGTCCTTGACAGTACCAAAGTGAAATGGTTTGCTCTTTCGCATACTAACCTATCTCACGAAGTTCCGTTAAGTTTTGTGTGATTGAAGTTTTCAAGTTTTGGGTGAGATGTCGATATGAGGAGAATAAGGAGTGACAAGACCCTAAGCTTGGGTATGCACAAGGCACCCCAAGTTAATATCCAAGCAACTAAGCTTGGGATGCCCCGGAAGGCATCCCCTCTTTTTGTCTCCAACATTATCGGTAACCTCACATGGAGCTATGTTTTCATCCATCACATGATATGTGTTTTACTTGGAGTGTCATTTTATTTTGCTATGATTTGCTTGCTGTTATTTAGTATATTTTTTTTCATATTTCTTTTCAATAAAAATGCCAAGGATAGCCTTCACCATGCTTATTTTACAAAGTATACATGTTGCTGTTTGAAAACAGAAAGTTTATCGATGTTGCAAAAATTCCCCAAAAAAGTTAGAATGTGATAAAATGTTGAAACTTTTTGCAAACTAAGGTCTGAGAAAGTTTCTACAGTGTGGTGGAATTTCATAATTTTTGGAGTTAGGGAAGTATTGATACTCTTGCATTCTTTACAGACTGTACTGTTTTGGCAAATTGCTGTTATGTTTGCATTTTTTGCATATGTTTGCTTGTTTAATGATTCTATTTGAGGATAGGAGTATTAAATATGTAGAGGCACTTAGTATGCAATGTTGAATAATAATTTTAGTGATTTGCTAAAGTAGATGATAAGGTTTTTCATTGGTTTATACTAACTTATCTCACGAGTTCTTGTTGAGTTTTGTGTGGATGAAGCTTTTGAGATTTAGGAAAACCAGGATATGCGAAGAATTAAGGAGACACAAAAGCTACTTGGGGATTCCCAAGGCATCCCAAGTTAATATTCCAAGAAGTCTCAAGCATCTAAGCTTGGGGATGCCCCGGTAGGCATCCCACCTTTCTTCTTCAACAATTATTGGTTACTAGTGTTTTGCCTACCAAATGCAAAAAGACCTAGACTTAGCTTTATTTCCTCCAAAATGGTTACCGTAATGACCTAGAGTTAGCCAATCTTCCTACAAAATGACATAATTAGCTTACTTAGCTCCAAAATGATCGATACTTAACTAAATTAGCTCTAATATGCTTAGTTACCTAGGTTAGCTAAATAAAGACCTATACTTAGCTTACATATGTCAAAAAATGGCATAATATGCTTAGTTAACTAAAAAATGGCATAATTAGTTAAGTTAGCTCCAAAATGACCCATTTTACCTAGCTTTGCTCCAATATGATCCATTTTACCTAGGTTAGCCCAAAATGAGCAAGTTTACCTAGGTTAGCTCCAATATGATCCATTTTACCTACGTTAGCTCACATATGATCCATTTTAGCTAGGTTAGCTCCAAAATGATCCATTTTACCTACGTTAGATAAAAAATGGCATAATTACTTATGTTAGCACAAAATGACCTATACTTACCTTAGTTTCCTCCAAATTGACATAATAAGCTTAGTTAGCTAAAAAATGGCATAATTACCTATGTAAGCTCTAAAAAGACAAAAAAAGGAATAAGAAGAAGAAAAACAAGGAAGAGGAGAAAAAGAAAGAATAGAAGAAGAAAGAGAAGCAAAAGAAAGAATGAAAGAAGAAGAATGAGAAGGAAAAGGGTAAAAACCTTCTTCTTCTTCTAGTCTTCTTCTTCTTCTAGTCATCGTCGGCTTCTTCTTCTTCTTCTTCTTCTAACTTGCTTACTCCCATTTTTGAAGATTTGATTCACTTCATGGAAGCTGGATTGATGGACTGCTAGTTTTAGTTTCTGTTTTGATTTTGTGTTGATAAACAATGTATGTTGAATAACTCCATGAAACTATGTATGTATGTTGATGAACTCTGTGAAACTATGTATGTATTGGACGTTTTAATACCCTTTGCGTTCTATTGCGTTGATGGACTGCTAGATGATGGATACATGGGCTACGTTTGAGGTTGAAACTATATATATAATTTATGTCATTTGAAAATGCAAGGATATAACAAAACATGAGCTATACAGGTCTTTGCCGTCTGCTGGCGGACAACAAAGAGCTTTGTCATTAGCCAACAGACGGCAAAGCTGCCACATGGCAGCTACCTGTGCAACCCGGGGCACTGGCCAGCCTATTTGGTTTTTTTGCCGTCGGCTGGCAGACGACAAAGAGCGTTGCACCTTTGCTGTCTACCAGCGGACGGCATAGCATGACAAGTGGCAGCACCTGGGGTTGGCCTATTTTGCCATTTTGCTGTCCGCTGGCAGACGGCAAAGGTGCAATGGTCTTTGTCATCTGCCCGCGGACGGCAAAGCACACCATTAACCCCCTAATGGACCTAACCTGGCAATTGTGCCGTCCAGGATCTTTGCCGTCTGCTGGCTGACGACAAAGAGCAGTTCATCTTCGTCGTCCACCAGCAGACGGCAAAGAGGCCTTCGCCGTAGCCTATTCAGCCGGACCTGTTGCCATATGCTGGCGAATGGCAAAGACATTTGCCGTTAGCCAGGCATGCCTTTGCCGTCAGCCATGGCAGACGGCAAAGTGCCTGATTCCTGTAGTGAGAGCTGCACCTGGGGGGTGCCCCAAGGGGGCACAACCCACCAGGACACGCCAGGCCCCCATGGTGCGCCCAGGTGGGTTGTGCCCACCTAGGTGGCCTCCCGTACCCCTTGTTTGCACTATAAATTCCCAAATATTCCAAACCCCTCGGGGTTACCCTAGATCAGAAGTTCCGCCGCTACAAGGTCTTTGTATCTGCGAAAACCAATCTAGACCCCGTTCCGGCACCCTACCTGAGGGGGGAATCATCACCGGTGGCCATCTTCATCATCCCGGCGGCCACCATAATGAGGAGGGAGTAGTCCACCCCCGAGGTTGAGGGTTTGTACCAGTAGCTATGTGTTTAATCTCTTTCTCTCTCGTGATTCATATCACGGGCTTTGTTAATATAGATGGATCATATGATGTTTCTACCCTCTATACTATTGTTATGATGAATTTAATCTTTACCCTTTGAAGTTTTGTCTTGTCGTATTGAATATTCAGATATGTGAACACATGATATATGTCTTGCGGTATGAATACTTGAGGTGACAATTGGGGTATCTTATTGATTCACTTGATATATGTTATGGCATTCAACTTGTGGATTCCCGTGGTGATATTGGGGTAATCTATGCATAGGGGTTGATGTACGTTCTTATTATCTTCTCTCCGATAGAAACTTTGGGGGTCTCTTGTAGTTCTTTGTGTGGATTGAGTATTAAGAATATGAATTTGCTTTGGTGTTATTCTAGTACGAACTCTCGATTAGATCGTCCGGGAAGAATAGCTTGTGTTATTCTAGTACAAACTCTAGGATAGATTGATCGGAAAGAATAGCTTTGAGGTGGCTTCGTACCATACAAACAATTCCTATGTTTTGTTCTCCGCTAATAGGAAAGAGATGGTTGCTTGTTGGTATGCTTGAGTATTAAAGTCTTCATGTCAAAACTAGACTATTGCTTTGAACCATATTAAAGTCCAAATGTCCATGCTACAAAATAAAATAGTTCATGATGAATATGATAGGTAGCATTCCAGAACAAAAATTCCATTTTCAATTGCTAGTTATCATGATAAGTTTTGTGAGAAAGAGTTGCTGTTATGATGCTAGGAAAAGTGATTGAAATTATCATTGATCAAACTAATGCACTTTGCTAGCATTCACACTTCATAAATTATTATTTTTATCATTTACCTACTCGAGTACGAGTAGGAATTAAGCTTGGGGATGCTGATACGTCTCCAATGTATCTACAATTTATGAAGTATTCATGCTGTTATTTTATCATTCTTAGATGTTTTACAATCATTTTATAGCACTTTATATCATTTTTTGGGACTAACCTAATGTCCTAGTGCCTAGTGCCACTTGTTGTTACTTGCTTGTTTTTTACTCCCTCTGTTCCTTGATATAAGGTGTATAGATTTTTGTGAAAAAATCCGAAATATAAGGTGTATTGTGTTGCACCACTCGTTTGGATTTTTTTAGGGATTTGATTACATTTCTTTATACAAGTCAAGATCCTCTATTTTCTCATGTCAATTAGTCATGTGAAATTTCGCCCAAAATTTGTGAAAATTTTCCTCCATGTACGTTCTTTAATTTCCGTGCCGAAAACTATACACCCTATATTTAGGAATGGAGGGAGTACATCGCAGGAAATCAATATCAAACGGTGCCCAAACACCGCGAAACTTGTTGGAGATTTTTTATGAACCAGAACACCCAAGATGGGCCAGAGCAGCACCTCGGGGGTGCCCCGAGGGGGGCACAACCCACCAGGGCGCACCTGGGGTCCCAGGCACGCCCAAGTGGGTTGTGCCCACCTCGATGGCCTCCCGCACCCCCTCTTTACCATATAAATTCACAAATATTCCAAATCCCTTCGAGGTTAACCTAGATCAGAAGTTCCGCCGCCGCAAGGCTTTGTAGCCACCGAAAATCAATCTAGACCCCGTTTCGGCACCATGCTGGAGGGGGGAATCATCTCCGATGGCCATCTTCATCATCCCGGCGGCCACCACGATGAGGAGGGAGTAATCCACCCACGGGGCTGAGGGTTTGTCCCAGTAGCTATGTGTTTCATCTCTCTCTCTCTCTCGTGATCTATATCATGGGCTTTGTTAACATAGATGGATCATATGATGTTTCTCCCCTCTATACTCTTGTTGTGATGAACTGAGTCTTTACCCTTTGAAGTTTTGTCTTGTCAGATTGAATATTCAGATATGAGAACACATGATGTATGTCTTGTAGTATGAATACTTGAGGTGACAATGGGGTATCATATTGATTCACTTGATATATGTTTTGGCACTCAACTCGTGGATTCCCGAGGTGACATTGGGGTAATCTATTCATAGGGGTTGATGCACGTTTTTATTATGTTTTCTACATACAAACTTTGGGGTCTCCTTGTAGTTCTTTGTGTGGATTGAGTATTATGAATATGAATTT
Source organism: Triticum aestivum (assembly GCF_018294505.1). Lineage (NCBI taxonomy): Eukaryota > Viridiplantae > Streptophyta > Magnoliopsida > Poales > Poaceae > Triticum > Triticum aestivum. The sequence goes on along the minus strand of NC_057797.1, from coordinate 401,605,313 downwards.
GCTTTGGTGTTATTTTAGTACGAACCATTGATTAGATCGATCGGAAAGAAGAGCTTGCGTTATTTTAGTACGAACTCTAGGATAGATCGATCGGAAAGAATAGCTTTGAGGTTTCGTACCCTACAAACAATTCCTATCTTTTGTTCTCCGCTAATAGGAACTCGGGAGTGCTTCTTTATTGCACTTTGAGGGATAATCATATGATCCAACTATCTTAGCATTGTTGAGAGATTGCACTAGTGAAATTACGGACCCTAGGCCTCATTTTCAAGCATTGAAATACCGTTTTTGTGCCCGTTTACTATTTGCTACCTTGATATTTTTATTTATTAAGATTATAAAAATATATTTATACCATCCATATTACACTTTTATCACCATCTCTTCGCCGAACTAGTGCACCTATACAATTTGCCATTGTATTGGGTGTGTTGGGACACAAGAGATTTCTTGTATTTGGTTGCATGGTCGTTTGAGAGAGACCATCTTCATCCTACACCTCTCACGGATTGATAAACCTTAGGTCATCCACTTGATGGAAAATTGCTACTGTCCTACAAAACTCTGCGCTTGGAGGCCCAACACGTGTCTACAAGAATAAAGTTGCGTAGTATACATCAAGCTCTTTTATGGCGCCGTTGTCGGGGAGGTGAGTGCTTGAAGGTATATCTTTTGATCTTGCGATTGAATCTTTTAGTTTCTTGTTTATCACTAGTTTGGTCTGTAAAAGAAAACTACATAAAAATGGAATTTAGGTTGCATCATATTATTTATCATATTTATAATATCTTTCTTGAAAATGATGGTTCGGAAAATTGTGCTCAATTGTTAGCAGAAGAAGTCAATAAAATGTTTGGCACAAAATATTTAAATGACGAGCAGGATTGCAATGTTGTTAGTATTAATTCTTTGAATATCCATGATGCTAATGATATGCAAAGCCATAAGCTTGGGAATGCTATGTTTGATGAATATAATATTTTTATTCCCCCAAGTTTTGATGAGAAAATTTATTATGATGATTGCATGCCTCCTATTTATGATGATTATATTGATGAAAGTGGATTTGGAGAGGTCGTGACTTTATTTAATGATGAATCCACTATTTTGGAGGAGGTTGCAATTGATTATGACAACAAAGTTCCTATATATTATGATTATGGTGATGACATCTATGCTATAAAGAATAATGATAACCATGAAATTTTCATCATGATTTTAGTTTTCAATCCCATGATAGTTACTTTGTTGAGTTTGCTCCCACTACTATTCATGAGAATAAATTTTCTTATGTGGAGAGTAGTAAAATTTCTATGCTTGTGCGTCATGAAAAGATTGCTTTATGTGATAGTTATATTGTTGAACTCATTGATGATGCTACTGAAAATTATTACGGGGGAGCAACATATGCTTGTAGGAAATGCAATAACATCAAGTTTCCTCACTATGTGTTGAAAGTTTTGAAGTTATGCTTGTTTTGCCTTCCTATGCTAGTTAATTCTTGCTCCCATAAGTTGTTTGCTCACAAAATCCCTATGCATAGGCAGTGGGTTAGACTTAAATGTGCTACATATGCTTCATGATGCTCCCTTTATGTTTCAATTCTTTACTTTTATGTGAGCATAATTGAAATCATCATGCCTAGCTGAAAGGCACTAAAGAAAAGCGCTTGTTGGGAGACAACCCAACACTTTTACCTACTGTTTTTGTGTGTTCACATGATTATGCTACTATAGTAATCATGTTTTATAGCTTTTTTTCAATAAAGTGCCAAGTAAAGCCTTTGGGATCATGTTGGGTGATAGTTGATTTCATCTTGCTGAAAAACAGAAACTTGTGCGCTCACAGAAATAATTCTTTTTTAACAGAAGAGTTCTTTTGAGTTGATTCATTTTGCGGAAGTTTAATATGCAAATTTCTCATGTGTTTCTAAGTTTTTCATAATTTTTGGAGTAGCGGAAGTATGGTTTGAGAAGAGATTACTAGAGAATGTTCTGTTTTTGGCAGATTCTATTTTCAATGCATAGTTTGCTTGTTTCCTAGTTTCTATGGATTATATTGCTCAATATAAATTGTGGGAATGATATGCTACAGTAGGATTTGTGTGGAAACAATTATTAATATTGTCTTTGACAGTACCAAAGTGAAATGGTTTACTCTTTATCATACTAACCTATCTCTCAAAGTTCCGCTAAGTTTTGTGTGATTGAAGTTTTCAAGTTTTGGGTGAGATGTCGATATGAGGAGAATAAGAGTGACAAGACCCTAAGCTTGGGGATGCCCAAGGCACCCCAAGTTAATATTCAAGGAAGATCCAAGCAACTAAGCTTGGGGATGCCCCGGAAGGCATCCCCTCGTTCGTCTCCAGCATTATCGGTAACCTCACTTGGAGTTATGTTTTCATTCGTCACATGATATGTGTTTTGCTTGGAGCGTCAATTTATTTTGTTAAGAATTTGATTGCTGTTATTTAGAATAATTTTTTGCATCTTTTATTTCAATAAAAGTAGCATTGATAACCTTTGACATGCTTATCTTGCAAGTATACATGTTGCTGTTTGAAAACAGAAAGTTTATCGATGTTGCAAAAATTCCCGAGGAAAGTCAGAATGTGATAAAATGTTGAAACTTTTTGCATAATAAGATCTGATAAATTTTATACAGTGTGGTAGAATTTCATAATGTTTGGAGTTGAATAAGTATTGATAGTCTTGCATTCTTTACAGACTGTACTGTTTTGGCAGATTGTTGTTATGTTTGCATTGTTTGCATATGTTTGATTGTTTAATGATTCTATTTGAGGATAGGAGTATTAAATATGCAGAGGCATTTAGTATGCAATGTTGAATAATAATTTTAGTGATTTGCTACAATAGATAATGATAAAGCTTTTGCATTGGTTTATACTAACTTATCTCACGAGTTCTTTTTGAGTTTTGTGTGGATGAAGCTTTTGAGATTTAGGAAAACCGTGATATGAGAGGAATTAAAGAGACACAAAAGCTCAAGCTTGGGGATGCCCAAGGCATCCCAAGATAATATTTCAAGAATTCTCAAGCATCTAAGCTTGGGGATGTCCCGGTAGGCATCCCACCTTTCTTCTTCAACAATTATTGGTTGAGCCCAAGTTTTTGCTTCTTCACATGAGTTGTGCTATCCTTGAAATGTCATTTTATTTTCATTTTGCTTGCGGTTTTAATAAAGTACTTAGATCTGAAAGTTTTAAATAAAAAGGAGTCTTGAAATAGTTGCCAGGGAGCTAAGTAGGCGGCATTCACATCCCGTCAACGGAGCTCTTTTCTATGGAACTACTCTAGTGCTTCACTTATATCTTTTTGAGCATGGTGTGCTTTAGTATTTTTGAAGAAACTCTCTCTTGCTTCACTTAAATTAATTTGAGAGAAAGAAATATTATGCTCATGATCTTCACTTATATTTGTTTGAGCTTATCGAAAGAAATACATGAAAATGAGTTCCAAAGTGATAGATATCCAAGAAGGATATAATAAAAACTTTCATGAAGATCATTGGACAAAATAAACTTGATTCCTTGTAATATTTTTGAGATATGATGATGTGATATGTGAGTCATGTTGATGAGTAATTATGCTTTAGTAAAAATATTGGTGTTAAGGTTTGTGATTCCCTATGCAAGCACAAAAGTCAATAGTTGTGCAATGAAATTACATCCTACTTATGGTGCATTGTTCGGTGTTAATTATGCTCAATGCTCGCTTATGAGATCATTTGTTTCTTGGTTGGTCGCTTCTCAATCTTTTGCTAGCCTTCATTTTGCACTAAGTATAATCACTACTTGTGCATCCAAACTCCTTTAAACTAGTTTTGCCACATGCGTCCACCATACCTACCTATATGATGTATTCTTTTGTCGTACTAAGCAAATTTGTATGTGCCATCTCTAATTTTCAAAATAAATTTCTCTTTTGTGTGCTCATACCGCTTGCAAGGCGGTGAGGGGTGGCCAATATTTTCCATGCTACATGTGTTATTCTCACGGTGAGTGTTTATTCACTTGTCATTGCACGAGAGTAAGGCAAAGGTATTAGGGATGCCCAGTCCTGAAATGAAAAATGAATTTACTTTATGTTGTCAAATAATAAATTCCTTGGAAAGTGTTGGTATGGAGACCACCCTTGGATACGGTTAGCCATGGAAAGTGAAAGTATGGTGGAAAAAGGAATAAACTTTATTTTCTGTTTGGGAACCGCCTATGATATATCTAGCATGGAAAGTGTTGGGTGCTCTAAGTCATTTTTGTTGGTGGGAAAGGTATGCCTCTCAAAATGTTTTTATCTCTCAATTTTTGCTTTGAGCTCTGGCACCTCTACAAATCCCTACTTCCCTCTGCGAAGGGCCTTCATTTTACTTTATGCAATTTTTATTTTAAATTTGAGTCTCCATCTTCTCTTATAAAGCACCAACTAGGAGGCACTATGATCGTACTTGAGCATTGAGTGTAGCTAATAGGCGAGTGTGTTTCAGCTGATCTCAACTTTCTTGATGCGTTGTTGCAGGCCGCGGGAACTAGTCTCCGCGGTGAGTGGTGATGAGCTCTTTCTTGTCCTCAAGATGCTGCATGAGAGCATCCATGGATTGCTCCACCAGCCTTCTGCGCATCATGGCATTCTCATCCATAAGTTTCTCAATGATGACACTGGTCCTCTTCAACAAGGCAGTGGTCTGCTCCTGCTGCTCCGCACTTCTGATGATCTTCGCCCTCAGTAGGTCATGCTCGGCCTGGAGCTTCACACTGCTCTCATTTAGTTGCCGGATGACGCTGGTAGACTGTTCAAACGAGGCATTTAGGTCATCCTGCAACCTCGCCTAGTTGGACATCTGATCCATCTGCCTAAGGACGATGACACGCATGCGCCTGTAAGAGTCCTCGCCTGCCCGCGAGACTTTTTCCCCGTCCGCCACGGCGCGGGAGGACATCTCTGCTGCATTCGCGGCGCGGTAGGACATCTCTTCTGCTTCCGCTGCGCGGTCGAACCAGTCTGCTGCATCGACGGCGCGGCGGGACCTCCATGCTGCTTCAGTGGCGCGGCGGGACCTCTCTGCTGCTACGGCCGCGCGGCGAGACATGTTGGCTGCTTTCGCGGCGAGGCGGGACATCTCTCATGCTTCCACTTCCAGGCTCATCTCTCCCTGGTGGCAATCTCTCGACCCAAAACTCACGCTGGCCATGGAAGACGCAAGGGAACAATGATGAATGACTTGTTTGTTTTTGTGGATGAGGAGTTGAGGAGGAATGTGCATTCATCTTGGAGTAGTAGTATTTATAACTGAGTAGTAATGCACTCCTAAGTGGGAAACCGTTTAGGTTTTGATCGGTGTGAACAGGTTTGCAATTTGGAATGTGAAGGGATGCGGCCTCCCTGTTCTTCTAAAAAAATTGTGACGGGATGCATGCTCAAAATGTATTGACGGTTATAAGTGCGGCACTATTCCCGGAAGGCGTAACGTGGGCACGTACGCCATCTCGGCCCCGTACGTGGAGTTTGCACCATAGGGTGCATCGCAATAGGCAATGTCAGCACATGTCTTGTTCCAACAACCGTGCGCGCTCGTTATTACCATCGCGCACGCTTATTTTAATTAGAATGTGTATGCCCGTCTAGCACACACACATTGATCTATCTAACTGTTTCAGTTTGTTGTGGCTAATCGAAATAGTTCATCCATGTGAAGTGTATGCCATCAATCGCAGACACTTTGATCTGGTTGACCCGTTTCTGTTTTGTTGCCTAATCATAAACAGTTAATCCTTCTAAAGCATATGCCCTCAATCACACACACTTGATCTGGCTGACCATTTCTTTTGTGTTGCCTAATCACAAACAGTTCATCCGAGTGAACCGTATGTTGTATATCGCACACACCTTCATCTGGTTGCCCGTTTATTTTGTGTTGCCTAATCACAAACAGTTCATCCGAGTGAACCATATGCTCTATATCGCACACGCCTTCATCAGGCTGCCCGTTTCTTTTGTGCCGCCTCATCGCAAACAGTTCATTGGACTGAACCGTATGCCCTGGATCGCACACGCAACTAAAATCTGAACCGTGTTTGATGGCTCCGCCATCTAAATGTTTTGCACCTTTTTTGATGGTTCTTTTACACCAACGTTTGCGATTATTGTATCGCACACAGCTTCGTCGAAGGGTCTCTAATCGTAGTATCACATTAGCAGCATCCTGCAGTAGTGGTTGGCACACCCCGGAAAGAGAGGTTCTTAATTTTAAGCAAGGGGGGAGAAAATTTAAAGGATGCTTAGTATAGAATTTGTGATGCTTAGAATAGATCTACTCGTAATCAATCCACTACAGTACTTCTTCGAAATTTTTATGTGGGTGTTATTACTTGGTATAGATATGTGCTAGACACTATCACTTGGGTTAATTTCTTGGGTAGTCACCGTATGGATGCTTATAATGATATGGTAAATTTGGTGCGATCTCCACCAATCATGATTAATGGAACAACTTTAACGTTGGAACATGTGATGCAAAGGTTTGATATTATTGAGAATAAAATTTCTATCGTAGAGCTCATTAAAAATTTGGATAAAAAGACCCATAATCATATAAATCAATTTTGATTAAATGTAGGAATTACCTTAAGACCCCTAAAGGAGAAAGAACATATAATTGATGAGAGGGTAGAACAAGGTTCCGCTAGAATCGATAAGTTAGAGGATATTATTACCAATTTGGGTTCCGCATCTGCCGATGTTAAAACTACTTCAAAATTTCCTCCTAATAAAACTACTAAGTTTATTTATGTTCCTAAAACTAATGGCGGATCATCTAGTAAAGGAAACAAAGATCTTTAGATGATAAGTATTTGCCCTAGCTTTATCAATATTCCTAGCTAGGGGCGTGTGGTCATTAACAAAGGAATCCCTAGGAAAAATGGATGTGTAATTGAGGAATTGTATACCAAAGATGACAATACCTAGATCTATGCAATATTCCTAGCTAGGGGCGTTAAACAATAGCGCTTGTTGGAAGGCAGCCCAATTTTTTTGGTTTTTTATTTTTGCTTTTGTTAATGAATAAATACACAATATTACTTTTGTAATAATTATGTTTTAGTGTTTTAATTAGTGTTTTATCCAAGTAAGACCTTTGGGATGATCTATGGTGATAGTTGATTTGATTTTGCTGAAAAACATAAACTTTTGCGCCTAGTGATGGAATTTTAGAAATTCACACAAGACTGATAAATTCTGAATTTTCTTACACAAGATTGATATACAAATTGCCTCTACCCTCCTAATTTTTCAGAATTCTTGGAGTTATAGAAGTTTGGCTAAAGTCCAGATTACTACTGATTGTTCTGTTTTTGACAGATTCTGTTTTCATTGTGTTGTTGCTTATTTTGATGAATTTATGGGTAGTATCGGGGGGTATTGATATGTCTCCAACGTATCTATAATTTTTGATTGTTCGATGCTGCTATATTATCATTCTTGAATGTTTAACAATCATTTTATAGCAACTTTATATCATTTTTTGGACTAACCTATTGACATAGTGCCCAGTGCCAGTTGCTGCTTTTTGCTTGTTTTTTTACTTCGCAGAATATTAGTGCCAAACGAAGTTCAAACGCAGCAAAACTTTTTGGAGATTTTTTTGGACCAGAAGACAACATGGGAGCCAAGAACACCAGAGGGGAGGCCCGTGGGCCCCACAAGACACCAGGGCGCGCCGGGGAGCTCAGGCACGCCCTGATGGGCTGTGGGGCCCATGGGGGTCTCCTGCACCGCCTCTCAGCTCTATAAATACCCAAATATTTCAGAAACCCTAGGGGAGTCGACAAAATAGAATTCCAGCCACCGCAAGTTCCAGAGCCACGAGATCCAATCTAGATCCCTATTCCGGCACCCTGCCAGAGGGGAACACGATCACGGAAGGGTTCATCATCCTCATTGGTGCTCCTCCGATGATGCATGAGTAGTTCGCCATAGACCTACGCGTCCATCGGCAGTAGCTAGATGGCTTATTCTCTCTTTTTGATTCTCAATACAATGGTCTCTTGGAGATCAGTTTGATGTAATGACTTTTTGCGTTGTGTTTGTTGGGATCGGATGAAGTTTGAGTTTATGATCTGATCTATATCCATGAATATTATTTGAGTTTTCTTTGATCTCTTATATGCATGATTATTTATAGCCTCATATTTCTTCTCTGAATCTTTGGTTTAGTTAGGCCAACTAGATCTGTTTTGCTTACAATGGGAAGAGGTGCTTTGTGATGGGTTCGATATTACGATGTCCTCACCCAGTGACAGAAGGGGTAGTGAGGCACGTATGTATCATTGCTATTAAGGATAAAAAGATGGGGTATGTTCCTACATGAATAGATCTTGTCTACATCATGTCATCATTCTTATTGCATTACTCCGTTTCTTCATGAACTTAAACAATAGATGCATGCTGGATAGCGGTCGATGTTTGGAGTAATAGTAGTAGATGTAGGTAGGAGTCAGCATGCTAATCTTGGACGTGATGCCTATATTCATGATCATTGCCATGGATATCGTCATAATTATTTGTTCTTCTATCTTTTATCATATTATTTTCAGATCTATATTTCCAAAAACCCCAAAAAAAACCATGCGGCACTTTTTATTTACTTATTTTATTTTGTGTTCTCGCGAGATCTATTTTTCCAATCTTATACAATTTAATCTATCTTTTTACCGTGGAGGGATTAATAACCCCTTTTACGCATCAGGTTGCAAGTATTTGTTCTTTGTGTGTTGGTACAATTTACATAATGTTGCTTGGTTCTCCTACTGGATTGATAACCTTGGTTTCATAACCGAGGGAAATACCTACCATAGTTGTACCGCATCATCCCTTCCTCTTTGGGGAAATACCGACACAGTTTCAAGCCGCGTCAAAAGGAATTTCTGGCGCCGTTGCCACGAAGACATCATCAACATCTATCAGGTTCCTAATCACAAATCTCATCTCCTTGCAATTTACATTATTTTCCATTTCCATCTCGTTTTCATCTCCCCCACTTCACAAAAAAATTGTCATTTTATTCGCCCTCTTTTTCATTCACCTTTTTCTTGTCAGATCTATTGTTTGCTTGCAATCTTGTTTGCATAGTCATGGTGTCTCAAGAAAATACCAAATTTGTGTGATTTTTCCAATACCAATGATAATGATTTTATTAGCACTCTGATTGCTCCTCCTGCCACTAAAGCGGATTGTTGTGATATTAATGCCGCTTTGTTGAATCTTGTTAAGAAAGAGCAATTTTCCTGTACTCCTAATGAGGATGCTGCGTCTCATCTAAACACATTCGTAGAATTGTGTGATATGCAAAAGAAAAAAGATGCGGACAATGATATTGTTAAGTTGAAATTATTTCATTTCTCTTTGCGGGATCGTACACAAATTTGGTTTTCTTCTTTGCCTCGCAATAGTATTGATTCTTGGGATAAGTGCAAGGATGCTTTTAGTATTAAGTATTTTCCGCCCAATTATTTCCCTTAGAACTCAGATCATGAATTTTAAGCAACCTGAGCATGAACATGTTGCACAAGCTAGGGAAAGAATGAAATTGATGCTAAGAAATTATTCTACTCATGGTTTTAATCTTTGGATCATCATACAAATTTTTTATGCGGGATTGAATTTTGTTTCTAGAAATATTTTTGATTTCACCGCGGGTGGTACTTTTATGGAGGTTAATTTGGGTGAAGCTACTAAATTGCTAGATAACATTATGACAAATTATTCACAATGGCATACCGAAAGAGCGCCTACTAGTAAAAAAAACTAATTCGGTTGAAGAAATTAGTACTTTGAGTGAAAAAGTTGATGCTCTTATGAAATTGTTTGCTAGTAAAAGTGCTCCTATTGATCTTAATGATGTACCTTTGTCTACTTTGATTGAGCAAAATAGTGATCCCATAGATGTGAATTTTGTCTCGCGAAACAATTTTAAAAATATTGCTTATAGAGGTAATTTTAATCCTAGGCCTTTTCCTAGAAATTAATCTAATAATTATGGTGATTCTTCTAACAATAATAATAGGAACCCCTCTGACCTTGAGATTAATATTAAATAATTTATCAATGCTCCAAAAGCTTTCAATGCTACGATAGAAGAAAAGTTGAATACGATTGATGATATGTCTAGAAGCATTGATAGAACTTCCCATGATGTAGAAAATCCCAAGATTAATTTTTTCCACCTAGGGTTGATATCAATGAATCAATTAAATATTTACATGTTTCTATGGATGAAAGTAATAAAAGAACCGCTATGCTTAGAGCTAAAAGAGAATTTTTAGAAAGAGCGTTTTCTAGTGATTGCTTTCATAACAATGATGAAGATCTTAAAATGATTGGTATTTCTTCTATTAATTCCTTGTTTACTAATGTTAAACTTGGTGAAAAGAGGACTGAGGAAGTGTAGGACCTTGAAGTATGTCTAGAGGGGGGG
>NC_057797.1:401431301-401594624 GCF_018294505.1 Triticum aestivum | reverse complement strand
CACACAATTCAAGCAAGCATGCAAAGAGTATATGGGCAGCGGAAATTAAAGCATGCAACTTGCAAGAAAGTAAAGGGAAGGGTTTGGAGGATTCAAATGCAATTGGAGACACAGATGTTTTTGGCGTGGTTCCGATAGGTGGTGCTATCGTACATCCACGTTGATGGAGACTTCAACCCATGAAGGGTAACAGTTGCGCGAGTCCACGGAGGGCTCCACCCACGAAGGGTCCACGAAGAAGCAACCTTGTCTATCCCACCATGGCCATCGCCCACGAAGGACTTGCCTCACTAGCGGCAGATCTTCACGAAGTAGGCGATCTCCTTGCCCTTACAAACTCCTTGGTTCAACTCCACAATCTTGTCGGAGGCTCCCAAGTGACACCTAGCCAATCTAGGAGACACCACTCTCCAAGAAGTAACAAATGGTGCGTTGATGATGAACTCCTTGCTCTTGTGCTTCAAATGATAGTCTCCCTAACACTCAACTCTCTCTCATAGGATTTGGATCTGGTGGAAAGAAGATTTGAGTGGAAAGCAACTTGGGAAGGCTAGAGATCAAGATTCATATGGTAGGAATGGAATATCTTGGCCTCAACACATGAGTAGGTAGTTCTCTCTCAAAAATGGTAAGTTGGAAGTGTAGGTTTGTTCTGATGGCTCTCTCCACGAATGAAGAGGAGGTGGAGGGGTATATATAGCCTCCACACAAAATCTAACCGTTACATACAATTTACCAAACTTGGTGGGACCGAATCAACAAACTCAGTCAGACCGATTTAGTAAACCTAGTGACCGTTAGGATTTTTGGTGGGACCGACATGCAACTCGGTAAGACCGATTTGGTTAGGGTTAGAGCATAACGTAATCTTGGTAAGACCGATCACTCAAACTCGGTGAGACCGATTTTGGTAATAAGCTTTCCAGAGAGTTGGTCAGGTAAACTCGGTGGGACCGATTTGCTCTTTTCGGTGAGACCGAAATGTTACAAAAGGGAAACAGATAGTTTACATTGCAATCTCGGTGGGACCGATCGCTCACTTCGGTTAGACCGAAATGTTACGAAGGGAAACAGAGAGATTACAATCCCATCTCGGTGAGACCGAGATCCCTATCGGTAGGACCGATTTGCCTAGGGTTTGTGGTAGTGGCTATGATATTAGAACTCGGTGGCACCGGATAGAAAGAATTGGTGTAACCGATTTTGGCTTTAGGTTTAGGTCATTTGTGGATGTGATAAAGTAGCTGAGGGTTTTTTGAGCATATCACCAAGCACATGAAGCAAGAGGCTCATTAAGCAACACCTCATCCCTCCTTGATAGTATTGGCTTTTCCTATAGACTCAATGTGATCTTGGATCACTAAAATGTAAAATGAAGAGTCTTGAGCTTTTGAGCTTGAGCCAATCCTTTGTCATTAGTATTTTGAGGGATCCACTTTCATCATCCATGCCATGCCATTCATTGAGCTTTCCTGAAATAATAGTCTTGGAATAGCATTAGCTCAATGAGCTATATGTTGTTATGAATTACCAAAACCACCTAGGGATAGTTGCACTTTCAATCTCCCCCTTTTTTGGTAATTGATGACAACATATAGATCAAAGCTTCGACAAATGATAATAAGATTGAAAAACATCGTCGCTTTGAGAAGTATGTGATAAGCAAGAGCTCCCCCTAAATTTGTGCATAGTTTAGATTTGCTTTGGACTGCAAATGCACAAGGAATTAGGCTCATGGGTTACTCTCCCATGTCACGTACATCTTGGTGGAGCGCTCAAAAATGATAAAGATTGAATACATGCACTCATCACCAAGCAAAGTGAATGATCACATATGGATAGGTAAGATAATATCATCAAACATGCATAATTGTAGCTTATGATCAAACACATGATCATCAATGTCTCACAAAAACAGCATAATATCTCAAGCAATCAAAAGCAAACAAAGTTTAACCACCAAAGCAAGAGAGAACAAAAGCAACACTCTCTCTCTCTCTCTCGAAGCCTATGATCTATACATTTTTCTCCCCCTTTGGCAACAAGTTACCAAAAAGTTCATAGAAAATGCATAGTGCTAGATCGACTCTCAGGCTTGATCTTCAGGTGGTGGTGTCCGGAGAACTCCAAGAACGAAGGCTTCAGTTGAAGTGGATGGAGCTGGAGGAGTTGGTGCTGGAGCTGGTTGCACTGGAGCTGTAGGAGTTGTAGCTGGTGCAGATGATGTGGCTCTGGTGTCTGTCACAGGCACTGCAGCTGACCTCTGAGCTCTAGGCACTCTGGCAAATACATTAGTGGTAGTCTTTCCCTTCCTCTCCTGCATGTCATCCTGTAGCTGCTCCACAACTGACTGAATCTTAGTTACTTTGACATCTAGATCATAGAATTTTTGTTCCATGATTCTTTCCAAGCTCTTCTGATTTTGAGTTAGGGTGGCCAATCCCTTCTCAATCCTCAGAGTTGATGCTATCAAGTAACCAAGCTGCTCCTGCTTGTTCTTCAAAAAGTACTCAGATGCCTCCTCTTGAGTTGGCATCTTGGCAGCCTTCTCTTTCCTTGCCTTCTCCTTCTTCTCTTGAGCTTGTACTGATGATGGTTCATTTTCATTCATGACAACCTGATTATCCTCAAAGTCTGGATAGAGAGGAAAATGTTCCTTATCCAATAGATATTTTCCTGTGCCCATCTTTGAGTTAATCAACTCCTGAATCTGAGGGGCATATCCACAACTTCTCTTTTGGTCTGTTGCAGTCCTCTTAATGGTCTCAACCATAAGGCTCATGACCTTGAATTTATGTGGCACATCAAACAAATGCAACATGTTGAGTGCATGCCCTCTAATCATGTTGTGGTCACCAGACTTAGGCAACAGAGTGTGCCTTAGAATCCAGTTGATTGTTGGTAGCCCTGATAGAAGAAAGTGGACTGACCCAAACTTATGTGTCTCTATAGCTTTGTCTGGGATCTCCTTGTACATGTGTGCCATGGAATTGTGGTCCATCTTCTTCTTGGCATAGACATCCAAGTCATCTTCACTCTCCTTTGGGGCATTGATCAGTTTTGCCCATTCCTCAACGGTTGACTGGTACCTTGTACCTTCAGACATCCAAACTATCCTCCCATCTGGATAGAAGTGTGTTGTGGAGTAGAATTGCATCATGAGTTCATCATTCCAGTTGGTGAGCTTTTGTCCAACAAAATCTGCAACTCCACAAGCAACAAAACTGTCTTGCACTCCAGGATAGTGTTCTTCATTTTTTTCATGTAGGTCCAGTCGACCCACCTCATATCACACACTATGGGCTTCTTGTCCAACAAGATTGTCTCACAGAAGTCCTGTTGTTCCTTTGTATGGAACCTGTAATCAACAGCAGTTCTTCTCCTTGTGGCATATGGATCTGTCATCCTCCATAGCCTCAACCCTGAGTCTCTTCTGATATTCATGTCCTCAGCCACAGGATGGGCATCATTATGGTTTGGTATCTTGGGCTTGAGCTTCCTCAGGACTTGTCCTTCTTCATCTTCCTCATCAGCAACTTCAGGCACTGGGGCCTTGTTCTTCTCAGCAGCTGGAATACTTTTGGTATTCCTCTTTGGTGCAAGCTTGGGCTTGGGGGCAGCTTTGGGTGCTTCCTTGGGCTTTGATGTTGCAACCCCTGACTTAATAGCATCCCCCATAAGCTTTTGTGCCTTGGGTGCTGGTGCAGCAACCTCTTCTTCCTCTTTAGAGTCTCTCCTCATTGAGGGATTTCCAAGAACCTGGGCAGTAGTGTTTCTGGCTCTCTTCTTCTTCTTATCCTGAGCAGCAGCTTCATCTTCTGATTCAATGGTAAACTTCATAGTTTCTCCAGTGGGAACTTTCTTGGGTTTGGAAGTTGTGACTCTCTTTGCAGGTGCCTCTTTGGGTTCAGTCTTTTCAAGCACTTGAGTAGATCCTTTGACCTTCAGCATAGGTGTCCTCTTGGCAGGAACCTTCCTATTGAGTCCAGGTTTAGTGTTCTGTGCTGAGGCATATTCCTTTTTGAGCACTACCTTCTTGGAGGTAGCCTCATCCTCTTCTGCTCTATAATCCTCATCCTCAGAATCTGAGGTTCTCTTCTTCCTTGTCCTGGTGGCAGCTTTAGGCAGATTGCTTGGGGTGCTCCTGCTGCCTTCATCTGAAGTGCTAGAGGGACTAGTGCCCTCACTCATGTGATTGTGCTCTTCTGACCTGTTCTGACTATCACTTTGGTCTGACATGCTGCAAATCACTAACTTCTGACCCTGTGAAGAGTTATAGATGAGATAGAGTGGATGAGCATCACAAAATGCAGAGATTTTTGCAAAAGAATGATTCAAAAATTCAGTTTCAGTTTTCCACAGAAAGCATTTCGGATCAACCGATTTTCAAACTCAGTGATACCAAAGCAGTTTTGGAACCTAAACTGATGAACTCGGTTGGACCGAGTCATAGTTCGGTGGCACCGAGACTGCTAGGGTTTCACAAAGTCCTAAAATCGGTCTCATCGATTAGCAATTCTCGTTCAGACCGAGAGTTACTAGTGCAATGGCGTTATCCAAATCGGTGGGACCGAGTTTTTCAACTCGGTGGGTCCGAGATGGTTTCGGCGGAACCTAACCCTAAATTTTCGAAACTCATCTAATCTAAGGATTGCATTGACTGGATAGGAGTGTTTCAATCGTGGCAAGAATAATTAAGAATACAATGTTCTAGGAATCAGACGAGGATAGCACTGTGATCGAGTCCATACCCTAGCTTGGCAATGAACTCGCTACGGCGGCAACGGCGGGGGTGAAATCCGTTGATGGTAGCGGAGACCAGCGACAGGAGGCGGCTGGCGACGAGGAGACGATCCGGAGACCCTGGAGGCAGAGTGAGCTATTGCGCGGGCGAAGAGGTTTGGAGAAATTTCCAAATTTTTTGCCCGTGAGTATATATAGCCCGACCCTGTCGGTGTGACCGAGTGGAACAACTCGGTGGCACCGAGATGCATAACTACGTACAGTTACAGCAACTCGGTGTGACCAAAAAGTTCAAATCGGTTGCACCGAGATTGAAAACCTAGATCGACTTAGTGATCTCGGTAGGACCGAAATGGAGGAATCGGTCAGACCGAGAATCACAAAGAAGTTTTGGAAGTTTAAGTCTATGACGAATCGGGGACTCCGAGTGCTCCTCACACGGAGTGGTTCGAATCCGACTTGATCAAATTTTGTGATGTAGCATGAATAGAGTTTGAGACGAGAAAAGCATAGATAGCTAGAGAAGGTTCTTAGGCATTCTTGTCCATCCACTTGGCAAGAAGAAAAGGAAGCCAATCACTCAAAACAACAAGTGGATGTCCTTGAATGAGTAAAATATGCACCAACATGCTCACACAATAAGATGGCAAATGAAATATGTGGCGAAACATGCACAACCAATTCTAGCATCTATCAAACAATTGGCGATGACTAGGTCATCTATATATGAGTATATTGACTTAGGAGTCAAATGAAAACATTTGATCATAGGTCATACTCATCATTTAAGCTCAAATGGGGTTACCACTTTTACATAATGCATTGATGTGTTCACACCATTAGAGTTGCTTTGACTCAATTCTTAGAGTTAAGCTCCCCCTAGATGTGAGATCCCCTTTTAGAGGGATGCACTAACCTTGGGTTTTGTCGATGATGACTTCATGTAGGTGTTGAAGATGTGGATGCTCAATGTTGATGTAGATCATTTGGAGCAATCCTTTGGAGTGAGTTGCACTTTCAACTTACCTACATGGGTTAGTCCCACAAGGAACAAACAAGAATATCCATAGACATAGAGTGATGCACACACAAGATGATGTCCATGAAATCATTAGGTTACCTTGTCCCTTGCCTTACCAACATGAGGGTTTGTGACTCCTTGAACTAGTGCAAGATGTGGAAGTTGATTTGCACTTGTTCTTGCCATAATGATATGAGTGAAGAATGTTGGCGGAGTCACCCTCAAGAACTCTCTAGTTCTTCTTCTTCGGGATCCACATCATCTTGATGGGAATCCTTGGAGTTGTAGTTGTACTTGATGAAGTAGAACTTGACGTAGTCTTGGGAACCCACTTGAACGAGGCCTTAGGTGCTTCTTCAAATGCATCAATCTCTTCTTGAAGCTTGTCCTTGCCTTTGTTCTTGTGGTCTTGTGGTGGAAGATCATCTTGTACTTGTGTTCCCTTGAAGGAAGTAGGATCATACTTCTCTTGTTGAGGAACAAACTTCATCTTGGGGGTATTGATCTTCTTCCCACTCAACTCCATTGGCATTGAACTTTCGTTCAAAACCAACACCTTGATTCTTCCGGTGCCTTCCTTGCTTGCGTACAATTTCCTCGAATTGCTTACTCCCGGCAAGGCTCTTGTAAACACCTTTCTCTATAATTCCCTTCAATAAGCTATTTTCTTGCTCAAGTGTAACTTGGCTAAGAGAATCATTAGTGGAATCAAGAGAACTACTAGAAGCAACAATATTAGATTTGACATTATTATTGTTACCACTAGAGGAAGTATCTTTCTTGTACTTGTTACTAGACTTGACTTGAGGCATGCAAGTAGATAAGAGTAAATGCTTGGCAATGTAAGAAGAAGTTTTCTTATGGAGATCATCATTGATTGCTTTTAAGAACTCATGCTCTTGCTCAAGATTGAGCTTTTCAAAGCGTAACTTCTCATGAGCCCTTAAAAGTTCTCGATGATCTTCGAAGATAGTTTCATGAGCTAACTTAAGAGTGTTTAGTTCTTTAGTTAGAAGCTCAATCTTCTCCTTATCATTGTCATTTGTTTTATCTTGATTAGCATGATTAATTGACATTTCATCATAGTATTCATCACTAGAGTTGTCAACAAGTAAATCATCATCCACAAGCAAGTCATCTTCATCACTATTGAAATCAACATACTCAGGATGTGTTACCTTTGGACCTTTGGCCATGAAGCATCTTCCAATTCCTTCATTTGGTGAATCAAATATGTCGTAGGAGTTGGTTGACACAAGTGCTAGACCGGCAACACCTTCATCTTGAGTATATTCGAAGTTGGAGTGATAGCATCTCTCGGAGTGATTGTCGGAGTCGGAGCCGGAAACCCATTCACCAACATGAGCTTGATGTCTTCATTTTGTGTAGCTCCTTGATGACTTGTCCTTTCTTTCCGAATTCTTGCTTCTCCGTGAGGGTCTTCATTCATAACGATCATCTCTACTCCTCCTCTCTCTTGGTGGTGATTCTTCTCTTTTGCTTCTTCTTCTTGGAGAATCTTCTCTTCTTTTGTAGGGTGTCGTACACTCATTGGAATAGTGTCCGGGTCTCCCACAATTGTAGCAGTTTCGCTCTCGACTAGAAGATCTTTTGTCATTGTAAGACCTTGACTTGGAGCTTCTTTCCTTGCTTCTACTCTTGTAGAATTTGTTGAAGTTCTTCACCATTAAGCTCAATTCTTCATTGAAGGTTTGTTTCTCACTTGATGATGTGGGGGCTTCACTTGAGGCTTTGTAAGCACCACTTGACTTGTTGTGAAGTTCCTCCTTATCCTTGAGTGACATCTCATGAGCAACAATTCTTCCAATGACTTCCGTTGGCTTGAGATCTTTGTAGTTTGGCATCATTTGGATCAATGTGCACACGGTATCATACTTTCCATCCAATGCTCTTAGGATCTTCTTGATGATGAATCTGTCGGTCATCTCTTCACTCCCTAAGCCGGCAATCTCATTTGTGATAAGTGCAAGCCTAGAGTACATTTCAGCGACACCTTCACCATCCTTCATTTTGAACTTGTCAAGCTGACTTTGGAGCACATCCAACTTGGATTCCTTGACGGAGTCGGTACCTTCATGCATATCAATCAAAGTGTCCCAAATTTCCTTTGCATTCTCAAGACGGCTGATTTTGTTGAATTCTTCGGGGCACAATCCGTTGAATATGATATCACAAGCTTGAGCATTCTATTGCAGCATCTTCAATTCTTCCGCATTAGCTTCACGATTCAGCTCTCTCCCATCAAAGAATTCACCTTGCAAGCCAATACAAATAATTGCCCAAACGTCGGGGTTATGTCCGAGAATATGCATTTTCATCTTATGCTTCCAACTAGCAAAATTAGTACCATCAGAGTAAGGACCTCTACGGTGATAATTTCCCTCACTAGACGCCATACTCTCCTAGGTTGTGAAACCAAGGCTATGACCACCAAAAGCTATGGAAATCAAAGCAAATGGAGACCAAAGCTCTGATACCATTTGTAGGACCTTGAAGTATGTCTAGAGGGGGGATTAGACTACTTGACCAATTAAAAACTTAACCTTTTCCCAATTTTAGAGTTTCGCAGATTTTAGCTATCTTGGGACAAGTCAAGCAATCATCACACAATTCAAGCTAGCATGCAAAGAGTATATAGGCAGCGGAAATTAAAGCATGCAACTTACAAGAAATTAAAGGGAATGGTTTGGAGGATTCAAACGCAATTGGAGACACGGATGTTTTTGGCGTGGTTCCGATAGGTGGTGCTATCGTACATCCACGTTGATGGAGACTTCAACCCATGAAGGGTAACGGTTGCGCGAGTCCACGGAGGGCTCCACCCACGAAGGGTCCACGAAGAAGCAACCTTGTCTATCCCACCATGGCCGTCGCCCACGAAGGACTTGCCTCACTAGTGGTAGATCTTCATGAAGTAGGCGATCTCCTTGCCCTTACAAACTCCTTGGTTCAACTCCACAATCTTGTCAGAGGCTCCCAAGTGACACCTAGCCAATCTAGGAGACACCACTCTCCAAGAAGTAACAAATGGTGCGTTGATGATGAACTCCTTGCTCTTGTGCTTCAAATGATAGTCTCCCCAACACTCAACTCTCTCTCATAGGATTTGGATCTGGTGGAAAGAAGATTTGAGTGGAAAGCAACTTGGGAAGGCTAGAGATCAAGATTCATATGGTAGGAATGGAATATCTTGGCCTCAACACATGAGTAGGTAGTTCTCTCTCAGAAATGGTAAGTTGGAAGTGTAGGTTTGTTCTGATGGCTCTCTCCACGAATGAAGAGGAGGTGGAGGGGTATATATAGCCTCCACACAAAATCTAACCGTTACACACAATTTACCAAACTCGGTGGGACCGAATCAACAAACTCGGTCAGACCGATTTAGTAAACCTAGTGACCGTTAGGATTTTCGGTGGGACCGACATGCAACTCGGTAAGACCGATTCGGTTAGGGTTAGGGCATAACGTAATCTCGTTAAGACCAATCACTCAAACTCGGTGAGACCGATTTTGGTAATAAGCTTTCCAGAGAGTTGGTCAGGTAAACTCGGTGGGACCGATTTGCTCTTTTTGGTGAGACCGAAATGTTACAAAAGGGAAACAAATAGTTTACATTGCAATCTCGGTGGGATCGATCGCTCACTTTGGTTAGACTGAAACATTACGACGGGAAACAGAGAGATTACAATCCCATCTCGGTGAGACCGAGATCCCTATCGGTAGGACCGGTTTGCCTAGGGTTTGTGGCAGTGGCTATGACATTAGAACTCGGTGGCGCCGGATAGAAAGAATCGGTGTGACCGATTTTGGCTTTAGGTTTAGGTCATTTGTGGATGTGAGAAAGTAGTTGAGGGTTTTTGGAGCATATCACCAAGCACATGAAGCAAGAGGCTCATTAAGCAACACCTCATCCCTCCTTGATAGTATTGGCTTTTCCTATAGACTCAATGTGATCTTGGATCACTAAAATGTAAAATGAAGAGTCTTGAGCTTTTGAGCTTGAGCCAATCCTTTGTCATTAGTATTTTGAGGGATCCACTTTCATCATCCATGCCATGCCATTCATTGAGCTTTCCTGATATAATAGTCTTGGAATAGCATTAGCTCAATGAGCTATATGTTGTTATGAATTACCAAAACCACCTAGGGATAGTTGCACTTTCAGGAAGAGTCAACTTTAGATAGAGGGCATCCTCATAATTCGGAGGGTGAAAATCTTGATGAGAAAATTGATAAAAGAGGGTTTGAAGAGGTCAAAACTTTAACTAGTGATGTGCCCACTCTTTTGGATTAAAAAGACTTTAATTATGATAGTTGCTCTTTGATTCAATGTATTTATTTGTTGCAATCCATGATAAATTCACCCCATGCCTATGAATAAAATAAAGCTTTTACTAAACATATTGCAGATGCCATGATGAAAGCTTTAGAAGAAAAAATGGAATTAGTGATTTCAATTCCTAGAAAATTATATGATAAATGGGAACCTACCATTAAATTAAACATTAAAAATTATGAGTGCTTTGATTTGTGTGATTTGGGTGCTAGTGTTTCCACAATTCTGAAATCTCTATGTGATGTGCTTGGTCTTACTAATATTTAAGAATGTTCTCTTAATTTGCACTTGGCGGATTCTACTATTAAAAAGCCTTTGGGAAGAATTAATGATGTTCTTATTCTTGCAAATAGGAACTATGTGCCATAGATTTTATTACTCTTGATATTGATTGCAATCCGTCTTGTCCCATCATACTTGGTAGACCATTTTTACGAACTACAGGTGTCGTGATTGATATGAAAGAAGGCAATATTAAATTTCAATTTCTACTAAGAAAGGATATGGAACACTTCCTAAGAACAAGAATTAAGCCACCATATGAATTAATCACGAGGGCAACCTATGCGGCAAAAACCAAAGATGACAACACTTGAATCTACGCATTATGGCTAGCTAGGGGCATAAAATGATAGCGCTTGTTGGGACGCAACCGAATGAGTAAAATTTATTTTTGCCTTTTCTTTCTATTATTCAGTGTTTGCACAATTATGCTATTATTATGATTGTGTTTTTTATGTTTTAATTAGTGTTTGTTCGAAGTAAAGCCTGTGGGATCATGTTGGGTGATAGTTGATTTGATCTTGTTGAAAAATAGAAACTTTTGCGCCCACACTACAAAAAAAGACACATCTGTGACATTTTGGGCCGAACGAATTTTTTGTGTGTCATGCTTGTGACACTTCAATGACGATAATTGTGTCAAAACCCGGTATCATCATAGATGTAGTGGGCTCCTACTTCTATGTCAAAAAATCATGGCAGAAAATGGGCTTTTCGTCCTGGGCGGGCCGGAGACACAGCAGCATGACATTCTTTGGGCCGTCCATGACAGAGAAAACCGTGGTAGAAGAGAGAGCAAGGAAAATACCGAGGAGTTCCTGGTTACGGTGGGTGGTCGGGGGACGAGCGGTGTGCATTTCTCTCGTACACGTAGGCACGTGGGTGCGAGGCATTGGGCTCTAACTAAACCCGAGCGAGGCGTTCGCCTACTGAACCCGAGTGATTGCACTGCAGGCTACGCATTACTGAACCCGAGCGATCGATCGATGGCTATTAACTGAACCCGATCGAGCGATTCCTTCGCTATTGCTGCTAACTAAAGTTGATCGAACACTGCTACCTCCTTCCCTTGATGAACAGTGAGCGTTGTTGGGGGGTTTGGATGAACAGTTCCCGGTGGGGGGTTGGATGAACAGGAACCCGTGGTAGTAGAGGTTGTTGCCGTTGGATGAACAGTATCCTAATCGATCGAGTCGGTGGAGGGCTGGACGAACAGGACCCCGTGGAGGGCTGGTTGAACAGTACCCGCTGGAGGGATGGATGAACAGTGGCCCGTGGATGGGTTGTTGAACAGGATCCCGTGGAGAGGGCTGGTTGAACAGTAGCCGGTGGAGGAGGGTGTGGTGGAGGCTAGATGAACTGGAGCCCGTTGATGAACAGTCGTAGGTGGAGGCTGGAGGAGGTTGACGGTGGATGAACAGTAGGCCGCGGAGGCTGGAGGAGGTCGACGGTGGAGATTAACAGTATCCCGTGGAGTCCCGTTTTGCGGTACGCCACACCCCTCCCGATGAACAGGACCCCCGTTTCGACCGTAGCGCTCCAACACAAGTCTGTTTCCTCCATTTTGTGGTACGCCACACCCCTGCTGATCAACAGGACCCCGTTTCGACCAAGAGAAGTTCGTTTCCTCCGTTTTGCAGTATGCCAGACCCCTTCTGATGAACAGGATCCCGTTTCGACCGTGGCCAGTCGAACACAAGGCCGTTGCCTCCGTTCTGCCGTACGCCAGGCCTCGTTTCCATCGGTTGTTCCGTCCACAGCTGGTTGGCACCTGATGAATAGCACGCGTTCTGTTGCCTCCCGATGAACACGACACATTCTGTTGCCTCCCCATGAACACGACAACAACGCAGTTTCTCCGTTCCGACCCAGCCATGTACACGAGCCCTGGCCGTATGTATGCGCGAGTAGGCGTTCAAGACCCCGCGTGTATGTACGTACGTGGCCATATTTACTTTCTTGCACCCCGGCCGCTGTACGTATGTGTACATGCTACGTGCGCGCCTCTACTACAACACATGTCCTTCCTTACACGGTCACGGTTCATTGCTGCAGCCTGCAGACAGACCGATCGTATGTACGTACATGTTCGCGACCAGAATGACAATGCTACGTATGCTTCAACCAGGAGGGTCTCGACTGTCATGAACTTCCTTGCATGCGAAGATGTAGCTGGTGGGTCCCAGCAGTTAGGGGGGCGAATCATTTCTTTCCCGTAATATGGACGCACTTCCTTGCGTGCAAAGATGTAGCTGGTGGGTCTCAGTAGTCAGGGGGAAATGTTTTTTTTGTGAAAAACGGTGGCCCGTCCGGTGGGTCCCTGCTGTCAGGTGGAGGAATCATTATTTTCCGTGTAATAAGGAGGCACTTCCTTGCTGCGCCCGTGGACCCAGCTGTCAGCCTCTCCACGTACAGTACTCTTCCGATGGAAGTCGTTCCTTGACCACGTTGACCACGCCACGCCGAGAGCACCAAGGCGGTGGATGACGGCGAGGCCTAGGAAGGGGACGACGTGGAGCCAGAGAGGACTCGGTAGTGGATGCCCATGCCGGAGAGGAGTACGAGGGTTCACTGGTTCGGCTTCGGTGTGAGGCTGCCATCGCCGCAGAATAACATGGGGTGTGGGTGAGTGGAGGGATGGCCTAGCCAGCGGTGGTAGTAGTAGGGGGCGATGAGGCCTCTGCGGCAGCACAGCCGACCACGGGAGGCAGGAGCAGGCGGCACGACCGGCGCTGCTTTGGGCGGTTAAAGAAAGAAGACCAGAGGTTGAAGAAGCACTACGGCCGTTGGATGGACATCGTACGGTCACTGGAGCTAGAATCGTTCATATTGACTAAGTTGACAAAGCCCTTCGTCCCCGTCAACTTAGTAGGCCCACAAGTCAGCCTCCCACTATGCTGGGTCCAAGCTAGCAGGGGATATTCATTTTTTTGTGCGTAATAAGGAGGCACATGCTTGCGTGCGAAGATATAGCTGGTGGGTCTGACCTGTCAGTGGGGGAAATGTTTTTCTCACGAAATACAGAGGCCTTTTCGGTGGGTCCCAGATGTCAGGTGGAGGAATCATTATTTTGCGCGTAAAAAGGAGGCATTCCTTGTGTGCGGCCATGGACCCAGTTGTCAAGCTCTCCACGTACAGTCCATGTCCGATGGATGTCGGTCGTTGACCACATTGACCACGCCGCGCCGAGAGCTCCAGGGCGATGGACGACAGCGAGGCCTAGGAAGGGGACGCGCAGAGCTGGGGAAGACGCGACAGTGGATGCTCATGCGGAGAGGAGTATGATGGTTCACTGGTTCGACTGCGGTGTGAGGCTGCTGTTGCCGCAGAATAATAGGGGGTGTGGTTGAGTAGAGGGATGGACTGGCTAGCGGTGGGAGTAGTAGGGGGCGGTGAGGCCTCGGCGGCGGCACAGCCGGCCATGGGCGGCAGGAGCAGGCGGCACGACTAGCGCGGCTGGAGCAAAAAGACCAGAGGTTGAAGAAGCACGACGACCATTGGATGAACATCCAACGGCCACTGCTGCTAGAACCGTGTGTTGACTATCAGTTGACAAAGCCTTGCATGCGCGTCAACTTACTTTTTTTAGGGGACGCGTCAACTTAGTAGGCCCACAAGTGCGTGGAAGAGAACTTATAGCCCATTTGCGATTTGTAAGAATGTACAACCCATTTTGAATTCTAATGGAATTTACTATAGCCCATTTACAGTTTGTAAAAAGTATAGCCCATTTTCTAGCTAGGACAACGATTAATAATTTGAACCAACCATTCAAAACAAAATTCAATAAAATTTCCTACATTTTGATGGGATCCGAAATATTTTTATCCCGAAATTTCTAGTTAGACTAAATACAATTTCAATATAAATTTGTATTGTGTATAAATCCAATGAAACATTGATTAATGAAATTAAAATTTTAAAAATCCAAAAATAATATTTTAGAAACTAATTACGTGTTTGGTGCATTTTTTTATAGTTACTGCCTAGTTTTTATAATTACATCCCATTTTAATATTTCTTAAAGCCCATTTTTCTGTTAAGCCTGATGCATCACTCCTAGGAAAGATTTGCAGCCCAGCGGGGCGGAGAATAACAAGTTGACCTTGCCTGGGTATTCCTCAAATAAAAGTGTAGCTGGGCTAGGCATTTTCAGCTTGAAAAAAATATATCTGGGCTGGATATCTGGCCTGGGCTAGACGGGCCACAGCCTGTCCAGTTAATACCCTGCTCTCCTTTGAACAACAAATTAAACATTTTCAAGAAAAACTTTGTAGTGCTCACACCTCAAAAACACAAATACTGCTCGAGCTGCTTGGTCCCAACTGTGGGCCGCTCCTTGCGTAATTCTCTCATTTATTGACTACATAGGTTAAAAATGGTGTGGGACCGTGATGTCAGGAAACCAGGAGGAAGCAAAAAATATAGTTGTACATAATAAGGAGGCACTTGCATACGTACGGCTATGGCCCTAGCGGGTCCCTACTGTCATCCAGTAAAAATAAAGTCATCTCCTGAATCCTCATGTTCGTTGACAATGCTCGGCGGCACGGCGAGCGCAACAACTCGAAGGATGACGGAGAGGGCCTCGCGGGCCCTACGGATGGTCTGATACAGCGCCCGCTGCTCATTCAGGAAGCCAGGATCATTGGACACCTATGAGCACATTCGAGAGACTGAGACGGCATGAAACGGTAAGGCCGCGCTTGGGAGCTCTGGTTTATTTCACACTTGTATTAAGATACAAGTGTAATTTACTCGTCATCGGAAACAACGCGTAAAATACAGGCGTAATGAAACCGAGGGCCCGAGGTCTGTAAGTAAAACCGGCGGGTTATGCGTGTAATTTGAGAGACCAGTGTGTATTTTACTAGTCGAAATCGACCAACCAAGCACTTCGCCCGAGACCATCTGCTTTTATTACAAGCGTCAGTTTTACAAGCGGTTTTAGTTGGAAAATGGCGATCCTATCATGGCCTAACATGATGAGTTGGTCGGAAGATCATATGGTTTCACCTCTAACCTACCTGAGTTGTCGTATAGGCTATGAATGAAACATAAGACAATGAACTTCTTAAGCACAAAAACAACAGAAGAGGATGATCTTCATAACATGCTAATCACAGGCATTAGCTCAACATGCAAAACAATACAAAGCATTATTCTCAGGAGGCACGGTGAACAACTCGTGATGCCGCATGCCACAGCATTCCAAGCTCAGCTTTGCAATCAAACTCACAAGGCCTGGCATTACATAGACAACATTCAGAACAAACTCTTAAAATACCTTACATAAGTCAACATTCATGTGACTATGCATCTCAGCAGAGTAAATATTTCCAAACTAAAGACAGGAATAGGAAAAATACGACCGATGTTGCTCACAGCAAAGGGCGTCCCACTCAAAAATATCAAATGCATGTCTTCTGGCTAACATCAATGAGCAAAATTTGACAAGGTTTTCCAATTCCAATATATTAAACTAATGTCTTCTTTCTAACATCAATGATTCAACTTTGACAAGCTTTTCCCATTCATAATATGTAATGCCTATGATTGTGGAACATGCAGGATTTGTCATCAGTTTGTCAACTGATAGTCCGGTGGCTCAAGGTGACAACGAATGATTGGAGAACCATTCGATGTATTGTGCATGATGAAGTATTATGGAAGACACAAACCATCTAAACATTTTGTGCATTTCCACTAAAATCAAGCTGAGCATCCCTGTGGAATTCGTATTTATATGCTGCAAGAAAACAAAGACACATCAGCACACACATGAATATTGGCCCCAGTGTCAACCCACCAATCGATGGACTAACAAACTAAAAGTATGGTAAACAGATTACCATACCCAGATGCCCCATCATTGTTGCTTAGAATGACTTGACAGACTTGGAGTCCTGTCATGGCTTCTTGTACTTGTTTGGCACTTTTTCCAAGTGCACTCCACGTGTTGTAGAGTTGCCTATGCTCTCTATAGATTAGTCATATCATTAACGTCTACTAATACTCTGTAAAGCTTCTCGATCATTCCTTCTGTAATGTAGCGCAAACAGTGACTGCTTCTTTCTGCAAAGTGGTAAGACCAACTGGACCCACTAATGCAGCAGTTTGCCTTAGACACATTGGCTCCTTTTGTGCAGTTCAACTAAAATCAAAGTCGGAATAAAACCAAGCTTTAATTTTGATACCCCTGTAAGCAACAATAGGTATAAGGGAAACAATTATTGAGAAATAACGGTTGATGACTTGTACTCCCAAAAGAAAAACATCTACTGATCTACCTTATCTTAGTGGGAAACAAAGCAGGAGAGTAGCAATTCTCAATCAGTGTGATTCATTCATATTAATTGAGACATTATCTTAACAATGCCTTGTTTCAACATGTATAAAGAACGACAAAGCAGAAAAGTACCATTCCTAAAACAATGCGACTGATTCATTTTAACAGAGACATTATCTTAACAATACCTTGGTTAAACATGTAGAAAGAACTACAAAGTAGGATAGTACCATTTGTAAAACACTTTAACTCATATATAATAACAGAGACATTATCTGAAAAATACATTTCTTAAACATGTACTCCGGCCGATCCCTAGTAGAAATGGTACTCCTGCCGATCCCTAACAAGTGTTGCAGTTTTGAACTAAGATTCAATAGTTAATTCTGAGGAAAGTTGGTACTGACCTTTCAAGACCAAGATTTGAAACAACTCATGAGGAAGACCTCAAAGAGATCTCAACACATATATGGAAATCCGATCTCATTTTGTGCAGTTCCACAAAAATTAAGCGAAGCAAAATGTCGCAATAGCAACAAGTTGAATAGATATCCCTGTTTTAACAGAGGCAAACAAGGAATCAATTACTGGCCAATAAAGGAGGATGAAACATGCGGCCACAAAAATGGTAATCCCGCCAATCCCTAACAAGTGTTGCAGTTTTGAACTAAGATTCAATAGTTAATTCTGAGAGTTGCATTGCTTAATTTTACGAGCGGCATTAGATTAACAAAAAGCATAAACAGTTCCAGGGGAGAGTGGGCACAACAACAGCATGTGCTTCCATATACTTATAAAGGGGGTGATACAGAGTTTTGTTTGTAACAAAGAAACAAGCATCATGTCTGGGTTGGAACAATTTTTGCCCACTTAATGGTAAAAGACAGCAGTTCAATAGCTTCAATTCAACATTTATCGAAAACAGTACCAATACAAGTAGCACAACATCTCAAAGCACACTGCAACATCATGTGGATGAAAGTCAGTACTGACCTTTCTTGACCAAGATTTGAAGAAACTCGCGAGGAGGACTTGAAAGAAATCCCAACACATATATGAAAATCCATGATCTCCTTTTGTGTAGTTCCACAAAATTAAGTATAGTCGTCGGTGTGACATTCAAGTTGAATTGCACAAAACACTCTTAAAACATAAGTGTTTCGCGTAGCGAAGCAAAATGTCGCAATAGCAACAAGTTGAATACATATCCCTATTTTAACATAGGATAAAAAGGAATCAATTAGTGGCCAATAAAGGAGGATGAAACATGCGGTAATCCCGCCAATCCCTAACAAGTGTTGCAGTTTTGAACTAAGATTCAGTAGTTAATTCTAAGAGTGGCATTGCTTAATTTTACCAGCGGCATTAGATTAACAAAAAGCATAAATAGTTCCAGGGGAGAGTGGCGCAACAACAACATGTTCTTCCATCTACTTATAAAGGGGGTGATGCAGAGGTTGTTGTAACAAAGCAACAAGCATCATGTCTGGGTTGGTCCCATTTTTGTTCACTACTTAATGGGAAAAGACAACAATACAATAGCTTCATTCAACATTTATTTAAAATAGTACCAGTACAAGTAGCACAACATCTCAAAGCACACTGCACAATCATGTGGATGAAGGCCTGTACTAACCTTTCTGAAAGTGCGTTATATCGACTAGAGGGGGGGTGAATAGGCGATTTTTATGAATTCTTCACTGAGGAATTTGTCGGTGAGGAAATTCCTTAGCGAAGAACTACTTGCAGCGGAATAAGTACTCAGAAGTAAGCATAGCAGATTACAAGCATGGTCATCATGATGAAATGAAGACTAGCACAGAGTACAGAAAGCGTAATCACAGGGTAACACAAGATGAAGACAAACAGACTGAAGAAATTGAACTGAGGAAATTGAGAAAGTCTTCAGTCAAAGTCCTCAAGCACAGATATGAACAAACACTCAACACAGTAATGAGGAAATGAAAGGGTTGAGGAAATAGAACCAGTTAGTTGGTGAAGACAATGATTTGGTAAACCAGTTCCAACTGCTGTCTCAGTTGTACGTCTAGTTGGAGCGGCTGAGTATTTAAACTCGAGGACACGCAGTCCCGGACACCCAGTCACTGAGCACGCAGCTCAGGACACCCAGTCCTCACCGTATTCTCCTTGAACTAAGGCCACGCAGACCTCGTCCAATCACTCGTGGTAAGTATTCAGGTGACTTCCAAACCTTCACAGACTTGGTCACTCGGCGATCCACAATTCCTCTTGGATGCTCTAGACCATGACGCCTAACCGTCTGGAAGAAGCACAATCTTCAAAGGTAACAAGCGTCGGATCCACGCAGGATCAATTTCTTCAGTGATGCTCAATCACTTTGGGTTTGTGGGGGTTTGGTTTTGGGATTTCCTCACTTGATGATTTTCGCTCAAAGTCCTCGGAGGATGGGTTGCTCTCAAATGACAAGTGTCTAGTTATCTCGGAGCAGCCAACCAGCTAGTGGTTGTAGGGGGCGGCTATTTATAGCCTAGGGAGCAGCCCGACATGATAAGTCATAAATTCCCTTCAATGATATGACCGTTAGGTGGATAGGATATTTTGGGACAGCTGGCGCGCAGCACAGCAACGGTCGGAAATTTGGCTCTCAAATTCCTCAGGGATGTCATGTTCCTCACTGTGTAGGCAATTCGCACTGGCGAATTCCTAACTCCTTAGTCAGAGCAAAGTCCTTAGTGACCAGAAGAACTGCGTCTCTGTCACTGAAGAAATTGACTGAACTGTATGAGATTTCCAATGGCTTCACTCGAAGGGATTGGTAGGTGTAGGATTTTGAGTTGAGCATCACATGGAAACTTTTCCTTAGTATTTCCTTGACCCCCTTTAATAGTACGGTGTTTCCTATGACTCAAGAAAGAGAAAATGAAACTACGAAAACAAAAGTCTTCACACTTCATGTTCATCAAATGAATATCAAGTCTTCAAGGTCACACCAATTTCTTCACTTTCAAAGTCTTCAGAAAGTCTTCAGAATATCAAAGTCTTCAGTCGAAGAACTTCATTTTTAGGGGTCGACTTTCTCTGTAAATATCAAACTCCTCATAGACTTATAGACCTGTGTACACTCACAAACGCATTAGTCCCTTAACCTATAAGTCTTTAATACACCAAAATCACTAAGGGGCACTAGATGCACTTACAATCTCCCCCTTTTTGGTGATTGATGACAACATAGGTTAAGTTTTCAACGGGGATAAACATATGAAGTGTAAATACTGATATTGAGGAATTTGATTGCAAGATATAGAAGAACTCCCCTTGAAGATGTGCATAGTGAGGAATTTGCGTTTGAGGCAATGCACATTTGAAGAGTTGTATCATGGAGATCTCCCCCTATATCTTGTAATTCATACACGCATTTGATATATAATATGAAGAATTTGAAATGCATGATGAAATATGGTGCCTGATGAAATTCAGCATGCGTGCAATAATATTAGCGAGGAATAAGCATGCAGAATGGTACATCAAAAGTATCAGAGCACAGTGCATCAAAAGTATCAGAGCACCATCCAAAAGTATCAGAGCACCATCGGGTTTAAGATTACAACTCTATCCAATAAAAGTTTCGGAAGAACGAGAGTTGTAACTTAGAAAAAACACGCCCTTAATATAGTCCTGCTTGAAGACTAACTCAGATTTCTCCCCCTTTGTCATCAAATGACCAAAAGGATTGAAACTGAGGACTAACGCCCCTGAAGAATTTCAAGTTGATGGAGGAGCGCGAGCGTTGTCGGTGTTGTTTGTTGTAGCAGGGCCTGCCGCAGTGTCGTCCAAATCTTCATACTCATCAGTGTCACGCGATGAAGAATAAGAGCTGGCCACCAGATCAGGAACTTTGACCCTCTTGAATTTCTTCGGAGGAGGTGCAGACCAGTCAAATTCTTCCTTGAGACCCATAGTCTTCAGTTCTTCAGCGCTATAGACATGAGTGAGGACAGCCCAGGTGCGGTTGAGGGTTTCATGAAGGTAGTAGTGGTTCTTCTTCACTGCATTGTGTGTTGAGGTCATATTGTGAAGAAGTGCACCAAACTGACGCTTTACCCATTTGTGATTGCGATCAACCTTCTGATGAAGACTGAGGAGTAACTCACAGTCAGTCATCACCCTGGGTGCTGTGGCTTGAGGATTTTGCTTAGCTGAGGTATTTGCGGCAGTGTCATGTGTGGCAGAGTCGTCATTGGTAGAGTAAGATGTAGCCAGGCGAAATTGACCATCCAACGGACGAATGCCTTCATCGATCACAGCAGCTGCCTTGCCTTTATCATCAGCTGATGAATCTGTCCGTTTGAGGACTTCAATGGGAGGCAAGTAGCTACCGTGGTTCAAAGTGTCAGCTTTGTAATTTAGTGAAGATCTTGCCCTTATGAATCTCATAATCCAAGGAGCATAGGGCTTCAGCTCGAATGGTGACATAGCAACATTGGCTGGAGTCCTCATGAAGAAATCATGGAAGTTGACGGGAACACCATGAATGATGATGAAAAGCATATTCTTCATGATGCCAACGACTTCTTCATCATTTGAGTCGTGGCCTTTGATAGGACTCATTGTCTTCGTCAGAATGCGATAGACAGTCCGAGGCACATAGAGTAATTCCTTGACAAGGAATTTGGTTCGAGGGGCCTGCCCAGGCTTCAAGGGCTTCATGAGCACTTGCATATAGTGATTTGTCAGTTCAGGGTCATTGTAGATGCAACATGCACTGTCATGGGGAGGATTGAGAGGAAGGACACGAAGCAATTCAGTTGCCGGTGCCTTGTAGTGAGTGTTCTCAGTCATCCAATCCAACACCCATGAGTTGACATCTTCAGCGTCTCTAGTGATATGCAGTGTAGCGTAGAACTGAAGAATGAGTTCTTCATTCCAATCGCAAATGTCAGTGCAGAAATTGAGTAATCCTGCATCATGAAGAACACTGAGGACTGGCTCGAAGCATGGCAGAGATTCCATATCCATGTGAGGAATATGTTCATGATCGAAGATTTTGTCTTTGTCAAACAGCACTGAGGAATAGAAGTTGGCTTGACTAGCAGTCCAGAAACGCCTCTTCCTTATGCGAGCAGAGTCATAGGGGTTGTAGTCAGTGAAGAATACATGCTCGAAAAAGAAGTCTTCAGCCTTGAACTTCTGTTTTCTAGAGAACGGATTCTTTGGCTTGGGCAGAGGGATATCAGTGAGTTGCATCACCACCTCAGGAATCGCGAGCTCAGGTTCTTCAGGCTGAGGAATTTCTGGTTCCTCTTCTTGTGCAACCTGATTAGCAGCAGCAGCAGGTTCTTCAGCACTAGCGGCTGGAATTTCTTCATGAACAGAGGGAGTGGGTTGAGTTTCTTCAGAGCCCAGTTGAACAGTTGTTGCAGGGGACTGAGGAATCTGTTGGATAGGTGTGAATAGAGGAGTATTGGGATGCTGACTTTCCCGAAAGTCATCATTCATCACAGGTGTGGTGCATCCAATATCCACATCTTCATCTTCAATTTCCTCAACACCAGCCTCTTCAGCTGTGAACAGAGGCATAGGTGAGGAAATGGCTGTCGTTGAAGGGATTGCGTCCACTTCAATTTCTTCATCAATCTGCTCTGACGAAGCAGCAAATAGTTTTCTTCATCAGATCCGCTTGGGATCTTGTAGTCTTCTCCAAAAGGAACAATTTCCTTTGATGACATGGATGAAATTGGAACAACATCAATTGGATTTTCAAGTGAGCTGGTCATTGGCTTCATTTTCTTCGCAGCCGAAGAACTTGACGTAGCTGATGCCTTCCTTTTCTTCACTGCAGCTCGCTCTGTAGCCTTGGTCTTCTTCACCTCATAGGCAGAAGGAAGAATTGGGGTTGGTGTAGGCGCGGGAGGAGCTGAGGAATCTGGTTGAATTTCTTCAGGCGCAACTGATGCAGTTGCCCTGATCTCTTCAGTTTCTTCAGGTGCACCACTAGTGGATGCCCTGGCAATTTCTTCAGCGGCTGGTATTTCTTCATCAGCCCTGGAACTAGCATTTTCTTCAGCAGGCTGAAAGTCATCAGCGGTGCTGGCATGTTCTTCAGCAGGCTGAGCAGAGTCTGCAGCCTGAAGATTTTCTTGTTGTGATGGGGCTGCAACATTCGTGATTTTCTTCGTCAGATTGACGAATCTCATTTTGGCTCCTTGCCAATCAGCATAGTAGGCATCAAAGTCTTTGCTGAGGGCTTGAATTTCAGACTGAGCCTTGAGAAGTTCCTCAGGTGTCATTCTGACAACATTTTTCTTCAGGAGCTTCTCCTTTCTGTATTGCGCTTTCTTGATCTCTCTTGCCTTTTCAAATTTCCATTTCTCTTGAGTGATGAAATGGGTCAGCATGTGACTTTGACCAGGAGTCAGAGGAAAATCAGGCATTGGGGAGTTTGGATCCTTGTGCCAGAGATCAATGTAATCGAGGATTTTCTTCGAATCCAAAAGCAGTGGCACGGATGTGCCTTTGGCTCTAGCGGCCTTCACTTGTCTGTCTCTGATGATTTCTGCAAGTTCATCATCAGAAGCTTCATCATCAGAGGGCACATGGAATGCGATCTGTTTCTTCCTTGGACTTGGCTGAGGACCGCGTCCAGCTATTGCTTTAGTCTTCAACAGCGTGGGGCCTGATGAGGACATTGGTGCAGCTGAGGAACTTGCTGAGACACCAGAGGAAATCGAGAAACCCGTAGTCCTTTGACATGTAGCCAGATGCACAGGAGCTGAGGACTTTGGTGGAGCAGTGGCAGTCTGAGGAATTTGCCGTGAGGGCATAGCTGAGGAACTTGGCCGTGAGGGCGCTGTTGGTGAAGCACTTGGCTTACGAGAAGGCTTCTTTGGCATGGATTTCCTCGGCCTGACCGAGGCCTCAGTAGCAGCAGCAGCAGCAGAATCCTCATTGAATTTCTTCACTGCCTCCTTGGATTGTCTTGCCAATTTGGCTTGGCGCTTAGCCCATTCTTCAGGAAAGTCCTCACCACTCTTGATGCTAGTGGGATCAGCTACTTGGCCAGGTGCCAATGGAGCTCTTGGGCATGGAGGATTGAGGGTGAATTTCTTCATGTACTTTGGAGTCACATATCTGTACTCCCTCCATTCTCTTGCCCATCTCCGTTCAATCCTCTGAATGCGCACCTTGCGCTGATTTTTGTTCTCTTTGCCAAATTTGGCTTCATCAGGTGTGCAATAGTCCTTATATAAGTCATCAGGGATCTCGAAAGCAGTCATGACCTCAGGCTTCTTTCCTCCTTTCTGCGGTCTCTTTCCTTCAGCCATATTCTTCAGATGAGGAATTTGAACAATTGAACACTCTGAAGAAGTATGCAGTTTTTCTTCGAGGAACGCTGCAAATGAGTTAAGTTGATGAGAACCTAGTGATTCAGCAGCGGACATGAGTACCTGTGAACAGAGTGTAGGTGCGAGGAATTTGGAGAGGTCATATGCGTTCTCAGAAGGTTTTTCGAAAAGACAAGTTTTGAGGAATTTGACCAGTTGAGCCTTGAGGAATTTCACTAAGCGTTCTTTGTCTTAGGTTCCAGAGTTGTACAGATCGAAGATCCACACAATTGAGGAATCTTGAAGAAAATGATTGCTTAGAGAAATGGATCAAGAACATACAATGTGTGAGGTGTTCATATGTGTGAAGATTTGAAGAATAAACACCTTTGAAGATTTTCAGGAAAGTTTGAGAATCAAAGTGAGTAATAAAAGTAACTTTTAATTACCCGAAGTGAAGAACACGACGAACTGAGATGAACAGAGGTGAAGTTCGTCAAGTTAGATCTCCCACGCCCTAACTTGGCAGAGGGAGACAGCTACGGCGGCGGCGGAGTGAAGATTTCCGCAACCGGCGCGAGTACGACGGCGACGAGGTCGAGGCAGCGAAGCTCTTCCTCACCGGCGACGATGGAGTAGCGGCGGCGCTAGGGTTTGAGGAGCTCGAGCGAGAGAGACGCGGTCGAGCGGAGTAAATGAAGTGAGGAAGGGGAGAGGGGTATTTATAGCCACGGTGAAAAACTGTTCGCCCGAAGATTTTGGGACGAACATGCCCCTGCCCTTTCTCCTTCACGCGACATGTGTCACCCACGTACTGTGTAGATGAGATAGTGTAAGATCGTGGGTGAATATAATAATGCATCGTGGGATGCGGAACGGTTTGAGCGGCAAAACCGAAAATCTGGATAAGATTTGTTTTAAAGTTTCGTTCGCAATTTCTTTAGCTGACAAGGACACAGTGAAGACTTTGGAACGAGTTTCAAATGGAACGCACATGAAGAATTTGTGAATAGATTGGGTTGAGTATAGCATAGAGGGGGAAGGGTCCGATCACATTCACTTAGCAGAAAAAGCAACTTGAAGAAGTAGCCATAAGTGAATGCTGTAGAGGACATAGACTCATATATATATATATATATATATATATATATATATATATATATATATATATATATATATATAGCCAATGAAGAAAAACGACGGAAACAGTGAAGATTTTGTAAAGTTGAAGAATTTGAAAAACTGAAGAATTTCAAAACTGAGGAAAAACTCAAATTGAAGATTTTCAACTTTTTGTGGTGGCGTGACCCACCGTATAAGAATGATGATTTCAGACACCGCGTACAATTGTCGTAGGGTTCTGAGAATCAAATTCTTCATTAATTTCTTCACACTTAGAGTGTTATTCTTCATTGATTGAAGAAAAACGTTTCTTCATGTGTTGCACATCTAAGTCATCAATTTTGCATAAGTGTTAGGATGTGTGTCCTTTTCAAAGAACATTCGAAGATTCTAAGATATTTAGCTCACACCGCAACTTGCTAAATCTCTTCTCATCCAAGGGCTTAGTGAAGATATCAGCTAGCTGTTCTTCAGTCTTCACGTGCTCGATGGAGATGTCGCCCTTCAACACATGATCACGAAGAAAATGATGACGAATCTGAATGTGCTTTGTCTTCGAGTGCTGAACTGGGTTGTGAGCAATCTTGATGGCACTCTCATTGTCGCAGAGGAGAGGCACATTCTTCACGTTGACGCCATAGTCCTTGAGGGTTTGCTTCATCCAAAGCAGTTGAGCACAGCAAGAGCCAGCAGCAATGTATTCAGCTTCAGCAGTAGACAGTGATACGCAGTTCTGTTTCTTCGAGGACCAACAGACCAAAGATCGTCCGAGGAAATGACAAGTGCCAGATGTTGACTTGCGGTCCACACGATCACCAGCATAGTCAGAGTCAGAATATCCAATGAGATCAAAAGCAGAGCCCTTGGGGTACCATAATCCTAGTGTTGGTGTGTGAGCTAGATATCGAAGAATATGCTTCACAGCCTTATGGTGTGATTCCTTCGGTGCAGCTTGAAATCGGGCACACATGCAAACACTAAGCATTATATCTGGCCTAGATGCACATAAGTACAATAAAGAACCAATCATGGAGCGGTATACCTTGTGATCGAAGTCAATACCATTTTCATCAGTGCATAGATGGCCATTTGTGGGCATAGGAATTTTGACGCCTTTGCAATCTTGCATGCCGAATTTCCTCAGTACATCTTTGAGGTATTTCTCCTGAGATATGAATATGCCATTGCGCTGCTGACGAATTTGAAGACCTAAGAAGAATTTCAACTCTCCCATCATAGACATTTGATATTCTTCACTCATCATATAGGCAAATTCATCACTATAACGTTGGTCAGTACAGCCAAAGATAATATCATCAACATATATTTGGCACACAAACAGTTCACCATCATAAGATTTAGTAAAGAGAGTAGGGTCGAGTGAACCGGGTGTGAAGCCATTCTTCACGAAGAATTCCTTCAATGTATCATACCACGCCCGAGGGGCTTGCTTGAGGCCATAGAGGGCCTTATTAAGTCTGAAGACTTTGTCAGGATTCTTTGGATCTTCAAAACCTGGGGGTTGAGCAACATATACTTCTTCCTCAAGCTTACCATTGAGGAATGCACTTTTCACATCCATTTGATATAAGATGATATCATGATGGTTAGCGTAAGCAAGTAATATGCGAATAGCCTCAAGTCTAGCAACAGGTGCAAAAGTTTCATCGAAATCAATTCCTTCAACCTGTGTGTAGCCTTGAGCTACTAGTCGTGCCTTATTCCTCACCACAAGGCCATTTTCATCTTGCTTGTTGCGGTAGATCCACTTTGTGCCAATGATATTATGCTTGCGAGGATCTGGGCGATTGACCAGTTCCCAGACATTGTTAAGCTCGAACTGATGTAATTCTTCTTGCATAGCCTGAATCCACTCCGGCTCCATAAATGCTTCATCTACCTTAGTGGGCTCTGTGATAGAGACAAAAGCATAGTGCCCACAAAAGTTAGATAAATGTGAAGCTTTTGAGCGTGTGAGAGGACCTGGTGCGCTAATGTCATCGATGATCTTCTCCACTTGCACTTCTTTTGCAACGCGAGGATGAGCTGGTTGTCGCTGAGGAATTTGATCAGCATTTTCTTCAGCACCATTTTCCTCAGCATTTTCTTCAGGTGCATCAGCTCGACGTTCTTCATGAACTGGAATGAATTCTTCAGCAGATTCTTCAGTAGGAATGACATCCTCAGTTGCCTTGAACTTGATAGAATCCTCAGGTGCTGGTTCATCTAACACAGAAGGTAGGTGCTCTCTTTGCGAGCCATTAGTTTCATCGAACCGCACATCTACAGTGTCAACAATCTTGTGAAGAACAATGTTGAAGACTCTGTAGGTGTGCGAGTCCTTTCCGTAACCAAGCATAAAACCTTCATGTGCTTTCGGTGCAAATTTAGAGTTGTGGTGAGGATCTCTAATCCAACATTTAGCACCGAAGACTTTGAAATAACTCACATTGGGTTTCTTGTCAGTGAGGAGTTCATAGGCCGTCTTCTTGAAGAATTTGTGAAGATATACTCTGTTGATGATGTGGCACGCAGTATCAATTGCATCAATCCAAAAACGCTGAGGCGTTTTGTATTCATCAAGCATAGTGCGAGCCATCTCAACAAGAGTTCTGTTCTTGCGCTCCACGACGCCATTTTGCTGAGGGGTATAGGGAGCAGATAACTCATGAGTAATACCAAGTTCATCAAGATAGTCATCAAGACCGGAATTCTTGAACTCAGTTCCATTGTCACTTCTGATGTGCTTGATCTTCACACCAAAGTTGGTTGAAGCCCTCGAGGAAAATCGTTTGAAGACTTCCTGCACTTCATGTTTGTAAGTAACAATGTGTACCCATGTATATCGAGAGTAATCATCAACAATGACAAAACCATATAGAGATGCATCATTAGTGACTGCTGAGTAATGATTAGGTCCGAAGAGGTCCATGTGAAGCAATTCGAATGGACGAGTAGTGGTCATGATAGTCTTCGCTGGATGCTTGGCCTTGGTCATTTTTCCAGCTTCACAGGCTCCGCATAAGTGATCCTTGAGGAATTTGACATTCTCAATGCCAATGACATGCTTCTTCTTCGCAAGCGTGTGCAAATTCCTCATGCCTGCGTGACCAAGTCGTCGATGCCATAGCCAGCCTTCTGAAGCTTTTGCAAGTAGGCACACGGCTGGTTGTGGTCCTGTAGAGAAATCAACAATATACAAATCTCCTCTCCTAAAGCCTTCGAAGACTTTGGAATTGTCAGCTTCCATAATCACAACACAGCGATACTTGCCAAAGACAACAACCATATCAAGATCACAAAGCATTGAGACTGACATGAGATTGTATCCTAAGGACTCAACAAGCATGACTTTGTCCATGTGTTTATCCTTAGAGATTGCAACCTTACCAAGACCCAATACCTGACTTTTGCCTTTGTCAGCAAAGATGATATGCTTCAGA
The DNA here is from genome assembly GCF_018294505.1 of Triticum aestivum. Taxonomy (NCBI): domain Eukaryota; kingdom Viridiplantae; phylum Streptophyta; class Magnoliopsida; order Poales; family Poaceae; genus Triticum; species Triticum aestivum. The sequence goes on along the minus strand of NC_057797.1, from coordinate 401,566,063 downwards.
TGTGACGGTGATAAGGGAGCATCCATCAATAGATTCTTGTCACCAGTCATGTGATTTGTACATCCACTATCGAGGACCCATTCAGTAGTTTTGGGTTGATCATCCTGCAGATGAATTAGTGTAACTTACAATCTCATATGCTTCATCAGTGAAGAATATGATATCAAGTTCATCAGATGAATTTCATCAAGTAGTAAACAGATATAGCAGTATGAGGACGTGTGAAATGAAGTTCATTTCATCATGATTCGCCTGCGTCCTTTCAGGCATTTTTGTCAGGTCCCCAGCAAATTCTTCAGACGTTAAAGCACGTCTGGAGACCTGACCCTGCAGAAGAGATTAGTTCTTTTTCTTCACCACCCACATCTGGAGGGGTGGCAAAGAATTCATCACTCTGCGAGCACCATATGAGAAAGGTGGCAAAGATGCCAAACCATTTCGTTTCACATAAGAGGGGTTAGGGTAAGCATATGAATAAGCAGAGAAATTCTTCGAGGACTTATGAACATAATGGTTTGAAGAATAATGCACATATTCATAGCCCTTAGCTCTACCCTGCGAGACAGAGTTGTTAGCACGATGATAATCATATGAGGACTTTGATCCTTTTGAGGAATTTGATCCATGTGAGGAATTTGGTCCGTATGAGGACTTGGATCCATATGAAGAATTTGGTCCATATGAAGAATTTGATCTGGGGTTCCTGTTCTTCACAGGTGGTGTCATGAGGACATTCACCTGAAGACTTTCAACATAACTTTTGGGAACCCAGATTTTCTTCATAGGGGAACCGTTCCTGCAGTTAGTGCCAACATATCTAGCAAATACTTCACCATTCTGATTTTTGAACAGTTTATAGTTGGAGTCAAATGACTCATCAGAAGAATGAGGAGATTCACATGTAAAGCCAGATAAGTTAGATGGATCAACTGGAGGTCCCTTTGCAGCAACCCATGAGGTTTTGGGGTACTGCTCAGGCTTCCAATATGTTCCATCAGCATTGAGTTTCCTCTCAAAGGCAATACCCTCTTTCCTAGGGTTTCTATTGAGGATCTGCTTTTTAAGCACATCACAAAGAGTCTAATGCCCTTTGAGGCTTTTGTACATGCCTGTCATGTACAATTCCTTCAGCCCTGCATTGTCAGTGATACTAGCAATGTCCTCAGATGAGGAATTAGTGATAGCAGAGGCAGGTGAAGAATTTGTAACAGTTGAAGCATTTGAACATTCAGGTGAAGAATTAGCAGATTCACGTTCAATGCACTTTAAGCATGGAGGAACAAATTCTTCCTGAGAAGCGCTGATTTGTTGAGCTAGTAATGAATCGCGCTCCTTCTGAAGATCTTCATAACACACTCTTAGCTTTTCAAGATCTTCCTTTCTTTGAAGAGATTCAGAAGAAAGCTTCTCGTGATCAGATAAGAGAGTATTATGTTGATCTTGAAGGGCGTCAAACTTGGAGTGAATTCTTTGAGGACATTCACCCAATTCTTTTGACTGATCCATTTCTTTACCCAACATATCTTCACTTTTGTCTAGCATGTTTTGAACTTGTTCCAAAGCCATTTGTTGTTTAGTTGTAATGCAAACAAGCTTGGTATAACAAGATTCAATATCATCATCAGATTCATCATTATCAGATTCATCGTCACAAAACTCGGATGAGGAGCATTCGGTTACCTCGTCACCCTCTGCCATGAGACATGATGCAGAGGATGATGATTCTGGCTCGAAAGTCATCATTTTGAGAGATTCCTTGAAGTCCTCAAACCAGGGATCATGACGGGTTCGATGACCTTCATAGACATCAGAGATTCGGTCCCAGATAAGCTTCGAATTGTCAAGATGCATAATGCGCCCGAATTGATCTCTGGATAGGCAGGAACAGATGATATCCTTCGCCAAGATGTCAAGTCGAGTGTACTTGCGAATATCATCAGCGTCCGCCATCTTGCATAGATCAGTAAGACCAATCTCAGTGACGGTCCATAGCTCGATGTTCATTGCCATGAGGCGCTTCCTCATCATGGCCTTCCACTTGGGATAGTCATGACCGTCAAAGATAGGGCATGTCACTGTCTTCATACCTGCGGTCGACATAACTAAAACTCCAGGCGGTTAAACCAAAATCACACAGAACAAGGGAGTACCTTGCTCTGATACCAATTGAAAGTGCGTTATATCGACTAGAGGGGGGTGAATAGGCGATTTTTATGAATTCTTCACTGAGGAATTTGCCGGTGAGGAAATTCCTTAGCGAAAAACTACTTGCAGCGGAATAAGTACTCAGAAGTAAGCATAGCAGATTACAAGCATGGTCATCATGATGAAATGAAGACTAGCACAGAGTACAGAAAGCGTAATCACAGGATAACACAAGATGAAGACAAACAGACTGAAGAAATTGAAATGAGGAAATTGAGAAAGTCTTCAGTCAAAGTCTTCAAGCACAGATATGAACAAACACTCAACACAGTAATGAGGAAATGAAAGGGTTGAGGAAATAGAAGCAGTTAGTTGGTGAAGACAATGATTTGGTAAACCAGTTCCAACTGTTGTCTCAGTTGTACGTCTGGTTGGAGCGGCTGAGTATTTAAACTCGAGGACACGCAGTCCCGGACACCCAGTCACTGAGCACGCAGCTCAGGACACCCAGTCCTCACCGTATTCTCCTTGAACTAAGGCCATGCAGACCTCATCCAATCACTCGTGGTAAGTCTTCAGGTGACTTCCAAACCTTCACAGACTTGGTCACTCGGCGATCCACAATTCCTCTTGGATGCTCTAGACCATGACGCCTAACCGTCTGGAAGAAGCACAGTCTTCAAAGGTAACAAGCGTCGGATCCATGCAGGATCAATTTCTTCAGTGATGCGCAATCACTTTGGGTTTGTGGGGGTTTGGTTTTGGGATTTCCTCACTTGATTATTTTCGCTCAAAGTCCTCGGAGGATGGGTTGCTCTCAAATGACAAGTGTCTAGTTCTCTCGGAGCAGCCAACCAGCTAGTGGTTGTAGGGGGCGGCTATTTATAGCCTAGGGAGCAGCCCGACATGATAAGTCATAAATGCCCTTCAATGATATGACCGTTAGGTGGATAGGATATTTTGGGACAGCTGGCGCGCAGCACAGCAACGGTCGGAAATTTGGCTCTCAAATTCCTCAGGGATGTCATGTTCCTCACTGTGTAGGCAATTCGCACTGGCGAATTCCTAACTCCTTAGTCAGAGCAAAGTCCTTAGTGACCAGAAGAACTGCGTCTCTGTCACTGAAGAAATTGACTGAACTGTATGAGATTTCCAATGGCTTCACTCGAAGGGATTGGTAGGTGTAGGATTTTGAGTTGAGCATCACATGGAAACTTTTCCTTAGTATTTCCTCGACCCCCTTTAATAGTACGGTGTTTCCTATGACTCAAGAAAGAGAAAATGAAACTACGAAAACAAAAGTCTTCACACTTCATGTTCATCAAATGAATATCAAGTCTTCAAGGTCACACCAATTTCTTCACTTTCAAAGTCTTCAGAAAGTCTTCAGAATATCAAGTCTTCAGTCGAAGAACTTCATTTTTAGGGGTCGACTTTCTCTGTAAATATCAAACTCCTCATAGACTTATAGACCTGTGTACACTCACAAACGCATTAGTCCCTTAACCTATAAGTCTTCAATACACCAAAATCACTAAGGGGAACTAGATGCACCAAAATCATGTGGATGAAGGCCTGTACTGACCTTTCATGAGACAACCAACATAAAATATGAATCTACCAACACGAATAGGAAATCCAATCTCATTTGGTGCAGTTGCACTGAAATCAAGCAAAGTTGCCGGTTTGACATTTAAGTTTGCTATAGCAACAAGTTTAATAGATATCCCTGTTTTAACAGAGGCAAAAAAGGAAAAAATTACTGGCCAATAAAGGAGAATGAAACATGTGGCCACAAAAAGAAGCATCTGCCTTATCTTGATGGAAAACAAAGTATATGACAATAGCATTTCTAAAACGGTTGCATTGATTCATATTAATAGGGAAATTCTCTTAAAACAGTTTAGTAGTTAATTCCAAGAGTGGCATTGCTTAATTTTACCAGCAACATTAGATTAAGAAAAAGCATAAACAGTTCCTGGGGAGAGTGGGCACAACAACACCATGTGCTTCCATCTACATATAAAGGGGGTGATGCAGAGTTTGTTGTGACAAAGAAACAAGCATCATGTGTGGGTTGGAACAATTTTTGCTCACTTAATGGTAAAAGATAACAGTTCAATAGCTTCAATTCAACATTTATCCAAAATAGTACCAATAAAAGTAGCACAACATCTCAAAGCACACTGCACCATCATGTGGATGAAAGTCCACCAAGATTTGTAACAACTCGCGAGGAGGATTTGAACGAAATATCTCAACACATATATGGGAACCCGATCTCCTTTTGTGTGGTTCAGCCAAAATTAAGTAAAGTCACCGGTGTGACATTCATGTTGACCTGCACAAAATGACTCTTAAAACGAAAGTGTTTTGCGTAGCCAAGCAAAATGACATAATAGCAAAAAGTTGAATAGATATCCCTGTTTTAACAAAGGCAAAAAAGGAAACAATTACTGGCCAATAAAGGAGGATGAACAAACGGCAACAAAAAGAAGCATCTAACTTATCTTGATGGAAAACAAAGTAGGACATTAGAATTTCTAAAATGGTTGCATTGATTCATATTAACAGAGACATTCTCTTAAAACAACATTCGTTAAAAATGTAATTTACTTTTACCGGTGGCATTGCTTCAATTTTCCAGCAGCATTCTTAGATTAACAACAGCAAAATAGTTGTATGGGACATGGGACATGCCAGCACCATCTGCGTCCACACGTATACATGGGTGATGCAGAGAAAGTAGCCAAGCACCATATCTGTGTTGGTCCCATATTTGTTCTCCTTGAACCTTTTTCCTATGAGAGGGCAGCAAATCTAGTCCTTCACAAACTACTCGACCCCCCAGTTTCTTTCCCTTTTCAACAAAGAGATCGGTTCCTTGCATATGTGTGTACTAGGTTACCCCCTTTTTCCCTTTTTGACCAACAAAGCGGCTGGATAGCCAGTCTATACTACTTTCCCTCCCTCCTTTCCTCATTGGACCACGTCCTAGATTCATTCTCCACCCTACCGCACCCTTCTTTCCTCTTTGAACCAAGACCTAGATTCGACTATAGAATAAAAAAGATCTGCATGACGGTTTCAAAGAAACTTATACCTTAGGGTCGTCGGGATGTGGCAAGGCATGCGGCGGGAGGCCGGATCTGCCCACACTACGGACGACAGCAAGGAAGAAGGGGTCAGTGGCCCTCCCGCATAGGCGCTGGGTGAATCAGAACATCGTAGCCAGCAGTGGATTGCCTCCCTCCACTACAAAAAAAAGACACTTCCGTGATGATACGTGTCTGTCATAGTAGGTCACGTTTTCTGTCATGCATGTACATCCATGACAAATTTATGACAGAATCAAGATAGTCATACCTGTGCTGTCGTAGAAGTGTTCCATGACATTACCAAAATTATCATCATGGAAGTGTCCACTTCCATGAGGATAAATCGCGTGTCACAGAAGTGCTTTCATCAAGGGTGACCGACACGTGGCATCCACCGTAACGGAACGCCGTTAAGCTATCGGGTTAGGTTTTGGATCCGATAACATGTTAACAGCCAGGACCAATTGGGATTTTCCACGTGTAAAATTCTGTTTGGCTGACGGAAACACGTGTCAGCTCCACGTTGGCACAGGTGTCACTCATCCAATGGGCGAGATGCGCCTATGATATGCTGACACATGGACCGGCCCAAAAGTGGCCCATAAAGTTTAAATGGGCCGGCCCAACTAAAGGCCCACAAGATTTTGCGGTCCATAATGGGCCAGCCCAGCAAAAGGCCCACGAGATTTTTCGTATCATAATGGGCCGGCCCAGCTAAAGGCCCACGAGATTTTGCGGGCCATGATGGGCCGGCCTAGCTAAAGGCCCGCGAGATTTTACGGACCATAATGGGCCGGCCCAGATAAAGGCCCAACATTCTCAGTTAAGGCCCGTACATCTAGTGTGAAATCGGCCCGTCAACGGCCTGTCCTAAACTTGTCATCATCGCGGCCCATGATCACTTCTGGCCCGTTAACAGTCCGCTAAGTATATGGGCCGAATTATGGCCCGGTGTATTTTCGACCTGTTAAACGTCCTGCTTCATTTGGGCCCATTTATAGGCCATTAAAACTTTCGGCCCATAAACGACCGTGAAGGATTTGGGTCATATTCGGCCATGTCTGACATTTGGCCTGTTAGCGGCCCGCCATAGATTTGGGCCACTTTTGGCCTGTTGTGATTTTCGGCCTGTTAACGTCGGACGAAACCCATGAGCCATATGTGGCCCAATGTCAATCGGGCCCATTAACGGCCAATATAAAAATGACGATAATCTAGCCCGACCAAACTTCTGGCCTGTTAAAGGCCTATGTATTAGGTTGGCGCATTTAAGGCCCATCCGAATTTCGGCCTTTGAAAGATCCGCATCGTAAATGGGTCCAATCTCACTTTCGGTCTTTTAAAGGCCCATGTTTTTTATGGGCTCGAGATATTTACACCTGCAAATGGCCTATTGTTACTGAGGGCCCAAATTATGTTTAGGCCTGTTAAAGGCCCACTATGGGCACAGGCCTACTAGAAAAATATGAAATCTTATGCTGATTTAGGCCCAGATATTTTTAGTGGGCTACATGCAAATTTCGGCCCATAAGCGTTTTTAGCCCAATTGGAATGGGCCCGACGAATGTTGGCATGTTGGGCTCCTACGAAGCTTTCAGCCGAATACATCACTAAGATAAACCTACACTATACAAAAATAGCGTCATAATTATTGCAGCCTTTGGCAGTAGCATAAATGTTGTATCACAACAAAAGGCCTGTTGGCATAAAGTTTACAGTCCTTGCAGATAAAAGCACCATCAGATGTATAGAAGCACAGATCATTTGACCTGAGTGCTAATGTTTCAGGCTGTAGAATCTGATGGAGCAGCACGATCTTCACCTTTTTCCGCCATTGCTCTTGAACAACGAAGCGAATGTCTGATAGTCTAGTTTCAAAACCATTCATAACTTACTGACATTTGTCAACCACTATTCTTGTTTCCAAAACGACGTCCATTAGGGATTGGACTTGTGTCTGGAGCACAGATATATCACTCTGTCTAGCAGGAAGATTTTGTTCAGTAGGCGATTTGGACGAGGTTACCTTGACAACCAACCCAGAATTACGCAGGAAGGTGCTTTTTGCACTATTGGTGGAGAGATACTGACGCACTGCAGCAAGAGCTAACATTGTGCATGTGGTAGCCTCGTCACCTTCAGGTGGTTGTGGCTGTTCAATCATTTTTTCCATAGCTTCCTGAAAGTTTGAACTTGTAGATTAGTGTACCAGATAAGTTACTAATGAGACAAAAACAGACAAAGTAGGTTACACGTTTATACATAACTTATTTTGGTGAACTACTGTAATACATTAGCATGTATTGTAGTGCCAACTACATAATAAAATCACTTTCAGAACATATGTCCATGTAGCATGCCTATTGTATTGTCTATTTCCTCACATTCGTTGACATCTAAGGATAAAAAGACATGGTTTAAAGTAGGATGAACATAGTATGACATTATTCATATCATGGGCAAACAGATATAAAACAAACAGGCTATTTTATCATTGTGTGCGCATGTGAACATAACAACTAGAATATAGATCAAGACCAAAAGAATATCCTTCATCTCTTTTAAACCATGTAAGGTGAAATGATACAAGACAACTGTGTATAAAAGTGAACAGAGTAACTGACATTGGCTGCAAACCAACTAGTTAAATGAACACATCACAGTACCAATCAGTTCAAAGGTGGGAGGAGTAAGGACTTACAACAGCGGCTTGAACTGGTGTGCTCATGCCCTTCATCTTGCTGGTGTGGCAATCCTTGAATATTTGCAGTGCATCCGGTTTAGGTTCTTTTTGGTCCGCACAGGCTTTCCTCTGTATTTGGAACAAGTCAATATAGATACGATAATATTGCACATAAAAAAGAAGGAAGTAGCAGCTATTTACAAGAGCCTCATAGTGTGCAATATAGCTACGAGATCCTGTTATCTGTTGGAATTTCACTTTAGAACGGTTGGTCTTGTTCTTCAAATAGTTAGCCTAGAAGAAGATACACTTGTAAGGCTCATACATAAATACAAGTTCAATATGTGGTCTGGTCAAATACATATAGCCTACCTGATACTTTGGATCAGACCAGTGTTTAATGAGGGTTGTCCAGTCTTCATCTATAATATATTCCACTGGAGATGTTTGGGCGATTTCATTGCTAGCCTTGCCTTCAAAATGAGATTTTCTAAGGTGGTACCGATACTGTCGCAGAGCAGACTGAAAAACATGAGTGCATGCTTGTTTAGTTGCATCATCTTTCGGATCCAACTTGAACCTCATCTGTTGAAAAAAGAATGTGAGTCTTATTAGGAGGCAGCTAGAAAGTATGGGATAGAGCAAGACAATATTACTAATTGCGATGAATAACATTACTTACGGATAAATGGTCAAGGAAGGTGTTAAACTGGGTATTGTCTTTCTCATTCCTGTACTGGATCCATGTTGGGAGGATACGTGCATGACACCTAACGGCAACGGCTGCCTCTGATACTAACTTGGCTGACTCTGTAGCATCACGTGGCCTTTTTAAACCGCCTCAAAATGGATCTCCATTCTTCGTCCTTTAGATTTTGTTAATCTGTCAAGCATTATCCCTGATGTCTGTTTCCGCTTGCGTCGTGGTGCCAGTTCAACAAAGAATATGGAAAGTGTTAGTGTACATCAAACTGTGAGAGTATATATAAAGGAGCATGCAACTGCAACCTGATTCGGTCAGGTACCGTCTTGGTGTTGATGCTAATGAGGTTCATCTGATCTTACCAAGTCCTGTTGTGTCAGCAGTGCTTCAGAAGTAGTGTGAGGTGTGAAGGCAGCTTGGGAACTGGCCAGTTCCGGAGCAAATGAACGAGTAACTCGTTGAGATGCTGGTACAGTTGAAGCGGATGCTGCAGCTGGTGGAGCAGGTGATACTGTGTTTGTAGATTTAGCCGGTGGACTTGGACCTTCTACTGCACTATAAGTACCAGCAGAATCTGGACGGCTGATCCTTTTCCGTTTCACCTGACGAGTAACACCACTCCCTACTATATTATTTTCCTTGCTCTTTTTTGACTTTGCCATGTCAAGCCGTACCCACAACTCAAAAGAATAAAATCTCTCTCCAGAACTCATTGATGCATGATACAAACAAGCAATACTTTGATAGAAGACAACCGTATGAGGATGGAATATGTAAGGAAAACAAGACGGCATGACATATTCACAGCTACGATGTGTAAACTAAGCAGAAGGATTTTCAAGAAAATAGAAGTGATGCAAGCTAGACACCATATGAAAGATGCAACCAATATTACTCTGCCAAGTTAAAAGTGTCTTGTCATAAGTGGCAATTCGAAAAATTAGAAGCAGTACAACGTAGAAATCAATGCAAGATGCAACCACTATCAAACTGCCATGTTAAAAGTGTCCAATCATGAGTGACTGATGCGGGATACACAACAACAGTACTTTGATGTAAGAACACGGTATGATAGATAGATGCAGTGTATCTAGACACAGAATGCCATGTCATATGCACATGTATAACGTATGAACTCAGCAGGTGCAATTTAATCAAAACAGAAGAAATATAGGCTAGACAACATATGCAACATGAAACCAATTATCATACTGTCAACTTAGAGGAAGCACCTGCGATGTAGTACGGTAGATGCACTCATCATGTAGACTTGGGACTTCAACTTCATTAGTAGTAGTAGTGGAAAATCTGGAGAGTCTCTGTTTGCATCGGTGTGGAGGACCACCAACATCCCCTAACTTACTCTTTTCCTTCCTATTTTCTGATATTGCCTTATGAAGTCAAAACCACAAGAAGATGAATAAAATTAGCTCTGCATAACTGGTTGATGCATGATACAGACAAACACTACTTTGATGTAAGGCAAGCGCACGATAGGAGGATGGAATATATACAAAAAAAGACAGCGTTTCATATTCACACGTACGATAGGAGGATGGAATATGTATGAAAAACAGTAAGCGGAAGGCATTTCAACAAAATTAGAAGAAATAAAAGCTAGGCACCATATGAACATGCAACCAATATCACTCTATCAGGTAAAAAGTGTCTCCTCGTAAGTGCCATTTCAAGAAATTAGAAGCAGTACAAGCTAGAAGACAATGCAAGATGCAACCTACATCACAGTACCAAGTTAAATGTGTCTTATGGGTAAGTGATCGTTGCAGCTATAAGTTGTAAGCTACACAGATGCAATTCAACATAATCAGAAGCAATACAAACTAGACATCTCCAAGCGCCCCATTGTCCTCCTCAAGCTGGATTTTACGAAGGCCTTTGATACAATTGAGCATGATCTAATTCTCAAAATTTTGCAATGCAAGGGATTTGATTCCAGGTGGACTGGTTGGATCAACAATATTTTGTCAACGGGATCTTCTTCTGTGCTTCTTAACGGCGTGCCAGGGAAACATTTTGTCTGCAGAACGGGAGTGCGTCAAGGGGACCCCCTATCACCGTTGCTCTTTGTGATTGAAGTAGATTTATTGCAATCTGTAGTCAATGAGATGTGCTCCAGGAATATCCTTTGTCTGCCAATCCCAACAAACTCCAATGATTACCCAATAGTGCAATATGCCGACGACACATTAATTGTGATGCCTGCGATTGATGATCAGCTCGTTGCTTTCAAGGAGATGCTTGTCACATTTGCTGAGTCAACTAGCTTGCGAGTTAATTTTAGTAAGTCTTCACTCATTCCTATAAACATGTCTAATGAGGAAGGTGATAGAGTGGCCTCTTTGCTGGGATGCGACGTTGGCACGATGCCTTTCACGTATCTAGGTTTGCCAATGGGAGCTTCTAGGCCGACCATCTATGATCTGATGCCTCTGGTGGATCATATCGAGCGCTGTTTATTTGCCTCTTCATGCTTACTAAACCAAGGGAGCCGACTGCAACTTCTTCAGTCGGTGTTGTGCTCCATGCCTATATATTTTTTGTGCACATTATCTCTCCCAAAGGGCATTATACAACAGTTCGAGTGGATCATGAGGCAGTGCCTGTGGAGAGGTAACATGGATAACCCACGACAATCTCTCGCTACTTGGGATTTAGTCTGTCGCCCTAAGTGTTTTGGAGGTTTGGGTGTTCTTAATTTGGCCATCCAAAATGAGGCTTTGCTACTTAAGCATCTCTTCAAGTTCTTCAATAAAGTGGACGTGCCTTGGGTATCTTTAATATGGGACACCTATTACGCATCGTCACCACCCCAAAGCACCAAGGTCTGTGGTTCATTTTGGTGGCGTGATATCATGCGTTTATACCCAAAATTCTGCAATCTGGCGGTTCCACAAGTTCATGCTGGTGACACGATACTCTTGTGGCTCGACCATTGGCAGCTGGGAAATCGTGTTGTCTTGTTGCACGACTATTTTCCGAGGCTCCATTATTTTGTTGTGGATGATGCAATCACAGCTAAAGACTTTATTGAGCAGCCTAATATCTTGGATCATTTCCATTTGCCACTATCGCAGGAGGCCTTCTCAGAATTCACACAATTACAGTCCCTCCTGCCTTTGATCAATTTGAATGGTGAGAGCAAGGACATTTGAATGTGGCCTTCAAAGTCTGGAGCCTATATGGCAAATATATACTATGATTCTTGCTTCTCACACCTGGTGGTGGTGGATCCCATATTCAAGTGGATTTGGAAGTGTGCATGCACGCTAAAGATAAAAGTTTTTGGTTGGCTTTTGTTAATGGATCGTTTAAACACCAGGGATATGATGCAACGTAGGCAATGGATCATCCAGGATGATACTTGTGTGCTATGCAATCTTGCACAACATGAGGATCGGGATCACCTTTTCTTTGCTTGCAATTTTAGCCAAAGGGTTTGGAACTATCTTCGGATTTCTTAGACTGTTCAACCGAACCAAACCACATATGATATGGCTCAAGCAGCTAGGAAGGACTTTGGTCACCCTTTCTTCTCTGAGGTTGTTTTCACTGCTACTTGGAATATTTGGGTACAAAGGAATGGGAAGATCTTCAGAAATGAACAAGCTTCATTTAGAGCTTGGAGAAGAAACTTTATACATGCCATCTCTCTTCTGTCTCATAGGATTAGATGTAAATATAAAGATAGTTTTCTGTCTTGGATAGCTAACCTTACTTATTCTTTCTTTTGTAAGTTTCTTTTCTCTTCTTTGTACATTTGTAAAGTTGTAACTTATATTTTTTAATTAATAAAGGACTGTGAGGCTGTTGCCTTGCAGTACATAGTCAAAAAAAAATACAAACTAGACATCATACGGAAAACGCAACCACATATAACAGTTCCAAGTTAGAGCAAGCACATGTGATGGTGGAGTAGGGGAGATGTGCTCATCATGTACACATATGTTCTAGAAACAGGAACACGTGTCATATTCACAGGCATTATGTGTAAAGTAAGAAGATGCAACTCAACAAAGTTAGAAGCAATACAAGCTAGACATCATACGCAACATGTAACCACATATAATAGTGCCAAGTTAGAGCAAGCACGTGTGATGGTGGAGTAGGGGAGATGTGCTCATCATCAACACATCTACGTTGACTGTCTAGCCTTGCGTTGTCTTGCGAATCTTGTTGGGAGGATGGCGGAGTAGAATCTGTAGAGAACCTCCGTTTCAGTTGCTCGGAAGGACCACCATCATCCAATGCCTTGCCAATTTCCTTCAGCTTTATTGATTTTGCATTGTGAGGTCAAACCGACAAGAAAAAGGAATATAATTCGCTCTTCAGAACTCATTCATGTATGATACTAACGAACACTACTCTGATGAAAGGCAGAGTCATGATACAAGGATGGAATATGTAAGGAAAAATGGAAGGCTTGACATATTTACACCTATGATGTGGTAACTAAGCACAAGGCACTTCAACAAATTAGAAGCACTACAAACTAGACACCATATGAAAGGTGCAATCAATATCACTCTGCTAAGTTAAAACTGTCTCGTCATAGGTGGCGTTCATCAAACTAGAAGCAATACATGCTAGAAATCATATCCAAGACGCAAACCAATATCACACTGCCAACTTAAAGGTGTTCCATCATAAGTGACTGATGCAGGATACACAAGAAGAGTAGTTTCGTAAGAACATGGTGTGATAGACAGATATAGTATGTACAAAAAACAAGAAAGCGTGTCATAATCACACGTATCATGTGTAAGCTAAGCAGATGCAGTTTATACTAATTAGGAGCAATACAAGCTAGACACCATATGCAACATGCAACCAGATATCACACTGCCAAGTTAGAGCAAGCACCTTGGATGGTGGAGTAGGGGAGCGGAGACTTGGACCTTGTAATGCACTATCAGTACAAGGAGAATCAGTACAGATGCTCCGTTTACGTTGCTGCAGAGGACCACCATCATCGCCTTCCTTACTCTTTTCCTTCCTCTTTCTTGATTTTGCCTTGTCAAGTCAAACCCACAAGAAAAAGGAATAAAATTTGCTCTTCAGAACTCATCGATGCATGATACTGATGAACACTACTTTCATGTAAGGCAGCCGCATGATAGGAGGATGGAATATGTATGAAAAACAGGACGGCGTGACATATTGACATGTATGATGTATAACGTGTAAACTAAGCACAAGGTGCTTGAACTTGTTAGAAGCAATGCAAGCTAGAAACCATATGAAAGATGAAACCAATATCACTCTGCCAAATTAAAAGGGTGCTCTCACAAATGTATTTGACCAAATTAGAAGCAATACATGGCAACAGGCTAGAAATAATATGCAATATGCAACGAATAAAGGTGACTCGTCGTAAGTGATTGATGTTGGATACAGAAGAGAGGTAGTTTCATGTAAGAACAAGGTTAACACATAGATGTAGTGTGTACCAAAAATAGGAAGGCATGTCATATTCACAGGTATAATGTGTAAACTAAGCAGATGCAATTTACCCTAATTAGAAGCATTACAAGCTAGACACCGTATGCAACATGCAACCACATATCACACTGCGAAGTTAGAGCAAGCACCTGTAATGGTGGTGTGGGGGAATTGCGGTCATCAACTAGAGAGCTACGTTAACTATCTTCATTTAGCCGTGCTATTTCTTGAGAATCATGTGGGGAGGATGACACTGCACTCTTTAAACGAGTATGGCGTCTCACAGTAACCCACCCGGGTGACTGTCTCATCATAAGTGATTGACGAGGGATACAAAAGAGCATTAATTTGATGTACGAACATGGTTAATAGACATATTTAGTACTATGTATCAAAAACAGGAAGGCATGTCATTATCAAAGGTATAATGTGTAAAGTAAGAAGATGCAATTTAACCAAATTGGAAGCAATAGAGGCTAGACACCATATGCAACATGCAACCACATTTGACAGCGCGAAGTTAAAGCAAGCACCTGAGATGGTTGTGTGTGGCAATTGAGATCATCAACTGCAGAGCTACGTTTACTGTCTCCAACTGCTGACACTGTATCCTTTAGAGCGCTAAAACGCTTAGTGCTTATCTTCGAATTACACTGGAGCGACTTCTGTCTTTTCTTTTCAGCATTCATCAACACTGCGTCAGAGTCTGAAATACCCATGCATAAAAAAACAATAGTGTGAGTATGGGTGAAGTGTGTGACAATTAGTACAGTGTAAAGGTAGCAGATAGCAGGTCGGTGAGAAATAAATGACGGGAGACATATGATAGCTCTGCAACATGCATGGCACACTAAATTACTACAAGATTCTATGAAAATAACATTCAATTGAAAACAAATAGGTCAGTCCATTTTTTCTGCACCGTCCGATGTACAAACAACAGGCAGATCGCCTTCATCTACCTCCAGCCAGTCAGTGTTGATGATCTTCCTTGAAACGGCAGCGACCACCGGCCCAGTCCCCTGCCTGCACCCTCCCCTCGACCTCACTGCACCGCCGTAGTTGGCACCACCCCCGGCAATCCATTAAAGCTCGCCGACCTCCAGATCGGGCGCAAGCAGCTCCTGCACACCACACCCCTATGATAGACACTGATGTGCCACTTCCCCGGTGAACAGGCGGACTAGGTGCTCCGCGCGCCTAAGTGGGTACTGCTTCTTTTAATTGCGGTTCGACTGACCATGAATTAAAATCCGGGCGGGCTACTGACCTCTAGCAAAGGTGAAATAGTAAAGGAAGGAAACCTTGTGCATTATCACGAAGAAGATGCAGTAAGAAGCGCTCAACTAGTTTATTTCGTGGGATGAATACAGTGTGAGCAGAGACGTAAGGTTTGCATGAATAAGGGAAGAGGAGTACCTCTTTCTGCTGGCAGTGCTGTGTCCTCCTTCTGTTTTTCCAACTATCTTCTTGTGGTTCACCGGAAACTATAAGTTGTGGAGGACGATGCAGCCTTGGATGAACCCGCGGCCAAGTTGTTGACTATGGTGCGGTGGCTGTCTATCGGCGGCGGGGAAGCAGATCCGAGGCGGCGAACGACGGCGTGGTGGGAACAGCTCCGGTGCGGTGGACAGTTGCGACAGTGTAGCGGCAGTAGTGAGGTGCAGGACGGCGTGGTCGGAGTGGTTTTGGTACGGCGCACGTCGGCGTCGGCATCGTGGAGGCAGCTCTACCTCGGCTTCAGCTGCTAAGTCCTTGAGGGTGTTGCGGTTGCGGTTGTGTTGGACGACGATGTCGGGGTACCGGCTCCGGCGTGATGGAGGAGGGAGGCGGTGGATTGGGCGCTATGGGCTGGAGGACGGAGGAGGCTGGGGTTTCGCAGCTGGTGGAGAGGGCGTTTTGGCACACACGGAGTATGAATGGCGAAATGGAGGGAGGCGGGGAACTAAGAGGGGACAATGTTTCTGTTTGGGACGCGCTTGTTTGAAATTTGGGGAAAGTTACAAACTTTGCCCCCTTCTAAAATTTCGGACATATTGCGGATTGGGGGTAGGACAGTAATCTCAGGTGTCACAAATGTGGGCGGGATAGATTTCGGCCGAGCGAATGGGTGTTTAGGCGCCCACAGCGTATGAATGCTTCTCGGAGGCGGTTGAGACTGGCGTATTGGTGAAGTTACAAACCTACCCCAGTTTAGACCTTTGGACATAGGGCCGATAGGCTACACGGGCTAGAGTCAGGACAATAATTTCCTACCACCAAACATTAGTCTCGCGCAGTTTCGGGTGACGAGAGGCCTATTTGGCGCTTCGTTCAATATTTGGGAGCAAAAGCATTAACATTTTCGGTTCTGTTGAATTGAACATTCAGGATTTGTCAAACTTCACAAATCTTTACTCTTGAAAATCCTACAGCTACGCTTATTTTGGAATGGAGGTGGTACATTTGAATATACATTGTACACGAGTATATATTAAAAAATATGCAACTTACCTCAGTTCATGCATGGTTCCAGATATAATCTCCTTGGTTGCCAAAAAAAATTAGACATGCGTATGAATATATATAGCATGTTCAAACGCACAACAAAGATTGATGCCCCCTTTTACATCTAATTTACAAATGCCATTATCTCGGTTTCAAATAGATGAATGCACTTCCTATGAATTCGAATCTTTGAAACCCCCTTTATGTTGAATTTGACATGTATTCTATTTCGTAGCTAGCAATTTGGAATGTATCCATGCAAGTGACAAATGTATAAAGTGCTTCACACTAACAACATGGAGTGCACTAATTAATGTTTATATATGAATTGCAAAAGCATCCATTGCCTGTATTTCAAACCGCTCTCACTCTATGGATCGATAATATGAAATAAACACATGCACATGCTATAATTCAATAGAGTATGGGTGTCTGATAGACCGATTTTTAGCCATACACAATTTGCAAAATTCATGATCTCATCCAAAAATAATAATGCCATTTATATTTTAATTTAATGCATAGAACCGCCTTTTACACGTAGATGCACTACGCCTCGGCCCGTTCTCACAAACGCATTATATATCTCTCTATCTAACGCATAAGTGCACACACTTTATATGCATCAGCATTTCTCTTTCACACATGCTCACAATCTCTCTCAGGGTGTCGGGGTGTCTCACGCACATGCTCTCTCTGTCTCTCTCTCTCTCTTTCTAACTACTATGTACCACTCTTTTTACTAATCTCAGTTGGAAAACACTATTTCTCTCACATGCATATATACACACGCATGGTCTCTACTAGCCCTCTATACACATATATGTGCCTACGTGTCTCCCGCACGCACATTATCTTTAGGACTCTCTGGACTCTCTCGCACACATTGCCCCCCCCAAACACTCCCCTCTCTTTAGTAGTTGGCATATATGATTTCATCATATCATTCGGTAGGTTATCCCTGGCTGTTAGGCTTGATGGTAATACGAGGCAAAGTTTTACCCTAGTTCGGACCCTTGCAGTTGAAGAAAGAGCCTACTCCTGGTACTGTATATTAGTGATAGGGGTGTGTAAAAAGTACACGTGAATACCAGACATTGTGCGTGTGTGTATACTATCGACGAACTAGCCCCCAAGGTTCTGTAACTTACTGGGGGCCTAGGGTTACAAATCATATATAGTCGGCTTATCACCAGTGGGGATAGAGTCCTCCGCGACTCTGGTAGCTTCGTGTTGTACGCCGAGTCCTCCACATGGGTCTTCGTATAACACGTCTCGGTCCAACCTATATGTGGCGCAGGATGGAACCGACCCATGAGTCTTCCTGTTGACCCACCACAACTAGAAATGATGTGCCCACCACACCACACACGCAATCGGCCACTAAGAAAATAAGCATATACAATAGTACAACAGTATCTAGCTCACGGTACGTCTCCATATTTTGTTGATGACACTGACGGACTTTGCATTTGATGCGTGCTTCGTATTTTGGTGGCGACACTTACGGTCATTGTATTTGAAGAGAAAGCATGATATGGTCACTGGACTTCAGAATAAGCTCATCACGGTCACCACATACATTTTGGCGTGCTAACCAACATGTGGTTGGATGGTTAGGAGGACCGTGGTTTCTCGAGCCCACCAAGGTTAAAGTCCCGGTGCTCGCATTTATCTTGTGTTAATTTCAGTATTTTCCGGCGATGCGCGTTCAGTGGGAGGAGACGTTCCACTCGACTACGAGGCACCTATGGTGACTTCGTAAAATCTCAAGATCATATATGCTGGCCCACTCTCTCGAAGGTGCTCATAGGGTAGGGTCCGCTTGTGTGCGCTTATAGCAGTGAGTGCTTGCGCGTATATATGAGCCCTTGCGCCTGTATCGTGTTAAACAAATACATGTGATGCCCGGATAATTAAGCTATAGTAATCCCAATTTAATGGTGCCATGTCATCACATTACTTTTGCTAATCCTCATTTGATCCATGTCACAATTCAAATTCAAAACAAAGTTCAAATTCAAACTTTGTTTTTTTTGTCAAACATGAAAACTAAAATGTTCAAGTTGTTGCATTTAATCTTTGAATAATATTAGTCAGGAGCCAACATTTTTATAAAATGTTTAACTGCCTTAAAATAAAGAAAACAGGAAAGTTTCTTTTTAAAAAAGGGAAAAGAAAATACCAAAAAAAAAGGAGGGAAGCCCACTGTCCCATTGGGCCTCGGCCCACATGGACCAGCCGGCCCAGCTCCCCCCTCGGTCGCCTTCAACCTCGCTACAGGGGAAGCCAACCGAGCGGGCGCGTGATCCCGCCGGACCCCGTTGCCGGCAACAACGCGTGAGGGGATAAGGGCGTCCCTCCGGCGCCTCGGTCTCCTCCCACCTACTGCCGCACCCACTCGCCCACTTGCCCGCCACCTCCCTCCTCTCGCTCGCTCCGTCTTGCCGAAAACGGCCGGGCGCCATCGTCGCCGTCTCCGCGTCGATTCCCCGGCCACCAGCCGCCCCGCGCCGCCTGGAGGCGTCCAGGAGGCCGGCTGTCGTCGTATGCGTCGGTTCCCCCTTCGGTTCGAGCCCGGGAGCTCCCCTTCGCCGGATCGGGCGGCTCCCTCCGCCTCGGCCTCCACCATCCCGCCGCCCCAACTCGTCGCATCCAGTCGTCCCCGGCCCCGTACGAGCTCGCCATCAGCCCTCCCGCGGTGAGCAGCGCCGACCCCCCCGCCTTTCCCCTAGTTCCCGTCGATGTAGTGACCGCCCCATGAGCTCCGTCCGCCATGGCCACTAGAGCTCCACGTCTGCGCGCGCCCGTGTACTACTGCTGCTCCTGGCCGCGCCTAGCGTGCCCAGACGTGCTTACGCACGCGCGCTAGTGCGCCCAACTGTTGTTGCCCCACTGCTCGCCCTATTGTTCTCTCCTCGCTGTTGTTGCTTCTGCTTCCGCGGCGGCTTGCTGTGCTGCTGCTCCCGCCGCTAGCTGCCGCTGCTACTTGCTTTTGCCTGCTGCTCTCTACGTTGCTGCTGCTGCCCATGATTGCATGCTCTTGCCGCTGTTGGCCGTGGCCGCCATGCACACCCATGCGTGTGTGCCCAAGAACACCAATGGTTGGATTGGGCCATGGCCGCTGGAGCTACCCCTGTTTAGACTAGATGTTAATTAGTGTTTAGATTAGTATGCGTACAGATGACATGCGGGTCCCCTGGAAATTAAAATAAATAACCAAAATAATTTTAGCTACTGTCTATGACAACTGGGTCCCGCTGACACTGTTCACTTTGACCGGTCAGCTCTGACTAGGTTGTTGACTGGGTCAACTCTGCTGACTGGACCACTCCTGGACCCCTTTGGTCATACACTCAGGCTAGTGTAGAGCTAGGTGACAAATGTGTATTCTGTAAAAATAATTTCAGAATAAATTTAAAACTTTAGAAAATCATAGGAAATTAACCGTAGCTCGGATCGTAAAACTTTGTACATGAAAATTGCTCAGAACGACGAGACGAATCTGAACACGCGGTCCGTTCGCCCGCCACACGTCCCTGGCATAGCAAACATTAAACTTTTCCCCTCCGGTTCATCTCTCTGGCAGACGTCCGGAACCTGGAAAACTATCCCAGATGTTTCCCCCTTCGCCAGTATCGTCAAGCACCGCGTTAGAACACCTCTAGCCCCACTTATTGTCTTTTTATGCATATGATTGCGTGTATTTACTGTTTCTTCCCCCTCTTCTCTCCGGTAGACCTCGAGACTGCTGCCGATGCCCCTGTGATCGACTACGTGGACGACGATCCTCCTTCTTGTCTGAGCAACCAGGCAAGCCCCCCCTTTGATCATCCTGATATCGCCCATTCTATACTCTCATGCTTGCATTAGATTTTGCTACTGTTATTGTTCTCTGCTATTCTGATGCATAGCCTGCTTTTGTACCTGCTTATTGTTACCTACCTGCTTATCCTAAACTGCTTAGTATAGGTTGGTTAGTGATCCATCAGTGACCCCCACCTTGTCCTTGTTGCCCCTGCTTCATCATCAACGCCTCGATCGACGTGATCGACGACCAGAGCCCGACACCTCACATCACATAACACCCCTTTTGTTGCTCGACTCTACAGAGATACTATCGAGTGCCGAGGGTGATCCCTCATAATGCACTCCTGATGATAATTCTGTAGTGTAGCTATTCAGTCATGGTCATCGAGGGTGATTTCCTCTTTCCCCATTCCCGATACGGCTCTGTCGTTCAAGACCTCAAGAGTGAACCTCGAGGGTGGTCCCTCTTACGTTCACCTTGATGATTACATTGAGTGGAATCCACCGGGGGTGATTCCTCGGGTTTTCCCCTTGATGTCTGGACACACGGTTACAATGACTTTACTTGAGACCTTGGTGGAAGTCGGACGGGCCCGGAGAGCACCCACAAGATGGTTACGTGGCACGGCCGGGCATTCTAGGCCCTTGTCGTAAGTCCACGAGACGGGGCGACGGGGTCACTTTCGATCGTGAGTCTCTGCTCATCTCCGCAAGCTAATAATACACTATGGTTTGGGTATTTGTTCTGAGTTGGCCTCTGGCCTTTACGCACCAACCACCACGTGAGAATAGTTATGGGCCTCGACGTCGCGGTATCAGCCGAAGCTTTGTCAGACGTCCAGTTCAGCAGTGCGGCACGGCTGGGCCGGCACCATCCTGTAGTGGTGGAGCCTGGTCCGCCCTGCTCGCAACGACCCGGAGTGCAACGGGCGATGGGCCCAGACCCCGGAGTGCTTAGGAGGTAGACCGGCGGGGACCTCTCCGCTGAGCCTAGGTCGGGTTGCGACGTGTTGATCTTCCGAGGCCGGGTATTGACCCCAGAAAGGTGTGTCCAGCCAGAGTGATCAAGCATGTTGGAAAACGTGGTGCACCCCTGCAGGGAAGATTATCTATTAATAGTCGTGTCCACGGTAACGGACGTTCAGACTTATATCCTGATCTTATACAACTACAAATGGATACTTGAATATGTGGCTCCGGGATTGCTTTCTCGCAGGGAGTCGAGGAAGGATCTCTCGGCATTAATGTACAACATGCTTGTTAATTATAAACTGCTATTCTTTACTCTTCTACATGCTGCAAGATGCTCGGAGCTGCGTGAAGATGCTAGTCTTCGATAGGCTAGGCTTTCCCCCTCTATTCTGGCATTCTGCAGTTCAGTCCACAGATACAACCCTTCCATTTGATACAAATGCATACTTAGTATAGATCTGATGCTTGCGAGTACTTTGGATGAGTACTCACGGTTGCTTTACTACCCCTTTTCCCCCTTCTTTCTTCTTTCCGGTTGATGCAACCAGATGGTGGATCCTTGGAGCCAGATGCCACCGCCGACCGATACTACTACATGGAGGCCGCCGAAGACCAGGAGTAGTTAGGAGGTCCCAGGCGGGAGGCCTTGCCTTTTCAATCATGTTGCTTTTGTGCTAGCCTTCTTAAGGCAAAACTTGTTTAACTTATGTCTGTACTTAGATATTGTTGCTTTCGCTGACTCTTGTGTATCGAGCTTGTATTCGAGCCCTCGAGGCCCCTGGCTTGTAATATAAAGCTTGTATTATTTTATTTGTGTCTAGAGTTGTGTTGTGATATCTTTCCGTGAGTCCCTGATCTTGATCGTACATATTTGCGTGTATGATTAGTGTACGATTAAATTGGGGGCGTCACAAGTTGGTATCAGAGCCGACTGCCTATAGGATCCCCCTTTCCAACTCCTTGGCCGAAGTTGAGTCTAGTCTTCAAAAACTATTTTACTAACATGGCTGTGTGGCTTACAGGCCCAAGTCGCCAATTGGGTGGTATTAGGATCTTTTATTCCTCGTCTATACTCTGGGAATCTGATCTCTCTTCTATTCGGGTTAAATGGTTTTGCAAACTATAACTCTAGGTTCTCATAAATACTTCTCCCGGAGAGCCCCTTCATTCCAGATGATGGCCCGCTTCACCAGAACATTCTGAAGATACTCTCCGATGTTTTCTTCGAGACCCTTGTACCCTTAGCCGTTGCGATCCCTACCACCGATAAATCCTTATGAGTAACTACCTACATTGTCTTTCATACCTTCATCCCCAGTTGCTCTTGTTATTACAAGATGCCCTGAAAAACTATTTGATCTTTCGAAAATGCTGAGTAGCCTATTACTCCTGTTCCTCCTTATCTGCTTGCATTATGGTTACTTCCATATGTGTAACAATACTCATTAGCATCCTTTGTCATCGTAATTTCGAGCATTTGATTCGATAAGTTTGTGAATGCTCGCGATCATCGGTTCCAGTTAGAATTCTTCCCATCGGCTCAGATGTCACCCCCGGACATGAGCTGGTGTTCGACAAATCAAGCCTTGGTTGATTATTGATCTATGTATATTTAACTTACTTGTCTTTGATCAGAGCCTCTGCTTTTGACCCACCATTTTGTAAATCATAATTCCTATGCATTTGAGTTTTGAATTAGTCAGTTGTTTCTATAACCTGATCTCCTTGTCTTTTCTTCTTCTTCTGGTTGAGTATCAATACTCACATCAGATCCCTTGTGAACCACCAGATCCTTTGTGGGGTTCTATCTGACAATGTCCTTCATATACAGTAAGCTTTTTAGCCTTTCCTCGGATACATAATGCCTTTGGTAAATTGTATTCCCCGCTCTTGCCAGCCATACTCTGCTTCCGGGCTTTATTTACTCGTAAAGTTTGCGTTATTTGTTCCTAAGATGCCTCGATGGGTTGAATCTATGTCTTCCCTAAAGCCGTGTGAGCTCAGAAGTTATGCGAGTTATACTCTGCTGGCTTTTTGCCAGGTAAATTTTCAATGATACAACTTCTTCGAATACAAGAAGTGAATGGAAGGTTGTGCATTGGAGAAGTAGGAGTCGACCTTGAACTTTATGTTC
Organism: Triticum aestivum; assembly: GCF_018294505.1. Taxonomy (NCBI): domain Eukaryota; kingdom Viridiplantae; phylum Streptophyta; class Magnoliopsida; order Poales; family Poaceae; genus Triticum; species Triticum aestivum. The sequence continues at coordinate 401,542,571 of NC_057797.1, read as the reverse complement.
ATGCCCATGGACACGATGTACATCCTATCATGGAAGCTTCTTGTTATAATAATAATCCTCTTGTGATAAGTTCATCTAGTATCTATGTTTGGTCCTTCGCAACCTTGGTTCCAACCATGATTGTTCTTCTTTGATTTCATTTTTTGGACAAGTGGAAGTACTTGTCTTCTGTAGATCATTTCACCCGTCCAACCTCTGTTCTGCTATACCCTCGAGTATTACCCTCTGGTATCTCGAGAATATCCCGGAACTACATAACTTCTTATGAGTTCTCAATCAACTATTATTCTCGCCGATTCAAAAATTTCCACGTGTTCTGAGTTGGTACACACTCGAGAACACCGATAACTGATTCGGGTCTACACTTCCCTTTCCCTTGTTTTGTTTAATCTTTCTTCTAACCTATCATACCTGAGAAGTGATAATTTCTTGCTTATGTAAACACCTCGATGTACATTCTCTGTCAGTAAGACCTTGTTACTATTGTTGATGACATTATGGTAGCCGCCGATGGACGAGAACTTTGCCTATTGGTCCGCCTCATCTTAACGAGCAGGAAAATGGTTCTCTTCGTCCCTCGCCCTTGGTACCAATGTTGTTGCCAACATAACTGACAGGCTATCATCTGACCTACCTTGCTATCATGACCGCGCATATGTTAGCGCCCTTCCTACCTTTAACCCACATGGTGGGCCCATAACCCACAGTTCCACAGGATCGAAACCTGACTCTCCTGTACATCTCTGTCTTCCAAAATTGATCCTCATGCTTGGCTTCGTATGTAATTCACGAGCCACCTTCTTGTGATCTGTTCTGCTATCAGATGCAATACTTATTTTTGATGCACTGAACCCCTTTCACACTCTGTTTCAGACATCGAACGATTGTCCATCCGCTTGAAGCTTCTTATTGCTCCTCGTTACCTTGCTCTCGATGACTTTATTAAAATTCAACTCGAGATATGCCGCTATGCCACGACGCGAGATAGCCCCCAGGTACCTATCTTATGTTGAGCCCCGTCCTTTTCGAGTCTTTCCCCCTTACTACACCCCTTAAATCTCAGGACGAGATTTCTTGTAGTGAAGGAGAATTGTGACGCCCGGATAATTAAGCTATAGTAATCCCAAATTAATGGTGCCATGTCATCACATTACTTTTGCTAATCCTCATTTGATCCATGTCACAATTCAAATTCAAAACAAAGTTTAAATTCAAACTTTGTTTTTTTGTCAAACATGAAAACTAAAATGTTCAAGTTGTTGCATTTAATCTTTGAATAATATTGGTCAGGAGCCAACATTTTTATAAAATGTTTAACTGCCTTAAAATAAAGAAAACATGAAAGTTTCTTTTAAAAAAAGGGAAAAGAAAATACCAAAAAAAGGGGGGAAGCCCACTGTCCCATTGGGCCTCGGCCCACATGGACCAGCCGGCCCAGCTCCCCCCTCGGTCGCCTTCAACCTCGCTACAGGGGAAGCCGACCGAGCGGGCGCATGCTCCCGCCGGACCCCGTTGCCGGCAACAACGGGTGAGGGGATAAGGGCGTCCCTCCGGCGCCTCAGTCTCCTACCACCTACTGCCGCACCCACTCGCCCACTTGCCCGCCATCTCCCCCCTCTCGCTCGCTCCATCTTGCCCAAAACGGCCGGGCGCCATCGTCGCCGTCTCCGCGTCGATTCCCCGGCCACCAGCCGCCCCGCGCCGCCTGGAGGCGTCCAGGAGGCCGGCTGTCGTCGTATGCGTCGGTTCCCCCTTCGGTTCGAGCCCGGGAGCTCCCCTTCACTGGATCGGGCGGCTCCCTCCGCCTCGGCCTCCACCATCCCGCCGCCCCAAGTCGTCGCATCCAGTCGTCCCCGGCCCGGTACGAGCTCGCCATTAGCCCTCCCGCGGTGAGCAGCGCCGACCCCCCCGCCTTTCCCCTAGTTCCCGTCGATGTAGTGACCGCCCCATGAGCTCCGTCCGCCATGGCCACTAGAGCTCCACGTCTGCGCGCGCCCGTGTACTACTGCTGCTCCTGGCCGCGCCTAGCATGCCCAGACGTGCTTACGCACGCGCGCTAGTGCGCCCAACTATTGCTGCCCTACTGCTCGCCCTATTGTTCTCTCCTCGCTGTTGTTGCTTCTGCTTCCGCGGCGGCTTGCTGTGCTGCTGCTCCCGCCGCTGGCTGCCGCTGCTACTTGCTTTTGCCTGCTGCTCTCTACGTTGCTGCTGCTGCCCATGATTGCATGCTCTTGCCGCTGTTGGCCGTGGCCGCCATGCACACCCGTGCGTGTGTGCCCAAGAACACCAATGGTTGGATTGGGCCATGGCCGCTGGAGCTACCCCCTGTTTAGACTAGATGTTAATTAGTGTTTAGATTAGTATGCATACAGATGACATGCGGGTCCCCTAGAAATTAAAATAAATAACCAAAATAATTTTAGCTACTGTCTATGACAGCTGGGTCCCGCTGACACTGTTCACTTTGACCGGTCAGCTCTGGCTAGGTTGTTGACTGGGTCAACTCTGCTGACTGGACCACTCCTGGACCCCTTTGGTCATACACTCAGGCTAGTGTAGAGCTAGGTGACAAATGTGTATTCTGTAAAAAGAATTTTAGAATAAATTTAAAACTTTAGAAAATCATAGGAAATTAACCGTAGCTCGGATCGTAAAACTTTGTACATGAAAGTTGCTCAGAACGACGAGACGAATCTGAACACGCGGTCCGTTCGCCCACCACACGTCTCTGGCATAGCAAACATTGAACTTTTCCCCTCCGGTTCATCTCTCTGGCAGACGTCCGGAACCTGGAAAACTATCCCAGATGTTTCCCCCTTCGCCAGTATCGTCAAGCGCCGCGTTATAACACCTCTAGCCCCACTTATTGTCTTTTTATGCATATGATTGCGTGTATTTACTGTTTCTTCCCCCTCTTCTCTCCGGTAGACCTCGAGACTGCTGCTGATGCCCCTGTGATCGACTACGTGGACGACGACCCTCCTTCTTGTCTGAGCAACCAGGCAAGCCCCCCCTTTGATCATCCTGATATCGCCCATTCTATACTCTCATGCTTGCATTAGATTTTGCTACTGTTATTGTTCTCTGCTATTCTGATGCATAACCTGCTTTTGTACCTGCTTATTGTTACCTACCTGCTTATCCTAAACTGCTTAGTATAGGTTGGTTATGTTGGGGAACGTTGCAGAAAACAAAAATTTTCCTACTCGTTTCACCAAGATCATCTAGGAGTTCATCTAGCAACGAGTCATTGGATGCATCTACATACCTTTGTAGATCGCGAGCGGAAGCGTTCAAAAGAACGGTGATGATGTAGTCGTACTCGACGTGATCCAAATCACCGATGACCAGCGCCGAACGGACGACACCTCCGCGTTCAACACACGTACGGGACGGGAGACGTCTCCTCCTTCTTGATCCAGCAAGGGGGAAGGAGAGGTTGATGAAGATCCAGCAGCACGACGGCGTGGTGGTGGATGCAGGGCGTCACAGCAGCAGGGCTTCGCCGAGACTACGAGGGAGAGATGTAACGGGGGGAGGTGGAGGCGCCAGGGGCTGGTCTGAAATCCCTCCTCTCCCCCCACTATATATAGGGGTGCCAAGGGGGGGCGCCGGCCCTAGTAGATGAGATCTACTAGGGGGGGCGGCGGCCAAGGGGAGGTTTCCCTCCCCCCCAAGGCACCTAGGGGTGCCTTCCACCACATGGACTCTTCCATGGTGGAAACCCTAGGCGCATGGGCCTATAGGGGCTGGTGCCCTTGGCCCATCTAGGCCAAGGCGCACCCCCTACAGCCCATGTGGCCCCCCGGGACAGGTGGCCCCACCCGGTGGACCCCCGGGACCCTTCCGGTGGTCCCGGTACAATACCGATAACCCCGAAACTTGTCCCGATGCCCGAAATAGCACTTCCTATATATAATTCTTTACCTCCGGACCATTCCGGAACTCCTCGTGACGTCCGGGATCTCATCCGGGACTCCGAACAACATTCGGGTTTCTGCATATACATATCTTCATAACCCTAGCGTCACCGAACCTTAAGTGTGTAGACCCTACGGGTTCGGGAGACAAGCAGACATGACCGAGACGACTCTCCGGTCAATAACCAACAGCGGGATCTGGATACCCATGTTGGCTCCCACATGCTCCACGATGATCTCATCGGATGAACCACGATGTCGAGGATTTAATCAATCCCGTACGCTATTCCCTTTGTCTATCGATATGTTACTTGCCCGAGATTCGATCGTCGGTATCCCAATACCTCATTCAATCTCGTTACCGGCAAGTCACTTTACTCGTACCGTAATGCATGATCCCGTGACCAGACACTTGGTCACTCTGAGCTCATTATGATGATGCATTACCGAGTGGGCCCAGTGATACCTCTCCGTCATACGGAGTGACAAATCCCAGTCTTGATCCATGTCACCCAACAGACACTTTCGGAGATACCCGTAGTCTACCTTTATAGTCACCCAGTTACGTTGTGACGTTTGGCATACCCAAAGCACTCCTACGGTATTCGGGAGTTACACGATCTCATGGTCTAAGGAAAAGATACTTGACATTGGAAAACTCTAGCAAACGAACTATACGATCTTGTGCTATGTTTAGGATTGGGTCTTGTCCATCACATCATTCTCCCAATGATGTGACCTCGTTATCAATGACATCCAGTGTCCATAGTCAGGAAACCATGACTATCTGTTGATCAACGAGCTAGTCAACTAGAGGCTCACTAGGGACATGTTGGTGTCTGTTATTCACACATGTATTACGATTTCCGGATAACACAATTATAGCATGAATAAAGACAATTATCATGAACAAGGAAATATAATAATAATGCTTTTATTATTGCCTCTAGGGCATATTTCCAACAGTCTCCCACTTGCACTAGAGTCAATAATCTAGTTACATTGTGATGAATCGAACACCCATGGAATTCTGGTGTTGATCATGTTTTGCTCTAGGGAGAGGTTTAGTCAACGGATCTGCTACATTCAGGTCCGTATGTACTTTACAAATCTCTATGTCTCCATCTTGAACATTTTCATGAATGGAGTTGAAGCGACGCTTGATGTGCCTTGTCTTCTTGTGAAACCTAGGCTCCTTGGCAAGTGCAATAGCTCCAGTGTTGTCACAGAAGAGCTTGATCGGCCCCGACGCATTGGGTATGACTCCTAGGTCGGTGATGAACTCCTTCACCCATATTGCTTCATGTGCTGCCTCCGAGGCTGCCATGTACTCCGCTTCACATGTAGATCCCGCCATGACGCTTTGCTTGCAACTGCACCAGCTTACTGCCCCATCATTCAAAATATACACGTATCCGGTTTGTGACTTAGAGTCATCCAGATCTGTGTCGAAGCTCTTCGTCACCTCCATAAACGAGAAACATTTCCTTAGTCCTTTTCAGGTACTTCAGGATATTCTTGACCGCTGTCCAGTGTTCCTTGCCGGGATTACTTTGGTACCTTCCTACCAAACTGACGGCAAGGTTAACATCAGGTCTGGTACACAGCATGGCATACATAATAGAACCTATGGCTGAGGCATAGGGGATGACGCTCATCTCTTCTATATCTTCTGCCGTGGTCGGACATTGAGCTGAGCTCAATTTCACACCTTGTAACACAGGCAAGAACCCCTTCTTGGATTGATCCATATTGAACTTCTTCAATATCTTATCAAGGTATGTGCTTTGTGAAAGACCTATGAGGCATCTTGATCTATCTCTATAGATTTTGATGCCTAATATATAAGCAGCTTCTCCAAGGTCCTTCATTGAAAAACTTTTATTCAAGTAGGCCTTGATGCTGTCCAAGAGTTCTATATCATTTCCCATCAAAAGTATGTCATCTACATATAATATGAGAAATGCTACAGAGCTCCCACTCACTTTCTTGTAAACGCAGGCTTCTCCATAAGTCTGTGTAAACCCAAACGCTTTGATCATCTCATCAAAGCGAATGTTCCAACTCCGAGATGCTTGCACCAGCCCATAAATCGAGCGTTGGAGCTTGCACACTTTGTCAGCATTCTTAGGATCGACAAAACCTTCCGGCTGCATCATATACAATTCTTCCTTAAGGAAACCATTAAGGAATGCCGTTTTGACGTCCATTTGCCATATTTCGTAATCATAGAATGCGGCAATTGCTAACATGATTCGGACGGACTTCAGCTTCGCTACCGGTGAGAAAGTCTCATCGTAGTCAACCCCTTGAACTTGTCGATAACCCTTAGCGACAAGCCGAGCTTTATAGATGGTCACATTACCATCCGCGTCTGTCTTCCTCTTAAAGATCCATTTATTTTCTATGGCTCGCCGCTCAACGGGCAAGTCAGTCAAAGTCCATACTTTGTTTTCATACATGGATCCTATCTCGGATTTCATGGCTTCTAGCCATTTGTCGGAATCCGGGCCCGCCATCGCTTCTTCATAGTTCGAAGGTTCACCATTGTCTAACAGCATGATTTCCAAGACAGGGTTGCCGTACCACTCTGGTGCGGAACGTGTCCTTGTGGACCTTCGAATTTCAGTAGGGGCTTGATCAGAAGTATCTTGATCATTGTCATTAACTTCCTCTCTAGTCGGTGCAGGCACCTCAGGAACATTTTCTTGAGTTGCGCCATTTTCCGGTTCCAGAGGTAATACTTCATTAAGCTCTACTTTCCTCCCACTTACTTCTTTCGAGAGAAACTCTTTCTCCAGAAAGGACCCATTCTTGGCAACAAAGATCTTGCCTTCGGATCTGAGGTAGAAGGTGTACCCAATAGTTTCTTTTGGGTATCCTATGAAGACGCATTTTTCCGATTTGGGTTCGAGCTTTTCAGGTTGAAGTTTCTTGACATAAGCATCGCATCCCCAAACTTTTAGAAACGACAGCTTAGGTTTCTTCCCAAACCACAATTCATACGGTGTCGTCTCAACGGATTTCGACGGAGCCCTATTTAAAGTGAATGCGGCAGTCTCTAAAGCATAGCCCCAAAAATAAAGCGGTAAATCGGTAAGAGACATCATAGATCGCACCATATCTAACAGAGTGCGATTACGACGTTCGGACACACCATTACGCTGAGGTGTTCCAGGCGGCGTGAGTTGTGAAACTATTCCACATTTTCTTAAGTGTGCCCCAAACTCGTGACTCAAGTATTCTCCTCCACGATCTGATCGTAGAAACTTGATTTTCCTGTCACGTTGATTTTCAACCTCACTCTGAAATTCCTTGAACTTTTCAAAGGTTTCAGACTTGTGTTTCATTAAGTAGATATACCCATACCTACTTAAATCATCAGTGAGGGTGAGAACATAACGATAGCCACCGCGAGCCTCAACACTCATTGGACCGCACACATCAGTATGTATGATTTCCAATAAGTCGGTTGCTCGCTCCATTGTTCCTGAGAACGGAGTCTTGGTCATTTTACCCATAAGGCATGGTTCGCATGTGTCAAATGATTCATAATCAAGAGACTCTAAAAGTCCATCAGCATGGAGCTTCTTCATGCGTTTGACACCTATGTGACCAAGGCGGCAGTGCCACAGGTATGTGGGACTATCATTATCAACCTTACTTCTTTTGGTACTCACATTATGAACATGTGTAGCATCACGTTCGAGATTCATAAAGAATAAACCATTCACCATAGGAGCATGACCATAAAACATATCTCTCATAAAAATGGAACAACCATTATTCTCAGATTTAAAAGAGTAGCCATCTCGAATTAAACGAGATCCTGATACAATGTTCATGCTCAAAGCTGGCACTAAATAACAATTATTAAGGTTTAAAACTAATCCCGAAGGGAGATGCAGAGGTAGCGTGCCGACGGCGATCACATTGACCTTGAACCATTCCCGACGCGCATCGTCACCTCGTCCTTTGCCAGTTTCCGCTTATTCCGCAGCCCCTGCTTTGAGTTACAAATGTGAGCAACTGCACCGGTATCAAATACCCAGGAGCTACTACGGGCACTAGTAAGGTACACATCAATTACATGTATATCACATATACCTTTTGTTTTGCCGGCCTTCTTATCCGCTAAGTACTTAGGGCAGTTCCGCTTCCAGTGACCGCTTCCCTTGCAATAAAAGCACTCAGTCTCGGGCTTGGGTCCATTCTTTGGCTTCTTCCCGGCAGCTTGCTTGCCGGGCGCGGCAACCTCCTTGCCGTCCTTCTTGAAGTTCTTTTTACCCTTGCCTTTCTTGAACTTAGTGGTTTTATTGACCATCAACACTTGATGTTCCTTCCTGACTTCTACCTCTGCTGATTTCAGCATAGCAAATACTTCAGGAATGGTCTTTTCCATCCCCTGCATATTGAAGTTCATCACAAAGCTCTTGTAGCTTGGTGGAAGCGACTGGAGGATTCTGTCAATGACCGCATCATCCGGGAGATTAACTCCCAGCTGAGTCAAGCGGTTATGCAACCCAGACATAGTGAGTATGTGCTCACTGACAGAACTGTTTTCCTCCATCTTACAGCTGAAGAATTTGTCGGAGACTTCATATCTCTCGACCCGGGCATGAGCTTGGAAAACCATTTTCAGCTCTTCGAACATCTCATATGCTCCATGTCTCTCAAAACGCTTTTGGAGCCCCGGCTCTAGGCTGTAAAGCATGCCGCACTGAACGAGGGAGTAGTCATCGAAACGTGCCTGCCAAGCGTTCATAACATCTTGTTCTGCAGGGAGAACGGGTGCGTCACCAAGCGGTGCTTGTAGGACATAATCTTTCTTGGCAGCTATGAGGATGATCCTCAGGTTCCGGACCCAGTCCGTATAGTTGCTGCCATCGTCTTTCAGCTTGGTTTTCTCTAGGAACGCGTTGAAGTTGAGGACTACGTTGGCCATTTAATCTACAAGACATATTGTAAAATATTTAGACTAAGTTCATGATAATTAAGTTCAACTAATCAAATTATTAATGAACTCCCACTTAGATTAGACATCCCTCTAGTCATCTAAGTATTACATGATCCGAGTTAAACTAGACCGTGTCCGATCATCACGTGAGACGGACTAGTCAACATCGGTGAACATCTTCATGTTGATCGTATCTTCTATACGACTCATGCTCGACCTTTCGGTCTTCCGTGTTCCGAGGCCATGTCTGTACATGCTAGGCTCGTCAAGTCAACCTAAGTGTTTGCATGTGTAAATCTGTCTTACACCCGTTGTATGTGAACGTCTGAATAAAACACCCGATCATCACGTGGTGTTTTGAAACAGCGAACTGTCGCAACGGTGCACAGTTAGGGGGAACACTTCTTGAAATTAGTATGAGGGATCACCTTATTTACTACCGTCGTTCTAAGTAAACAAGATGCAAAACATGATAAACATCACATGCAATCAAATAATAAACGTGACATGATATGGCCAATATCACATAGCTCCTTTGATCTCCATCTTGGGGCTCCATGATCATCTTGTCACCGGCTTGACACCATGATCTCCATCATCATGATCTCCATCATCGTGTCTCCATGAAGTTGCTCGCCAACTATTACTTCTACTACTATGGCTAACGCGTTTAGCAATAAAGTAAAGTAATTTACATGGCGTTTCTTGATGACACGCAGGTCATATAAAAGAATAAAGACAACTCCTATGGCTCCTGCCGGTTGTCATACTCATCGACATGCAAGTCGTGAATCCTATTACAATAGCATGAACATCTCATACATCACATATAGATCATTCATCATTCATCACAACTTTGGCCATATCATATCACAAACCACTTGCTGCAAAAACAAGTTAGACGTCCTCTAATTGTTGTTGCAAGTTTTACGTGGCTGAATTAGGGTTCTAGCAAGAACGTTTTCTTACCTACGTTAAAGCCACAACGTGATTTGTCAACTTCTATTTACCCTTCATAAGGACCCTGTTCATCGATTCCGCTCCAACTAAAGTAGGAGAGACAGACACCCGCCAGCCACCTTATGCAACTAGTGCATGTTAGTCGGTGGAACCGGTCTCACGTAAGCGTACGTGTAAGGTTGGTCCGGGCCGCTTCATCCCACAATACCGCTGAAGCAAGAAAGGACTAGTAACGGCAAGAAAGTTGACAAATCTACGCCCACAACAAATTGTGTTCTACTCGCGCAAGAAGAACTACGCATAGACCTAGCTCATGATGCCACTGTTGGGGAACGTTGCAGAAAACAAAAATTTTCCTACTCGTTTCACCAAGATCATCTAGGAGTTCATCTAGCAACGAGTGATTGGATGCATCTACATACCTTTGTAGATCGCGAGCGGAAGCGTTCAAAAGAACGGTGATGATGTAGTCGTACTCGACGTGATCCAAATCACCGATGACCAGCGCCGAACGGACGGCACCTCCGCGTTCAACACACGTACGGGACGGGAGACGTCTCCTCCTTCTTGATCCAGCAAGGGGGAAGGAGAGGTTGATGAAGATCCAGCAGCACGACGGCGTGGTGGTGGATGCAGGGCGTCACAGCAGCAGGGCTTCGCCGAGACTACGAGGGAGAGATGTAACGGGGGGAGGTGGAGGCGCCAGGGGCTGGTCTGAAATCCCTCCTCTCCCCCCACTATATATAGGGGTGCCAAGGGGGGGCGCCGGCCCTAGTAGATGAGATCTACTAGGGGGGCGGCGGCCAAGGGGAGGTTTCCCTCCCCCCCAAGGCACCTAGGGGTGCCTTCCACCACATGGACTCTTCCATGGTGGAAACCCTAGGCGCATGGGCCTATAGGGGCTGGTGCCCTTGGCCCATCTAGGCCAAGGCGCACCCCCTACAGCCCATGTGGCCCCCCGGGACAGGTGGCCCCACCCGGTGGACCCCCGGGACCCTTCCGGTGGTCCCGGTACAATACCGATAACCCCGAAACTTGTCCCGATGCCCGAAATAGCACTTCCTATATATAATTCTTTACCTCCGGACCATTCCGGAACTCCTCGTGACGTTCGGGATCTCATCCGGGACTCCGAACAACATTCGGGTTTCTGCATATACATATCTTCATAACCCTAGCGTCACCGAACCTTAAGTGTGTAGACCCTACGGGTTCGGGAGACAAGCAGACATGACCGAGACGACTCTCCGGTCAATAACCAACAGCGGGATCTGGATACCCATGTTGGCTCCCACATGCTCCACGATGATCTCATCGGATGAACCACGATGTCGAGGATTTAATCAATCCCGTACGCTATTCCCTTTGTCTATCGATATGTTACTTGCCCGAGATTCGATCGTCGGTATCCCAATACCTCGTTCAATCTCGTTACCGGCAAGTCACTTTACTCGTACCGTAATGCATGATCCCGTGACCAGACACTTGGTCACTCTGAGCTCATTATGATGATGCATTACCGAGTGGGCCCAGTGATACCTCTCCGTCATACGGAGTGACAAATCCCAGTCTTGATCCATGTCACCCAACAGACACTTTCGGAGATACCCGTAGTCTACCTTTATAGTCACCCAGTTACGTTGTGACGTTTGGCATACCCAAAGCACTCCTACGGTATCCGGGAGTTACATGATCTCATGGTCTAAGGAAAAGATACTTGACATTGGAAAACTCTAGCAAACGAACTATACGATCTTGTGCTATGTTTAGGATTGGGTCTTGTCCATCACATCATTCTCCCAATGATGTGACCTCGTTATCAATGACATCCAGTGTCCATAGTCAGGAAACCATGACTATCTGTTGATCAACGAGCTAGTCAACTAGAGGCTCACTAGGGACATGTTGGTGTCTGTTATTCACACATGTATTACGATTTCCGGATAACACAATTATAGCATGAATAAAGACAATTGTCATGAACAAGGAAATATAATAATAATGCTTTTATTATTGCCTCTAGGGCATATTTCCAACAGGTTAGTGATCCATCAGTGACCCCCACCTTGTCCTTGTTGCCCCTGCTTCATCATCGACGCCTCGATCGACGTGATCGACGACCAGAGCCCGACACCTCACATCACATCACACCCCTTTTGTTGCTCGACTCTGCAGAGATACTATCGAGTGCCGAGGGTGATCCCTCATAATGCACTCCTGATGATAATTCTGTAGTGTAGCTATTCAGTCATGGTCATCGAGGGTGATTTCCTCTTTCGCCATTCCCGATACGGCTCTGTCGTTCAACACCTCAAGAGTGAACCTCGAGGGTGGTCCCTCTTACGTTCACCTTGATGATTACATTGAGTGGAATCCACCGAGGGTGATTCCTCGGGTTTTCCCCTTGATGTCTGGACACACGGTTACAATGACTTTACTTGAGACCTTGGTGGAAGTCGGGCGGGCCCGGAGAGCACCCGCAAGATGGTTACGTGGCACGGCCGGGCATTCTAGGCCCTTGTCATAAGTCCACGAGACGGGGCGACGGGGTCACTTTCGATCGTGAGTCTCTGCTCATCTCCGCAAGCTAATAATACACTATGGTTTGGGTATTTGTTCTGAGTTGGCCTCTGGCCTTTACGCACCAACCACCACGTGAGAATAGTTATGGGCCTCGACGTCGCGGTATCAGCCAAAGCTTTGTCAGACGTCCAGTTCAGCAGTGCGGCACGGCTGGGCCGGCACCATCCTGTAGTGGTGGAGCCTGGTCCGCCCTGCTCGCAATGACTCGGAGTGCAACGGGCGATGGGCCCAGACCCCGGAGTGCTTAGGAGGTAGACCGGCAGGGACCTCTCTGCTGAGCCTAGGTCGGGCTGCGACGTGTTGATCTTCCGAGGCCAAGTATTGACCCCAGAAAGGTGTGTCCGACCAGAGTGATCAAGCGTGTTGGAAAACGTGGTGCACCCCTGCAGGGAAGATTATCTATTAATAGCCGTGTCCACGGTAACGGACGTTCAGACTTATATCCTGATCTTATACAACTACAAATGGATACTTGAATATGTGGCTCTAGGATTGCTTTCTCGCAGGGAGTCGAGGAAGGATCTCTGGGCATTTATGTACAACATGCTTGTCAATTATAAACTGCTATTCTTTACTCTACATGTTGCAAGATGCTCGGAGCTGCGTGAAGATGCTAGTCTTCGATAGGCTAGGCTTTCCCCCTCTATTCTGGCATTCTGCAGTTCAGTCCACGGATACAACCCTTCCATTTGATACAAATGCATACTTAGTATAGATCTGATGCTTGCGAGTACTTTGGATGAGTACTCACGGTTGCTTTGCTACCCCTTTTCCCCCTTCTTTCTTCTTTCCGGTTGATGCAACTAGATGGTGGATCCTTGGAGCCAGATGCCACCGCCGACGGATACTACTACATGGAGGCCGCCGAAGACCAGGAGTAGTTAGGAGGTCCCAGGCGGGAGGCCTTGCCTTTTCGATCGTGTTGCTTTTGTGCTAGCCTTCTTAAGGCAAAACTTGTTTAACTTATGTCTGTACTCAGATATTGTTGCTTTCGCTGACTCTTGTGTATCGAGCTTGTATTCGAGCCCTCGAGGCCCCTGGCTTGTAATATAAAGCTTGTATTATTTTATTTGTGTCTAGAGTTGTGTTGTGATATCTTCCCGTGAGTCCCTGATCTTGATCATACACATTTGCGTGTATGATTAGTGTACGATTGAATCGGGGGCGTCACAATACATGTCATGATTATACGGTCACTGGCTCACCCGCACAACTCCGTATTTTGTTGATGACATAATCAATTGACCACTCAAACGTTCCACGCGGCGCAACTAGTGTTGCACCATCGGGGCGGGTAACCATGGGGCCCACCTGTCAGCCCGTATATGAAAGAAAGAAAATGGTAGTTTGAGTCTGTACTGTGTTAATAAAATAGGAGTACATTTTAGGGTCATCATACGGTCACTGGCTCAGTATACAGCTCCATAATTTGTTGATAACACGATCAATTGACCAGTCAAACGGTCCACATTCAGCAGCACACATTATCATAGGGCCCACCCGTTAGCGCGTGTATGAAGGACAGAAATGGTAATAAATTAGTGGTCGATGGGTATTCGAAGTCGTGAGACCTCTGGTTGGCAGTCGCCGGTGGTTGTGGGCGTTGATTGGGCGGTGGGGTGGGGATCGCCGGAGAAAAAGCTCGGCGCGAGGGGGCCTAGAGGGATGGCCGGTGCGGCAGCGGTCCGGCGGTGGGGAGTGGTTTCGGGGAGGGCGGGGCGGCGTAGTGGCACAGGCCGGCCGCAGGCGGCGGGGGCCGGCGGTTCGGCCGGTGGTGGCTGGTGGCTCAGAGGGGTGGAGTTTGATGATAAACTGGAGGCCCTTGATTCCGTATCCAACGGCTGGAAAATCTAATGACCAGAGATTAAAAAGTCAGTCGACTGACGTGTAGCCTCACCCCGCACGTACACATGCACACACGCAAGACACGTACCCATGCAGGCTTGCAACACTGACACGTCCACATAACATACACACGCACACATGCTAGCGTGCAACACTGACACGTACACATGCACTCACGAACACACGCATGTACGCACCCATGCATGCAACACTGAAACGTACCCTTGCACGCACGCAACACTCACACGCCTGCATGCACACAACACATGACGCAAGACACACGTGCATGCACCCTTTGTTAAGGACATGGATTGTTACGGGTATTAATCAATCTTATCTGTGATAAGCAGAACATTGATGTTTGCAGCGGTCTTTATGAATCACAACGTATCGAACGGGATATCAACATACTAGGCTTATATACATGAAAAAGATGACGTCACACTCAATGAACAATCATCGGTTTATGAAATGCCTGCTTCTGACCGCCTTGGCCCAACAAAGGTTCCTCTACTGTGCGCTGCCTGCGTTGGGTCACTGACATGCAGGCCATGTTGTTGGAAATATGCCCTAGAGGCAATAATAAAAGTATTATTATATTTCAATGTTCATGATAAATGTCTTTTATTCATGCTATAACTGTATTATCCGGAAATCGTAATACACGTGTGAATACTTAGACCACAATATGTCCCTGGTGAGCCTCTAGTTGACTAACTCGTTGTGATCAACAGATAGTCATGGTTTCCTGACTATGGACATTGGATGTCGTTGATAACAGGATCACATCATTAGGAGAATGATGTGATGGACAAGACCCAATCCTAAGCATAGCATAAAAGATCGTGTAGTTTGTTTTGCTAAGAGCTTTGCCAATGTCAAGTATCTCTTCCTTCGACCATGAGATTGTGTAACTCCCGGATACCGTAAGAGTGCCTTGGGTGTATCAAACGTCACAACGTAACTGGGTGACTATAAAGGTGCATTACAGGTATCTCCGAAAGTATCTGTTGGGTTGACACGGATCGAGACTGGGATTTGTCACTCCGTATGACGGAGAGGTATCTCTGGGCCCACTCGGTAATGCATCATCATAATGAGCTCAATGTGACCAAGGTGTTGGACACGGGATCATGCATTACGGTACGAGTAAAGTGACTTGCCGGTAACAAGACTGAACAAGGTATTGGGATACCGACGATCGAGTCTCGGGCAAGTAACGTACCGATTGACAAAGGGAATTGTATACAGGGTTTGATCGAATCCTCGACATCGTGGTTCATCCGATGACAACATCGAGGAGCATGTGGGAGCCATCATGGGTATCCAGATCCCTCTGTTGGTTATTGACCTGAGAGCGTCTCGGTCATGTCTGCATGTCTCCCGAACCCGTAGGGTCTACACACTTAAGGTTCGGTGACGCTAGGGTTATTAGGAAGACTAGTATGTGACTACCGAATGTTGTTCGGAGTCCCGGATGGGATCCTGGACGTCACGAGGAGCTCCGGAAGGGTCCGGAGGTAAAGATTTATATATGGGAAGTTGTCAAACGGACACCGGGAAGTTTCGGGGTCATACCGGTATTGTACCGGGGTCACCGGAAGGGTTCCGGGGGTCAACCGGGAGGGGCCACCCCTCCCGGGGGGGGCACATGGGCTGCGTGGGGTAGGGAGCCAGCCCCTGGTGGGCTGGGCGCACCCCCTCCCTTGGGCCCTTGCGCCTAGGGTTGAGGGGGGAACCCTAGAGGGGGCGCCCCCTTGGCTTGGGGGGCAAACCACCCTCCAAGGCGCAACCCTCCCCTCCCCAACACCTCTCCTCCTCCGTTGTGTGCTTGGCGAAGCCCTGTCGGAGTACTGCTTCTCCACCATCACCACGCCGTCGTGCTGCCGGTGGAGCTGTCTTCCTCAACCTCTCCTTCCCCTTGCTGGATCAAGAAGGAGGAGACGTCTCCCGTCCCGTACGTGTGTTGAACGCGGAGGTGCTGTCCGTTCAGCACTTGGTCATCGGTGATTCGAATCACGTCGAGTACGACTCCATCATCACCTTGCAAGCTTCCGCACGCGATCTACAAGTGGTATGTAGATGCAAACTCTCTCCCTTGACTCGTTGCTTAGATGAACTCATAGATGGATCTTGGTGAAACCGTAGGAAAAATTTTAATTTTCTGCAACGTTCCACAACAGTGGTATCAGAGCTAGGTTTATGCGTAGTTCTCTTTGCACGAGTAGAACACAATTTGTTGTGGGCGTGGATTTTGTCATCTTACTTGCCTCTACTAGTCTTTTCTTGCTCAACGGTATTGTGGGATGAAGCGGCCCGGACCAACCTTACACGTACGCTTACGTGAGACCGGTTCCACCGACTGACATGCACTAGTTGCATAAGGTGGCTGGCGGGTGTCTGTCTCTCCCACTTTAGTTGGAGCGGAATCGATGAACAGGGCCCTTATGAAGGGTAAATAGAAGTTGACAAAATCACGTTGTGGTGATTCGTAGGTAAGAAAACGTTCTTGCTAGAACCCAATTGCAGCCACGTAAAAGATGCAACAACAATTAGAGGATGTCTAACTTGTTTTTGCAGCGATTGATCATGTGATGTGATATGGCCAGAAGTTGTGATGAATGATGAATTGTGATGTATGAGATCATGTTCTTTGTAATAGGATTCACGACTTGCATGTCGATGAGTATGACAACCGGCAGGAGCCATAGGAGTTGTCTTTATTTTTGTATGACCTGCGTGTCATTGAATAACGTCATGTAAACTACTTTACTTTATTGCTAAACGTTAGTCATAGAAGTAGAAGTAGTCGTTGGCGTGACAACTTCATGAAGACACGATGATGGAGATCATGATGATGGAGATCATGGTGTCAAGCCGGTGACAAGATGATCATGGAGCCCCGAAGATGAAGATCAATGGAGCTATATGATATTGGCCATATCATGTCACAACTATATAATTGCATGTGATGTTTATTATGTTTATGCATCTTGTTTACTTAGGACGACGGTAGTAAATAAGATGATCCCTTACAAAAATTTCAAGAAGTGTTCTCCCCTAACTGTGCACCGTTGCTACAGTTCGTCGCTTCTAAGCACCACGTGATGATCGGGTGTGATGGATTCTTACGTTCACATACAACAGGTGTAAGATAGTTTTACACAGCGAAAACACTTAGGGTTAACTTGACGAGCCTAGCATGTGCAGACATGGCCTCGGAACACGGAGACCGAAAGGTCGAACACGAATCGTATGGAAGATACGATCAACATGAGAATGTTCACCGACGATGACTAGTCCGTCTCACGTGATGATCGGACACGGGCTAGTCGACTCGGATCGTGTAACACTTAGATGACTAGAGGGATGTCTAATCTAAGTGGGAGTTCATAATTTGATTAGAACTTTATTATCATGAACTTAGTCTAAAACCTTTGCAAATATGTCTTGTAGATCAATGGCCAACGCTAACGTCAACATGAACTTCAACGCGTTCCTAGAGAAAACCAAGCTGAAAGATGATGGCAGAAACTATACGGACTGGGTCCGGAACCTGAGGATCATCCTCATAGCTGCCAGGAAACAATATGTCCTAGAAGGACCGCTAGGTGATGCTCCCGTCCCAGAGAACCAAGACATTATGAATGCTTGGCAGTCTCGTGCTGATGATTACTCCCTCGTTCAGTGCGGCATGCTTTACAGCTTAGAACCGGGGCTCCAAAAACGTTTTGAGCATCACGGAGCATATGAGATGTTCGAAGAGCTGAAACTAGTTTTCCAAGCTCATGCCCGGGTCGAGAGATATGATGTCTCCGACAAGTTCTACAGTTGTAAGATGAAGGAAAACAGTTCTGTCAGTGAGCACATCCTGAAGATGTCTGGGTTGCACAACCGTATGACCCAGCTGAACATTAACCTCCCAGATGAGGCGGTCATTGAGAGAATCCTCCAGTCGCTCCCACCAAGCTACAAGAGCTTTGTGATGAACTACAACATGCAGGGGATGGAAAAGACCATTCCTGAAGTGTTCTCGATGCTGAAGTCAGCAGAGGCTGAAATCAAGAAAGAACATCAAGTGTTGATGGTCAATAAGACCACTAAGTTCAAGAAGGGCAAGGGTAAGAAGAACTTCAAGAAGGACGGCAAGGAGGTTGCCGCGCCTGGTAAGCCAGTTACCGGGAAGAAGTCAAAGAATGGACCCAAGCCTGAGACTGAGTGCTTTTATTGCAAGGGGAAGGGTCACTGGAAGCGGAACTGCCCCAAATACTTAGCGGATAAGAAGGCCGGCAACACCAAAGGTATATTTGATATACATGTGATTGATGTGTACCTTACCAGTACTCGTAGTAACTCCTGGGTATTTGATACCGGTGCCGTTGCTCATATTTGTAACTCACAGCAGGAGCTGCGGAATAAACGGAGACTGGCGAAGGACGAGGTGACTATGCGCGTCGGGAATGGTTCCAGAGTCGATGTGATCGCCGTCGGCACGCTGCCTCTACATTTACCTACGGGATTAGTTTTGAACCTTAATAATTGTTATTTAGTGCCAAGTTTGAGCATGAACATTGTATCTGGATCTCGTTTAATACGAGATGGCTACTCATTTAAGTCTGAGAATAATGGTTGTTCGATTTATATGAGAGATATGTTTTATGGTCATGCTCCGATGGTCAATGGTTTATTCTTAATGAATCTCGAGCGTAATATTACACATGTTCATAGTGTAGATGCCAAAAGATTTAAAGTTGATAACGATAGTCCCACATACTTGTGGCACTGCCGCCTTGGTCACATTGGTGTCAAGCGCATGAAGAAGCTCCATGCCGATGGACTTTTAGAGTCTCTTGATTATGAATCGTTTGACACGTGCGAACCATGCCTCTTGGGCAAAATGACCAAGACTCCGTTCTCCGGAACAATGGAGCGAGCAACCAACTTATTGGAAATCATACATACCGATGTGTGCGGTCCAATGAGCGTTGAGGCTCGCGGAGGATATCGTTATGTTCTCACTCTCATTGATGACTTGAGTAGATATGGGTATGTCTACTTAATGAAACACAAGTCTGAGGCCTTTGAAAAGTTCAAGGAATTTCAGAATGAGGTAGAGAATCACCGTGACCGAAAGATAAAATTCTTACGATCAGATCGTGGAGGAGAATACTTAAGTCACGAATTTGGTACACACTTAAGGAAATGTGGAATCGTTTCACAACTCACGCCGCCTGGAACACCTCAGCGAAACGGTGTGTCCGAACGTCGTAATCGCACTCTATTGGATATGGTGCGGTCTATGATGTCTCTTACCGATTTACCGCTATCATTTTGGGGATACGCTCTAGAGACAGCTATGTTCACTTTAAATAGGGCACCGTCTAAATCCGTTGAGACGACACCGTATGAATTATGGTTTGGAAAGAAACCTAAGCTGTCGTTTCTAAAAGTTTGGGGATGCGATGCTTATGTCAAGAAACTTCAACCTGAAAAGCTCGAACCCAAGTCGGAAAAATGCGTATTCATAGGATACCCTAAGGAAACTGTCGGGTATACCTTCTACTTAAGATCCGAAGGCAAGATCTTTGTTGCCAAGAACGGATGCTTTCTGGAAAAAGAGTTTCTCACGAAAGAAGTAAGTGGGAGGAAAGTAGAACTCGATGAAGTACTACCTCTTGAGCGGGAAAGTGGCGCAGCGCAGGAAACCGTTCCTGTGATGCCCACACCAACTGAAGAGGAAAACAATGATGATGATCAAGGTACTTCGGATCAAGTTACTACTGAACTTCGTAGGTCCACAAGGACACGTTCCGCACCAGAGTGGTACGGCAACCCTGTCCTGGAAATCATGTTGTTAGACAACAATGAACCTTCGAACTATGAAGAAGCGATGGCGGGCCCGGATTCCAACAAATGGCTTGAAGCCATGAAATCCGAGATAGAATCCATGTATGAAAACAAAGTATGGACTTTGACAGACTTGCCAGATGATCGGCGAGCGATAGAAAACAAATGGATTTTTAAGAAGAAGACGGACGCGGATGGTAATGTAACCATTTATAAGGCTCGACTTGTCGCTAAGGGTTATCGACAAGTTCAAGGGATTGACTACGACGAGACTTTCTCTCCCGTAGCGAAGCTGAAGTCCGTCCGAATCATGTTAGCAATTGCCGCATACTATGATTATGAGATATGGCAGATGGACGTCAAAACGGCATTCCTTAACGGACATCTTAAGGAAGAGCTGTATATGATGCAACCGGAAGGTTTTGTCGATCCTCGGAACGCTAACAAAGTATGCAAGCTCCAGCGATCCATTTATGGACTGGTGCAAGCATCTCGGAGTTGGAACATTCGCTTTGATGAGATGATCAAAGCGTTTGGGTTTATGCAGACTTATGGAGAAGCCTGCGTTTACAAGAAAGTGAGTGGGAGCTCTGTAGCATTTCTCATATTATATGTAGATGACATACTCTTGATGGGAAATAATATAGAATTTCTGGACAGCATTAAGGCCTACTTGAATAAGTGTTTTTCAATGAAGGACCTTGGAGAAGCTGCTTACATATTAGGCATCAAGATCTATAGAGATAGATCGAGACGCCTCATAGGTCTTTCACAAAGCACATACCTTGATAAGATTTTGAAGAGGTTCAAAATGGATCAGTCCAAGAAGGGGTTCTTGCCTATGTTACAAGGTGTGAGACTGAGCTCGGCTCAGTCACCGACCACGGCAAAAGATAAAGAAGTGATGAGTGTCATCCCCTATGCTTCAGCCATAGGATCTATTATGTATGCCATGCTGTGTACCAGACCCAATGTAAACCTTGCCGTAAGTTTGGTAGCAAGATACCAAAGTAATCCCGGCAAGGAACACTGGACAGCGGTCAAGAATATCCTGAAGTACCTGAAAAGGACGAAGGACATGTTTCTCGTTTATGGAGGAGACGAAGAGCTCGTCGTAAAGGGTTACGTCGATGCTAGCTTCGACTCAGATCTGGATGACTCTAAGTCACAAACCGGATACGTGTATATGTTGAATGGTGGAGCAGTAAGCTGGTGCAGCTGCAAGCAGAGCGTCGTGGCGGGATCTACGTGTGAAGCGGAGTACATGGCAGCCTCGGAGGCAGCGCATGAAGCGATTTGGGTGAAGGAGTTCATCACCGACCTAGGAGTCATACCCAATGCGTCGGGGCCGATCAAACTCTTCTGTGACAACACTGGAGCTATTGCCCTTGCCAAGGAGCCCAGGTTTCACAAGAAGACCAGGCACATCAAGCGTCGTTTCAACTCCATCCGTGAAAATGTTCAAGATGGAGACATAGAGATTTGCAAAGTGCACACGGATCTGAATGTCGCAGATCCGCTGACTAAACCTCTCTCGCGTGCAAAACATGATCAACACCAGAACTCTATGGGTGTTCGATTCATCACAATGTAACTAGATTGGTGACTCTAGTGCAAGTGGGAGACTGTTGGAAATATGCCCTAGAGGCAATAATAAAAGTATTATTATATTTCAATGTTCATGATAAATGTCTTTTATTCATGCTATAACTGTATTATCCGGAAATCGTAATACACGTGTGAATACTTAGACCACAATATGTCCCTGGTGAGCCTCTAGTTGACTAGCTCGTTGTGATCAACAGATAGTCATGGTTTCCTGACTATGGACATTGGATGTCGTTGATAACGGGATCACATCATTAGGAGAATGATGTGATGGACAAGACCCAATCCTAAGCATAGCATAAAAGATCGTGTAGTTCGTTTTGCTAAGAGCTTTGCCAATGTCAAGTATCTCTTCCTTCGACCATGAGATCGTGTAACTCCCGGATACCGTAAGAGTGCCTTGGGTGTATCAAACGTCACAACGTAACTGGGTGACTATAAAGGTGCATTACAGGTATCTCCGAAAGTATCTGTTGGGTTGACACGGATCGAGACTGGGATTTGTCACTCCGTATGACGGAGAGGTATATCTGGGCCCACTCGGTAATGCATCATCATAATGAGCTCAATGTGACCAAGGTGTTGGACACGGGATCATGCATTACGGTACGAGTAAAGTGACTTGCCGGTAACGAGACTGAACAAGGTATTGGGATACCGACGATCGAGTCTCGGGCAAGTAACATACCGATTGACAAAGGGAATTGTATACAGGGTTTGATCGAATCCTCGACATTGTGGTTCATCCGATGACAACATCGAGGAGCATGTGGGAGCCATCATGGGTATCCAGATCCCGCTGTTGGTTATTGACCTGAGAGCGTCTCGGTCATGTCTGCATGTCTCCCGAACCCGTAGGGTCTACACACTTAAGGTTCAGTGATGCTAGGGTTATTAGGAAGACTAGTATGTGACTAGCGAATGTTGTTCGGAGTCCCGGATGGGATCCTGGACGTCACGAGGAGCTCCGGAAGGGTCCGGAGGTAAAGATTTATATATGGGAAGTTGTCAAACGGACACCGGGAAGTTTCGGGGTCATACCGGTATTGTACCGGGGTCACCGGAAGGGTTCCGGGGGTCCACCGGGAGGGGCCACCCCTCCCGGGGGGCCACATGGGCTGCGTGGGGCAGGGAGCCAGCCCCTGGTGGGCTGGCCGCACCCCCTCCCTTGGGCCCTTGCGCCTAGGGTTGAGGGGGGAACCCTAGAGGGGGCGCCCCTTGGCTTGGGGGGCAAACCACCCTCCAAGGCGCAGCCCTCCCCTCCCCAACACCTCTCCTCCTCCGTTGTGTGCTTGGCGAAGCCCTATCGGAGTACTGCTTCTCCACCATCACCACGCCGTCGTGCTGCCGGTGGAGCTGTCTTCCTCAACCTCTCCTTCCCCCTTGCTGGATCAAGAAGGAGGAGACGTCTCCCGTCCCGTACGTGTGTTGAACGCGGAGGTGCTGTCCGTTCAGCACTTGGTCATCGGTGATTCGAATCACGTCGAGTACGACTCCATCATCACCTTGCAAGCTTCCGCACGCGATCTACAAGTGGTATGTAGATGCAAACTCTCTCCCTTGACTCGTTGCTTAGATGAACTCATAGATGGATCTTTGTGAAACCGTAGGAAAATTTTTAATTTTCTGCAACGTTCCACAACACATGTACCGAAAGAGCCCAGACGTCAGTGGAAGAATGACGCGGTGTCCTAGGTCAGAGTCAAGGGCGCCACTCGCTACACGTCCGACTGAACATGCCTCCTTCCCGCATTCAAATGCCTCCATGAAACCCATCCGTGTGGAAGCCGAGGAACCCACTCTGGACACACGTCCGTTCATGAGCGGGCCGGCATTAAACGCAACGCCGGCCGAGCTCCTCCCGTCCGCCATCTATTTAATCTCCTATTTAAACGAGGCCAAATGCCGGCCAAGAATCGCACACCTCCGCCGCTCCCCTATCTCCTCCTTCACCATTTTGTCCACTCATACAATGGCTTACGAAGAGTAGTTATTCCGCATCCAAGCCTGCTGGGTAGCCCGCCGGATACGAGCTATGCAGCTTGCTGATCCACCTCCCTCCCCTCGCCAGACGAAGCCAGTTGCCGCCCCAAGCTGGGCGCGGTTCAGCAACTCTCCGCTCCAGGCCAGCTCAATGAGGAGCGGCGCACGGGCGTCGTTGCTGCCGTCCACGCCGCCGCCTCGTACCGCGTCTCCCGTTTCTGTGGCCGAGACTCCCATGCCAGCGGCCGCACCATGCAAGCAGCGACAGAAGTCGGGTGTGCAGAGAGTGACGAGTCGATGGCCGCCGCCTCCGCGTCCGCCTCCATCATCGAGGAGATGTAGAACACAGTCCCATGAAGGCCACCGCGGAGGCGATGCTGGCGTACACAGCAGGTGTCTTGCCGGATCCTTTTGTTGCGAGGACCTTCGTCGACCCCGCATGGGCTCCACGGAAGAGGGGAATGTTAGGATGAAGTCGAGCCGGTGCCGGCCATGGCGAAGTAGTGGTCGTTGATGAACTCGAACCGGTGCCGGCCACCATGATCTTCAGCATCAGCCAGTGATATCAGTTGGGCAGTAGGAAAGCGAGCTGTCCTTTGCGCTGAAGCATATACCTCCGGGGCTCCCGGCAGTCCGGTGATCGTGCTGCCGGACATGAGGAACACAAATCGATCGGCGGGCGACCATTTAGGCCAGGTATTATATACCTGTGCTGTCTAGAACTAGCACCGCGTAGTTCATTTGAATGTAATGAAATCCGTCATGTTTGTATGAAAATCCGGTATTTTATATGATTTCCGTCGTTGTTATATGAAATATCCGTTTGTCTACATGTTTGCGTGAATTTCGTCCGGTTGGTTGAGTTGCTATCATAATGTGTGCGGCTATGGTTGGATGGCGTAATTTGCGGGTCGCCGGTTGGTCTGCAGGCGGCTCGGGCGGTGTTGTGGGACAAAAAAAACACAGCTCGTGCGAGCTCGTCTCCAACGTGCGCGCTAGAGGATGGATGAGCACCCGAGCCATTCCTCGTTCATTGGTGGCAAATGCACCGGTGGACAAAAGGGTCGCCAATATTTTGGCTACCCCGGTCAAGATCCAAATAGCCCCTCCCAACAGATTCAAATCCCTCATTCGCCGTGGAATTTTGCCATGTGTTGTTTTCATGGACTAGCAAGATGCCCGTGCATTGCACGGAACATCAAGATGCATTTTTTTAGAAACTCCCGCATGCATGCAAGGGATAATTAATGTCCTCCTTTGCTAGTACCACGAGGCAAACACCATTAATATTGCATCGACTAGTGTTAGTGGCCTTGTATATCTGCAAATTGTAATTTTGATAGTGGCCCCTTGTATATAAAAATGGAGGGAGAAAGATGAGAGATAAGGTGAGGAGGAGTGGGGCGTGGTAGTG
Organism: Triticum aestivum; assembly: GCF_018294505.1. Taxonomy (NCBI): domain Eukaryota; kingdom Viridiplantae; phylum Streptophyta; class Magnoliopsida; order Poales; family Poaceae; genus Triticum; species Triticum aestivum. The sequence continues at coordinate 401,517,454 of NC_057797.1, read as the reverse complement.
ACTGGTGTTCGGACTGGGCTGTAACGCCTCGGATCCAATGCGCCAGGTGTCCTCCAGTTATTCGCCGTCGTTGCCATGTCATTTGCTTGCGTGTTGCAATTTACCATGTCATCATCTGCATTTCTTCTGCATGTTTTTCAAAACTTGCATCCGTTCGGGTTCCCCAGGTTCTCTCCGTTGTCCGTTCTAAGCACAGACACTCTCACACGCGCCCGTTGCACCTCTCAGTCCTTGGTTTTGTGAGCCACCGGAAAACGTTCTCGGAATGGGCCGAGATTTGCCAAGTGGCCTTGGTATATCACCGGTAGACCGCCCGTCAAATTTCGTTCAATTTGGAGGTTGTTTGATGCCCCGATGGTTAACCGAAACCCCTCTCTCTTTGCAGACCATCACCCCTTCACAAAGCCCACCTAGCCCATCTAACTCCACTCCATGCTCTCCGCCGTTCGATCACGATCGTGTGGGCGAAAACCGCACCCCATTTGGACACTCCTAGCTCCCTCTACCTATAAATATGTGCATCTCCCTCAAAATCCCGCAGCCCCAACCCTAGCTTCTTCCTCCTCCAGCCGTCGGACATGTCCGTGCCCCACTGGACATGTCCTCCCGCGCCCGTAGCCAATCGTGGCTTGCCACGTCGCCCCCGCCGCCGTCTCCACCGCGCGGGCCCGCGATCCCGTCCGGGGCCCTCCCGGCCCGAGCCGCCGCTGCGTCGCAGCCCGCAGGCTCCTGCGACCGCCCGAGCCAGGGGCTCGTCCCGCGCCGCCGAACTCCTCCCGAGCGCCGCCCGCGCCTCCGCCGCCATCCTCCGGCCCCGCCGTCCGCTCATCCCCGACGGCCGAGCGCCGCCGTGCCTGGTCGCCTCCCCGCCGTCCGCTCCGGTCGTCGCCCGCCTCTGGCACCGGTGCGCCGCCCGACCCGCGCCGGGATCCGCCCCCGCCACCCCTGCTCCCTCCTCTCCAGCGCCGCCCACCTCTCCGCCGGCGCGCCATCGCCGTCTCCGGCCAGATCCGGCGAGATCCGGCCCGGATCCGCCCGGGTGGATGAGATCCACCCATTTCCCCAACCAAACGCGCCTCCACCTCCCCTGGATCCCTCCGCCCCACTCCTCCCCGTCCCGTTCTGCGAGGGTATTTTTTTTCTCCAAGTCCCAGTTTTTCAACGCTATGTGCTCATGTTTGACATGCCGTAACTTTCTGCCCGTAGCTCCGATTCATGCATGTGATATGTCAAAATGTTATTGTGAGATTCTCTTCACTTTGTCCTAGTGTGCCATGCTTGTTTGTGTCCATCTTAATGCCATTATCATCGTTGCAAGAGTGCTATATGATGTTAGCTGATGCATGTTAACAGAACTTGCTGTTTTGTGTTTTTCATTACATTTTGTGTGTGCATCCTTTGAGCACGATGTCTACATGTTTTAGGAGCATATTCATGCCATCGTTACAGTGGTGCAATCCATGTATTTTTGTGAGTCTTGTAGTGAGTGCATCAAGCTCGTGAAGTAGGGTACTTGCTGTTACTGTTTTGCTAGGCTGAATCTGTTATATCGTGATGCTATGTAAAGCTGCTGCTACAAGTCATTCTGTGCATAATCTGGAGATGTTCACTAAGGATGTTTTATTCTAAATGCCATGCTCTATCCATCCATGCCCTTGGTTGCATTTATAGCTTGCTGTAGATTGTTCATATCATGCTCCAAATTTTCTAAATAATGTTGCTGTCAGCCTATTAACATTAAGTTCAGTTTTGCCATGAGTTTTGCTAGTGATCCGTGCACCCTATGACAATGCTATTGCCATGTTTAGCTCCATAAATGTGTCTTATTACTGTTGGTCTCCTTGTCATGCCATGTATTGTTCTGTGGTGAGTTTTACGAGCTCACCAACATGCCTACTTATCGTTGTTCCTGCCATATTCTGTTATTCTGAATCTGTCATATCATTTGCCATGTTTGCATGGATGCTACCATCTTTTCTGTTGATCTTTGGAATTAGTTCACTAAGGGAGTTTTGTTCTTTGTCATTAATGTTAGCATGCCATGCTCTTTTTTGCCATGATAAGTTCCTGTAGCATGTTGTTTGATAGATCTAAACATTGCAACCTGATGCCATTTCTGCCATATCTAGTGATTTCTGCCAAGTCTGTGAAACTGTTATTATTTGCAATCTTGCCATGTCCTTTTGTGCATGTTCTTGTGATTTCTGGAGATAGCTCAGTGTTCATGTTTTTTCATGCTTTACATATACATCATGACCATGCCTTTTGTTTTCATGTTGAGGTGCTATATCATATTGTTTTGATGCTTGCTAGATGCCTAGTTGCTGTTTGGGACAGCTTGTCCTTTAAACTTGTTTCATGCGTATGTGTTGAACCGTTGCTCTGTTTTGAGCATGCTCTATATGAAACTTTCTTAGAACTGCATGTAGTTTCATTTTATCTTGTTGCATCCATGTTTTGAGGGTGTTTGCTTGATGTTTGAATGCATTTTGCATCTATGCCATGTTTAACTTGTTTTGCTCATATATTCTAGGCCGTAGCTCCGAACTAAATGAACTTTATATCTAACTTGACTAGATTTTCGTGTATATCATCTTGGTGCATCTTAACTTGCTGTTTAACAACTTGAACATAAGGTTTATTCAGATCTGGACCAATTTCGAAATTTGCATATGAGGACTTACATGATTTGTCATAGGTTGTTTCCGGCCTCATCTAAACTTGCCTTGATGTGTTATTCTTGTATGCTTCATCTCTTGCCATGAGTAGCATCATATAGCTTTTTTCATGCATCATACTTGGTTGATCATCATGCCATGTCTATGTGTTGTGTGTTTACCTTGTTGTTTGTTTCTTTTCGGTTGTGCTCCTTCTTGTTAGTTCCTGTTTCGTTGCGATCGTCAGGATTCGTTCGTCTACGCTTGGTCCGTCTTCGTCCGTTCGTCTTCTTCATGGACTCGTTCTTCTTCCTAGCGGGATTTCAGAACAAGATGACCGTCACCTTGGATCTCACTACTATCATTGCTATGCTAGTTGCTTCGTTCTATCACTATGCTACGCTACCTATCACTTGTTCTTCAAGCCTCCCAAATTGCCATGATAGCCTCTAACCTTTGTCACCCTTCCTAGAAAACCGTTGTTTGGCTATGTTACCGCTTTTGCTCAGCCCCTCTTATAGCGTTGCTAGTTGCAGGTGAAGTTGAAGATTCCTCCATGATGGACAGGATTATGTTGGGATATCACAATATCTCTTATTTAATTAATGCACCTATATACTTGGTAAAGGGTGGAAGGCTCGGCCTTATGCCTGGTGTTTTGTTCCACTCTTGCCGCCCTAGTTTCCGTCATACCGGTGTTATGTTCCTTGATTTTGCGTTCCTTACGCGGTTGGGTGATTTATGGGACCCCCTTGACAGTTCGCTTTGAATAAAACTCCTCCATCAAGGCCCAACCTTGGGTTTACCATTTGCCTACCTAAGCCTTTTCCCTTGGGTTTTCGGAGCCCGAGGGTCATCTTTATTTAACCCCCCCCCCGGGGCCAGTGCTCCCTCGAGTGTTGGTCCAAACCGAGCAGCCTGCGGGGCCACCTCGGGGAAACTTGAGGGCTGGTTTTACTCGTAGCTTGTCTCATCCGTTGTGCCTTGAGAACGAGATATGTGCAGCTCCTATCAGGATTTGTCGGCACATCAGGAGGCTTTGCTGGTCTTGTTTTACCATTGTCGAAATGTCTTGTAACCGGGATTCCGAGACTGATCAGGTCTTCCTAGGAGAAGGAATATCCTTCGTTGACAGTGAGAGCTTGTGATGGGCTAAGTTGGGACACCCCTGCAGGGTATAAACTTTCGAGAGCCGTGCCCGCGGTTATGTGGCAGATGGGAATTTGTTAATGTTCGGTTGTAGAGAACTTGACACTTGACTTAACTAAAACGCATCAACCGCGTGTGTAGCCGTGATGGTCTCTTTTTTCGGCGGAGTCGGGGAAGTGAACACGGTTTGGGTTATGTATGAACGTAAGTAGTTTCAGGATCACTTCTTGATCATTACTAGCTTCACGACCATTCCGTTTGCTTCTCTTCTCGCTCTTATTTGCGTATGTTAGCCACCATATCATGCTTAGTCCCTGCTGCAACCTCACCACTTATCCTTTCCATACCCATTAAGCTTTGCTAGTCTTGATACCCATGGTAATGGGATTGCTGAGTCCTTATGGCTCACAGATTACTACAACAACAGTTGCAGGTACAGGTTATGTGATGATCATGACGCGAGAGCGATGCTTGCTTGTTTTGGAGTTCTTATTCTGCTTCTTCTTTGATCAGGGGATAGGTTCCAGGTCGGCAGCCTGGGCTAACAGGGTGGATGTCGTTTGAGTTTCTGTTTGTGTTTCATCCGTAGTCGAATGTTGCTCTTACGTATGATGTTGTATTCATGTGGCATTGTATTCTTTTGTATGTATCCCCAACTGTTATGTAATGGTATGATGTAATGATATCCACCTTGCAAAAGCGTCTCCAATATGCGCTTCTATCCTTGGTGGGACCTTCGAGTTCCTTTAGGATAGGGTCGCATATTGGGCGTGACAGGGCGGAGGCATGGGGATGGATGGTGCATTATGTCTAGGTTTGTATCTCTCTCACACACACCAACGTAGGTGGGGGACGTGCACGAAGAGAAGAGGTGCACGCTCGGCGCACGTACTCCCATCTCTCTCCCAACCACACCCGCGCGGGTACACGGTGGAGCTCATTTATGTACGAAAAGCCAGCCCATGTGGTAATTTGACACGTGTACTGGTTGTCCACTTGGTGGAGGGAGGATCGTCTACCACGGGTGAACAAACAAATTGCGACTTGACGTGTTATGTTAAAAAGAGGCAAACCATGTGGGGCCTACCTTAAGAGGCAAGGCTCTATACACTGGAGTACTTTTGATGTGTCCCGCCAACTCGCAAAACGAGGAGAAGCTTGCTTAGTACACCATCTCCCCCGCCCACGGGCGCAGTGGCTCGCAGGATGAGGTGAAGCTTGCTTACGAGTAGTAGTAGTAGTAGTAGTAGTAGTAATAGTAGTAGTAGTATTGTACGCCTTACGCCCGCTCCCTCGCCCACGCGCGCGGTGGCTCCCGGCACGAGGAGAAAATTTTACTACTCCCTCCGTTTACTCCGTAGTACCTTGGTTAGAGATATTATCATATTGTTTGGAATATATATGTCCTTTAGTACTCCCTCCATTTACTTATACAAGGCCACTATAAAAAAATACATTTTGCATCTATACAAGGCCACAAATAGTATTCGAGACAAAAGTTACTACTCCCTCCATTCCAGTTTATGGCTCAATTTCAAAATCTCTCCAACCAAGGTAGATGGTGAGTGGTCGAACTAATTTCGTAGTTTGCACAAGTACTTAGTACGCTCATTTTTCTCAAGAAGTTGTGTTTATCGAGGCATTAATTAGAACGAATGCATGAATGACCACTAAATTTCCATGAACTTCTGCATGCATTGGTGAGTTTCCTCTTGACACTGCTTGCATCGGGTGATCTAACGCACCTTGAAATCCAACATGTAATGGTACTACTACTAGTAGTAGAATTGAGACTTATCAAACGGAAAAACGAATGTTTTTTAGATGAGCCCTATAAACCCTAGTGGGTATGTACTCTGTAAAACAAATTTTTCCAAAACTAAGTCACTCCCTTTCATGAATTCTGTAGTATACTCCTCCATCGACGCTCCCTTTCATGAATTATGTACTTCCTGTCACCGACATGTGGGACATATAGCAACCGGGTTGACGTGTCAAGCACCAAATAACAGTGCAGAACAGCAGGGGGACGCACCCCACTCGTACCGGTCCAGTAGTAGTAATGAGCAATGGGACGTCAAATCACAATGCCGCACCTTCCCAGATGGACGAAGCAACCATTATTTCACACTTCAATTCGCCGTCATCTCAAACCATGTAGTATTGCTTCTGCCTCAAGAGGACACGCGCATCGCCTTGGTACATCATGACACATGGGACCGCATGACAGGCGATGCTCCCCCGCTGATCGCTCGGTAAAATCACCTCTTTTTTACTATACTTCCTCTGTATCGGTTTACTACATGGTTGAGAATTTAACTGGCTATATATGCGATGAACAGTACTCTAGCCTTTTAAAAAATGTATACTTTTGTACAGTAGTAGTATCAATGGATTGCGCCATGGAGCAAAAATTGAAATTAAAAAAGGTGGTACATATAGAGAGCGCTCGTCGCCAAATTGTGCATATAGTACTATTAAAAAGGCTAGTACGCGCTTAATTGGGGTGCTAAATTCTATTAAAGAAATACTAGTAGTATGTACATACTGAAGAGTTAAAGTAACGAGAAGAAACATAACATAGTTCTGCTGGGTGCTCAGCACAACACACCCCTCAAATTAAACTAAGCACACCTGAAATTAAACTATGCAACTAATCCGGTAGACACTGCATTAGAACAACCATGAGCAACGATACTGACACCTTACTCACTCGGAGTCCTCGTCCACGTCCTCGACTTCATCCTTGTCCCTCTTCCTCTGGGCCGATACTTCTTTGCTTGAACCGCACACTTGGCTCTTGCTCTTCATCCAACCCTTGTAGATATTGAAACAAAGGTAGCCATCCATTGCAGTGTAGTGGATGTGATCTATATCTAGTACATTCCGCTGCCATGCATGACGATGAAACATGTAATGAGGTTTCTCTAGTTTACGGTACGAAGGATGAACCATGGCTCCTGCCAGGGTCAACATTGAAGGCTGGCCACTGGAGGGCAGCAGCCGATTCTTCTGGAGGTCGAAGGGGTTGCCTACAACAAGGCCTATCTGACCCAGGACTTATTTGTCGTTCCTAAAGTCTACAGTAACGAATTTGACTTGGTTGCTCTCGAGGAAGTTCTTAAAATCCACGCATTCAACATCGGCATGGCATATGTGGTAGACCAAGCATAAGTCATGCACGCAAACCTGGATCACGACGAGCTTCTTCCTCTCTTCATCCTTTAGATCCTTCTCTCGTCCCAGGATTGTGGTGTACTCAACATCTAGCCCAGCGACCCACTCATCATCTGAGTTTTCGAACATGCATCTGAAGCGAGAAAGGCATCCTTTCACCGTCGCAGAAGAACAGGTGTAGATGACGTCGAACTCATTGCCGGTGATGGTTCTAACCTTGTACTCACCACCGATCATGGAGATTTGGGACACCATGGATTTAGGAGGAGGGTTAGTGTTGGTGTACTAAAGTAGGGGTACCTTAGTACCCCGAACTTGTGCACGGGCAGCCGCAGCGTCCCGCGGCAAGGCTTGCCGGGCGCCCGCCAAGATCCTCCGCCATTCCCATTACTGCCATTCAAGAACAAAGTGTTAACTAAGAAGACAAGGCCCCGGCAAGAGGAGCTTGCCGGGAAGGACAAGGCCCCGGCAAGAGGAGCTTGCCGGGAAGGACAAAGGCCCCGGCAAGAGGAGCTTGCCGGGAAGGCCAACCAAGGCACTTCAAGAAACTTGCCGCAACGCCCGCGCGTCCCGGCAAGGCCCAGCGAGCGGCAAGCTTGCTGGTGCGACAAGACAACGGCTGCGGCAAGGCGCTTGCCGCGGCAAGGCTACCACTCTGCGCCCAGGCTCCAGCACATCCAACGACGTGTCACCGCAGGATCACTCCTGGTGCACGTGGCGGGTGGCTGTGCAGCCATGCGGTGCGAGGTGGCAAGCGAAGCTGACAAGGAGGCCATTGTGGCGATCGGTGGCGCCCCTAACGGTCGTTTCCTGCACTGTTGGAGCGACCGGACGGGCATTAAATGCCCTTGTCCCCTGCCGTCAGAGTTAGGTAGGGGGCACTGTTGGTAGTAGTTGTACCAACCTGCGTTTTTACTCTTTTACCCCCCTTTTCTACGCTGCCACCTGTCGGTGACCCCCTTTAACCTATAAAAGGGAGGCCCATGCGCACGTAGAAGGGGTTCCGCGGTTCGGTTCATTCGACACCACAGCATACCCACGCTCACACTCTTGAGCAAGAACATAATACCAACACAAAGCAGGAGTAGGAGTTTTATCTCTCCGGAGAGCTCCGAAGCTGGGTAAAATCCCCCCCCCCCCCCCCCGCGTGCTCTCGCCTCGATCTGCCCTGCGTGCGCCCTCTGCTCCCTTGCCGGACCAGAAGGGGCCCCCTGCCCCATAGGTGCTCGTGCTCCCATTCCCCACGACATCTTTGGCACGCCAGGTAGGGGGGCGTCGAGGTCGTGCGTATCTGATTCGGCGTCTGCGCGCGCTACATCAGCATCTTCATCAACATGCCATCGAAGAAGAAGACTTCGGAGGTGGCCGCTCCGTCTGCGACCGTCCTACCGCCACCGGAGCAAACGGGCAGTGGGGTGGACGCCGGCGGAGGAGCGGGCGCCAACGGGGGGACTCACATCGTCACCAGGTCCAAAGACAAGGCCCCGCAAGGTTCCGCGTCTGCACATCCACCGCACCCCTCTCAGGAGGTGCAGGATCGACAACGCCACGGTGCTCCTAGCACCGTACTCGCGTTGGAGCAAGGCCAAGATGGTGGGTCGCGGGACGTTCAAGGCCAGCATGCACGCCAGCACGCTGGCACGAGCGCAGTACGGTCGCCTGGGCGGGATGTTGCTCCTTCTAACACTGTTAGAAGTTTGAGCATGTCCCGCACCTCGCGTCGCTCACCACCGCCACCCAAGACTCCAGAGGAAGCGCTGGCCCGAGCCCAGCTGCTTCTAGATTACCCTCCAGCGCCAGACAAGATCGACGACTGGAGGGCCGCCATTTATAGCCTCATCGGCTTCGCCAACGGCGACAAGCCCCGGCAACCGAGCACATCGAAGCCCCGGCAAGACGCCCAGGCGCAAGCCGACGCCGACAAGACCGCTGGGGGTGCCACTACCGTGCACTCCCCGCCCCGAAGGCCAAGATCGCCGACTCGCCGGGCCAACCTCGACACCGACTCCACCGCGTCGTCGGACCCGCGAGCTCGCCGCGATCAACGCCAAGTTCTTCAAGAACGACGACACGAAGACGCTCGCACTCGCATCGAGCGCCAAAGAGAAGCGCGATGTCAGTCAGACCAGCGGGCTGGGCCCACTGTCGATATGCATGCGTCGGGGGAACCAGGCGACTTGCCGTACGCGGTAGGTTGCCCTGCGTTCACCCGTGAGCTGCGGCAAGTCCAGTGGCCCAGCACCAAGAACTTCAAGCCAGACGTGCCCGAGAACTACGATGGCAGGATACATCCGTCGGAGTTCCTCAGCGTCTACACCATCGCGGTGCAGGCTGCCGGGGGGCGCGACGAGAAGATCCTCGCCAACTACTTCCCGCTGGTGCTAAAGCCCAACGTCAGATCTTGGCTCATGCACTTGCCGGACAACTCCATTTCTTCGTGGGCGGACCTGTGCCATCAGTTTGTCGGCGCCTTCACAGGCGGCCACAAGCCCCATGGCCAGGAAAGCGACCTTCATCTGCTTGCCCAGAAGGAAGGAGAACCCCTGCGCAAGTACATACAGAGATTCAGCCAGGTGCAGCGCAACATCCCAGACGTCCACCCTGCCGCGGTTATTAGCGCGTTCCATCAGAACGTGCGTAACCGCAGGATGAGGGAGGAGATGGCGATGTGCAAGATTAGAGATGTCAGCGAGCTCTACGCTCTGGCCGACAAGTGTGCACGGGTTGAAGAGGGGAGGAGACTCCCCGGAGAGAACGCAGGAGCAGAAGGATCTGACAGTGAGGAGGATGCCCCTCCGGCAAAGAAGAACCGGAGGCGGAATAACAGAAAGAGAAAGGCTAAGGATGTGCTAGTTGTCGAGCAGTCCGACAACGGAGGCGGTTCCGAGAAGGCCAAAACTGGCGACTCCGGCGAGGCTGTGGTAGCCGCCGACAAGCAGGATGGCTCCGGCAAGCAGTATTGCAAGATCCACCGCACCAAGGGCCATGACCTCCAAGCCTGCAAGAAAGTTGAGCAGATGGCGGAGCTACAGAAAGCTGAATACGAGCGCCGCGACAAGGAGAAGGCCCGAGAAGGTGGCGGAGGATCTGGCAGCAAGCGTCCCATCCGGGGAGGGCGCCGCGGCAAGGCCAAACAGCGGCAAGGAGATAGTCCTCCCCGTGGCCGCGACAAGGATGAGGATGAAGACGAGGATGATGAGATGGAGGAAGATGAGACCGACGAGCAAGAGTTTCAGAAGGCGACGGAGGTTTTGTGCGTCGACGGCGGTGCTTCTCTGCACACCTCGCACCGCCAACTCAAACAGTGGGTGCGGGAAGTGAGTGCAGCAGAACCGTCCGTTGAATCACACAAGCCTCTGAAGTGGTCCAGCACGCCCATCATCTTCGATGTTGAGGATCACCCTGATCGCATCACTGCGGTCGGGTGTTTGCCGATGTTGGTTTCGCCAACAATCCGCAACCTCAAGGTCACGAAGATGTTGGTTGACGGCGGGGCCGGCCTGAATCTGATCTCTTCCGCGGTGCTCAAGAAGCTCCAGATCCCCGACAGCGAGCTCGAAGAAACTGGTACCTTTCAAGGAATCAACCCGGGAAGGAGCAAGCCGAAGGGGAAGATCACACTGCCAGTGACGTTTGGCAGCGAGCTGAATTTCAGGACAGAGAGAGTCACATTTGATGTTGCTGATTTCCCATTGCCCTACAATGGGATACTCGGCCGCCCAGCGCTTGCCAAGTTCATGGCAGCCTCTCACTACGCCTACAATGTGCTCAAGATGCCTGGTCCGATAAGTGTCATTTCTGTCCAAGGCGACAAGAAGGATGCACTTATCTGCACTGACAAGATCTACCGGGAAGCAGCAGCCGCAGCAGAGCGCAAACCACTTGCCACTGAAGCTCCCGGGGGGAAGAAGAACAAGACCAAGTCCGGCAAGAGTAGCTCAGATGCCCACTCCGGCAAGCGCACCTCTTCAGAGTGCTGCGCTACCGTCGAGGACGCACCATCGAGCTCCACCGGCAAGTGCAAGAAGGCAAAGACAGCTTCACCAGAGACCAAGAAGGTGGCCGCCAAGGAGGACGGCACTGGTGGTACCTTCACCATCAGTGCCACACTTGATCCTAAATAGGAAAGCGCGCTCGTTGCTTTCCTGCGGGCGAATGTCGATGTGTTTGCATGGCAACCATCTGACATCCCCGGTGTTCCCAGGAAAGTAATTGAGCACCACCTTGCCGTCTGCCCTCACGTGCGGCCCGTCAAGCAGTGGAGCGTCAAGAGTTCATTGCAGAGGAGATCAAGAAATTGGAAGCAGCAGGCTTGGTCCGAGGAGTACTCCATCCAACGTGGTTAGCCAATCCAGTAGTCGTGCGCAAGGCGAACGGGAAGTGGAGGCTTTGTATTGACTTCACTGATGTTAATAAAGCTTGTCCCAAGGATCCATTTCCCTTGCCGCGCATTGACCAGATTGTCGACTCCACAGCGGGATGTGATCTGCTTTCATTCCTTGATGCGTACTCAGGATATCATCAGATCTTCATGGCAGAAGAGGATGAAGAGAAAACCACATTCATTACTCCATGTGGCACGTACTGCTTTGTACGGATGCCTTTCGGACTAAAGAATGCCGGTTCAACATTTGCAAGAGTAGTCAGTCACGCTTTTGAGCCACAGTTGCACAGAAATGTAGAAGCTTACATGGATGACATAGTGGTCAAGAGCAGAGACAGAGCAACTTTGATCCAAGATTTGGACGAGACCTTCACAAATCTGCGCAAGATCAATCTCAAGTTGAACCCCGAGAAGTGTGTGTTTGGAGTTCCTTCCGGCAAGCTTCTCGGATTCTTTATATCTCAGCGGGGGATTGAAGCCAATCCCGACAAGATCAAAGCAATTGAACAGATCGAAGCACCGAAGCAAGTCAAGGATGTGCGGAGACTTGCCGGCTCTGTTGCTGCTCTCAGTAGGTTCATCTCTAAGTCTGCTGAGCGCGCCCTGCCATTTTTCAAAATTTTGAAAAAGGCAGGTCCAATGAAATGGACTCCGAAAGCGGAGGCTGCGCTGCAGGACTTGAAGAGATACCTATCCTCCACTCCAACACTTGTCGCACCTAAGCCACAAGAGAAGTTGTTGCTATATCTGGCGGCGACCAATCAAGTGGTTAGTGCTGCGTTAGTTGTGGAGAGGGAGGCAGATGATGAGCCAGCGACCGCGGCAAGCGAGTCCAGCGACAAGCAGGGGGCTTCCCCAACAAGTTCTGGCTCCGGCAAGGATGGATCTGTACAGTTGCCGGAAGAAAAACAGAAGAAGATGGTGCAGCGCCCAGTTTACTTTGTCAGTTCCCTTTTGCAGGGGGCTAGATCAAGGTACTCTGGTGTGCAGAAGTTGCTTTTCGGCCTTCTCATGGCCTCGAGGAAGCTGTGCCACTACTTTCAAGCACATGAGATCACAGTTGTCACTCGCTTTCCGCTGAAGAGGATACTGCAGAATCCAGAAGCAACAGGCAGGATCGTCGAGTGGGCAATGGAATTGTCAAGCTTTGGCCTCAAGTTTGAAAGTACTTCAACTATTCAGAGCCGAGCATTGGCAGAATTCATAGCAGAATGGACGCCGACACCAGATGAAGAAACTCTGGAGAGGAGCATCCCCGTCAAGGAAGCTAGCAAAGAATGGATCATGTACTTCGATGGTGCCTTCTCGCTGCAAGGCGCCGGTGCGGGCGTACTACTTGTCACCCCCACCGGAGAGCACCTCAAGTACGTGGTCCAAATGCACTTTCCCAAGGAGCAAGCAACAAACAATACTGCAGAGTATGAAGGCTTGCTTGCCGGACTCAGAATAGCAGCAGAGCTTGGGATCAAGAAGCTTATTGTCAGGGGTGACTCACAGCTTGTCGTCCGCCAAGTAAACAAAGATTATCAGAGTCCATTGATGGAGGCATACATCGATGAAGTGAGGAAGCTGGAAGAACATTTTGATGGCCTACAAATGGAACACATTCCAAGAACTCAGAATGACATTGCAGATGGCCTGTCAAAGTGTGCCGCACTCAAGTTGCCTGTGGAACCAGGGATTTTTGTGCTCAAGCTGACTCAACCATCTGTGACATCATCAGCTGGACAGAGCAAAAAGAGAAAGTTGGTCACTGGCGACTACTTTCCGGCAGAGCTTCCCGGAGCCGCCGCCAAGAAGGTCCCCAGGATCAACACAGAAAGTGCTGAGGAGCAGTCTGCTCCGACAAGCCCTAGGGTTTGTTTCGTTGAAGCAGACGCTCCCGACAAGCTGTGTCCCGACACGCTTGCCGGGGAGCATCACGCTCCGGCGGGATCCCAGATTCTTGCCGTAGAAGCGGATGTTCCCACAGCAGCATTTGCGCCTTTAGTTCTTGTCGTCGAGCCACATGCTCCGGCATGGGCACAGCAGATCGTCCATTTCCTTCAAACAGGAGAACTTCCCGAGGAGCAAGAAGAAGCGGAAAGAGTAGCCCGGCAATCAAGTATGTACCAGTTTGTCGATGACATACTGTACAGAAGAAGATTCAACAGAGTGAAATTGAAGTGCATTTCCCGAGAAGAAGGACAAGAGCTGTTGGCGGAGATACATGGAGGCATATGTGGTCACCACATTGGCGCAAGAGCTCTTGCCGGCAAAGCCTTCCGACAAGGTTTCTTCTGGCCGACAGCCCTCCAGGATGCAACTGCACAAGTAACCAAGTGTGAAGCGTGCCAGTTCCACTCCAAACAGATTCATCAACCAGCTCGAGCCCTCCAAACATTCCCTTTATCCCGGCCATTTTTGGTCTGGGGGCTCGACATTCTCGGCCCCTTTCCCCTCGAATACGGGTTGCCTCGAGTGCTCGTTTATGATGAGCTAGAGCAAGAGCAGCTGCGGCAAGATGACGCGCTACTCCTGGAGGTAGATCGTCTTCAGGCTGCGGTACGAGCTGCTCGCTACCAGCAAGCTTTGCGCCGCTACCATAGCTGCAAAGTTAACGCCAGAAGCTTCGAGGGGGAGAGGATGAAGGTGTAGACCGGGCGTCGTTCAAAGAAGTATGGCCTTGCCGGAACACAGGCGACAGAAAAGCTAAGTTGCCAAAATTTGAGCATGATCAAGTTTTAAATTCTTAAGTTATATTCCTTGAACGTCCGTGCCTTGTATGCAAAACCTGTGCGCGGAGGAATCGACTCATGGCTAAGTTGCACCCTTGATTTGTTTTCAAGTCCGCTCAACAATACAAGTGCGCTGCAACTTGCCCCGACAAGGTTTCTTGCCGGAGGCAACACCGCCAGCAGGCTGCTGATGTTCCGCACTCAGCAAGTGTGTTCGCGCCGGCAAGTTCCCTCAAAGCGTAGGGTAAAAACATACAAGGGATGTAACAGAGTAAAGGATATCACATAGCAAGCTTTGCCCAGAATAAAGTTATATATTACAGTAAATAACTTGCCGCGCTCTAAGAGATTGTTCCTATGACACGTCTAGCAGCGGCAAGAAGAAGGAAAGGAGAGAAAGGTGCGTCGGCACCTGGGTCCCGGCAAGCCAGAGTTGCCGGGGGCTGCGATATCAGATAAGTTTTTCGTCCCTCATCATGCATCCTCTTATGGACTGGGGAATGCGAAGCCGCGTCCTTGAACGACCGTGCCTTGTATGAAAAACCTGTGTGCGGAGGAACCGGCTCGTGGCTAAGTTGCGCCCTTAAATTGTTTTCGAGTCCGCTCAACAATATAAGTGCGCTGCAACTAGCCCCGACAAGGTTTTCTTGCCGGAGGCAACACCGCCAGCAAGCTGCTGATGTTCCGCACTCAGCAAGTGTGTTTGCGCCGGCAAGTTCCCTCAAAGCGTAGGGTAAAAACATACAAGGCACAGAATCAAGTAGAGGATATAACATAGCAAGCTTCCCCTTTTCATTAAAAAAACATCCTACTCGGGTACAGTCCATAGAGGATGAAAAACATGAAAGAGAGGATTACAAGTTTTAAATGCAGCTAAGGCCCAAAGGCTTACAAACTAAAGAGATAAGATGTCCGTAATCCCTTTCTTGTCCCCCTTCTCAGGAGGTAGGTCAAGGAGGAGAAGAGAGCAAAAGAGGCGCCTAGGTGAGCCACGGGTGCCAGAAGACACCAAGAGAACATCCCGGGGGCTGTCCGAAGGCTGGATGGTGATGGCGGCGCCAGAAGCGGGGCTCAAAGACGGGGCGGCAGGACGTCAGCACGCTGTCGAGGGCACTACGCCCTCGTACTCCGACTTGACGGCCTTGTCGCCAGCCCTCTTCCCCTTCCGCAGCCTCCCTACGCCAGCCGCCCAAGGAGACGACCCCAGGGAGTTCAAGGGGCCGGCGACCCGGATGATGGGGTCGCCGGTGACGCACGAGGCAACGCCCGACGCCTAGTCGGGCCCGCCGCCCTCGTCGTCGCTGTCGCTCTCCTCCTCGTCACTCTCGCTCGAGGGGGAGTCTTCGCTATCAGAGGAGCTGTCCACGCAGCATCTCGCCCGACTGCCGGAGTCCCCGAAGACCTTGACGGAGAGGAGGTCGCCCTCCATTAACTTAAAATGGAGGGTAAACCCCGCCGTCAGGCTGTGGATATGGGCGAACGTCTTCCACCCTCGATCAAGATACATCACATTAGGGGCTGGGGATACAACGCTGACTCGCATGCCGCTGATCCCACAACCCCTCATGTGCAATCTCAGCGTCTCGGGCGGGTCCGGCTCCATCGCGCTCGCAAACGGAGCTGGAAGCCGGAGGCGACGACGAGGCGCCCGGCGCAGCCTGACGAAGAACTCGCAAGGGTCGTCCCCCGTATGGACCGCCGGGGGAGAAGAACCGCCGGCGGAGGCGAAGCTGACGCGCCGCCCCGTCCGTCTCTTCCCCGCGCGCCTCGACCTCGCCCTCGACCTCGTCCACGACCTCGCCCCCTCTCTCTTCCCCTTGTGGCTGGCTCTGCCACCACGAGCGCGGGATAGGGAGGGATGCGCTGTCTGGCGGCGACCCTCGCGGCCACCGATGAAGGACCAGGGTTTCCCTTTCTCCATGGCGGATGAGAGAAAGGGGAACAGAAGCTGAGGAAAGGAGAAGATGAGAAAGTGCGGGTTTCTGGGCTCCCCTCTCGCCCTTCTTAAAGGAGCGAGGTGGGGGCTCGGCCGCCCCGCTCGGCGAATCAGAGCACAGGAAGAGCAGGGAGTCGGGGCCGACCCGCTGCCTCCGCCCGTGACGGCTCGGTTTCCCACCTCCACCATCCGCGACCCCGAGTGCATGGGAGCCGCGTGGCGGAGATGCAGAACCGAGGCGACAGATGAGGTGACCTCGCCCTGCCCCGTGATCACGGGGGGGTGGACGCCTCGAAAATCGCGCACGCCACCCACGTCTCCCACGACGCCGCGATCGACGCGTGCCGTTACGAGAGGACGCGGTGGATACGGAGTGGATTTGGTTTGGACCCAGGCCGCGCGTGCCCGTGCACTATTTTGGACCTGGCCCAACAGCGCTCGGCACCGTGTATGGCCCAGGCTCGGGGGCTCCTGTCGGTGTACTAAAGTAGGGGTACCTTAGTACCCCGAACTTGTGCACGGGCAGTCGGAGCGTCCCGCGGCAAGGCTTGCCGGGCGCCCGCCAAGATCCTCCGCCATTCCCATTACTGCCATTGAAGAACAAAGTGTTAACTAAGAAGACAAGGCCCTGGCAAGAGGAGCTTGCCGGGAAGGACAAGGCCCCGGCAAGAGGAGCTTGCCGGGAAGGACAAGGCCCCGGCAAGAGGAGCTTGCCGGGAAGGACAAAGGCCTCGGCAAGAGGAGCTTGCCGGGAAGGCCAACCAAGGCACTTCAAGAAACTTGCCGCAACGCCCCGCGCGTCCCGGCAAGGCCCAGCGAGCGGCAAGCTTGCTGCTGCGACAAGGCAACGGCCGCGGCAAGGCGCTTGCCGCGGCAAGGCTACCACTCTGCACCCAGGCTCCAGCACATCCAACGACGTGTCGCCGCAGGATCACTCCTGGTGCACGTGGCGGGTGGCTGTGCAGCCATGCGGTGCGAGGTGGCAAGCGAAGCTGACAAGGAGGCCATCGTGGCGATCGGTGGCGCCCCTAACGGTCATTTCCTGCACTGTTGGAGCGACAGGACGGGCATTAAATGCTCTTGTCCCCTGTCGTCAGAGTTAGGTAGGGGGCACTGTTGGTAGTAGTTGTACCAACCTGCGTTTTTACTCTTTTACCCCCCTTTTCTACGCTGCCACCTGTCGGTGACCCCCTTTAACCTATAAAAGGGAGGCCCATGCGCACGTAGAAGGGGTTCCACGGTTCGGTTCATTCGACACCACAGCATACCCACGCTCACACTCTTGAGCAAGAACATAATACCAACACAAAGCAGCAGTAGGAGTTTTATCTCTCCGGAGAGCTCCGAAGCTGGGTAAAATCCCCCCCGCGTGCTCTCGCCTCGATCTGCCCTGCGTGCGCCCTCCGCTCCCTTGCCGGACCAGAAGGGGCCCCCTGCCCCATAGGTGCTCGTGCTCCCATTCCCCACGATAGTTAGGATTAGTGGAACTGCCGTAATGTAAAAGGACGGGACAACTAGGAGCGAACCGCCGTAGTATTAAAGGACGTGCAGGGACGAGTAGGAGCGAACTGCAGCATGCGAACGGCAGGGTAGTGCCTTTCCATTCTCCCATGATACGGGCTTCCGACAACCCTTGGATCTGAGATCGAATGGTTGCATGGCGTGATTCTAGACCTATGGGTGAATATCCTATCCTGGAGGGTTTTCTGCAAATTTTCAGCAACTTAGCATGCGACCGTTTGATCTCAGATCCAAGGGCTGCCGGCAGCCCGTATCATGGTCATGCCTACCACGACCGTCGCGTCGCTCGCGCGGTCGCGCCCTTGGAGATTTAACACGGTGCGTTAGGCTATCTGATGTTGGCATGTCATCACTTAGTCACTCATACTACAACAAGGTTAGCTATAAGGTTGGCTATAAGTGTATTTATTTTTTACTTCTCTCTATCTCTTTCTTCGTACTCCCTCCGTCCCATAATATAAGAACGTTTTTGACACTAGTGTAGTGCCAAAAACGTTCTTATATTATGGGACCCAGGGAGTAGTATTTATTGCATTTGCCAAGGAGTGACCTCTTCCAATGAAATGGTGTGCTTATTAGTTTTTTGTTGCTAAGTTTGCTTCATTTAATTAGCTATAGACTCAAAATTGTCTTTTCACCTAGGTACACGCGCTTAGCACCGTTTCTTCCTTGGGTCACCAAACTAGTCTCTCTCTTCTTGATTAACTTGCCACATCAGACTTTATGCCTATGTGGCAAGCTTAGCACTTGTAGGAGCAAGTGAGGCCCTTCCCAATGCTCCACCTTGTATAGGTGCTAAGGTTGCCAACTAAGCAAAAAATCTGATGTGGCATGCTAGTTAAGAAGAGAGAGAGAGTAGTATGGTGACCCCAGGAAGAAATGGTGCTAAGCATGTGTACCTAGGTGGAAGCATAATTCTGAGTCTACAACTAATTAAATGCATGAAGCTTAGCACCCAAAAACTTAGCACCTTTGCATTGGGGACTTGAGTTGCCAAGACATTTAATATACTTAGCACCTCATCTAAGCACCTTTGCATTGGAGGAGGTCTAAGTACAATAGTGTGCTTTACATGGCATTTTTGCATATGTGGAGCAAAGAGAGGCAAGGAAGAAGTGGAGAAGTGGGCTCTCATGCAAGAGCCAGCCCCTACTACATGGTGGAGCATTGGGAGAGGCACCTGTATGGAGGCGGTCAGGAATCGGGAGAATCACGCCGGTCGTAGCGCCCCAGTTAAAATGATAATGGCAAGTCAAATCATGGGGCCCCACCTGTCTAGTAACTCGCTGTCAAATCACACAGCCTTACGTTTGCAGCAGCCTACTCCCTCGTATTCTTGCGTCTCTGTCGAATCGACTAGGCGGAACTGCCCCGCCTACCGTGCAAGAAAAGCCCCGCCCTCGACTTTTAAATACAACTACATCTGCTCAAGAATCCAGTGATATACTTTTTGTGACATAGTAACTCATATTTGGTTAGTCAAATGGATGACCTAGAACTACGTGCACGCCCTATAAACCGAGACGCCTACAAATAAAAAAACGAGACGGAGAGGGTAGTTCAGCATGTATCTTTTTAGATCAATATAGTCGGGATTCACCAAGGAGCAAAACCAAGTGGTAGGCTGCTCCTGTCGTGTTGGCGTAGCAACTCAAGCAGGGTCAGTCCGCACACGAAATGGCGACACACTTAACAGGACCCCTTTGGCCGACATGTGGCTCATCCACCATCTTGTTCCACGTGCAATGCACCAAATTACAGTTCGGAGCAGCGGCTGGAATTGGAGGCACCCGGTTGTAGCGCCACAGTAGTAGAAAATGAGCGATGAGGGGTCAAATCACAAAGCCCCACCTTTCCCGCATTAAGCTGGACGGACGAAGCAACCATCATTTCACTCTAGGGCGCAAGAGCACAAAGAAAAGATAAAACAATGATGCGTGCGGCAGCTACCTAGGGCACCCTAGGGTAGGGGTCTCCACTACAGATCCTTTTTTTGAAAGCGCCTCCACTACAAATTGGCTTCTCCCTCGCCCTCTTGAAGAAAACCGATGATGAGTGTGGCGGTAGGGTTTGTAGGAGTACTACGGAGTGCGGGGCCATGTCGTAGTAAACGGGTTCGAGTCGACGCCTTAAATATGTGTGGGATGCTTGGTTTTACGGGAACGAGGGAGCATTTTGGGTTCGGGGACCAGTGGAGATATAGTATACGTACAAAAAATTGTGGACGTAGGTTCGACCGAAAGGCAATGATGCGTGGGCCTTGCATTTTGATATACCTGGGGCCGCATGAAATTTGCTACTCTACTCAAAACTAGTAAGGTACACATGCATTGAGCGCATGAGATTTTGAAACCAAATTATGAATAAATACACACTATAGCATGTAAAGCTTTGAGTCATATATGCATGATGTAGATGTTCGTTTAGTTCTTATAGTTCATCTCATTCAAAATCATATAGTTTTATAAAAATGTTAAGATTCATGGGGTTGTGCATTGTAAAGTATAAAGTAAAAAAAATAATGGCAATTCATTTAGAAAAAAATCAATTATGATACAGAAGATTCTAGAACAAAGGATAAGTGCTTGTGCTTTGAAGTTTGTGCATTATGTTTAAGTTCAATCATGGAGTCTTCTAAATTGTACATGTGGCAGATCTGGTGGAATGTTGATGATATCCAACAGCCAGTAGTGCTCGGATTTGCCATCTCTGCACTGTCAGATTAGCTTCATCCAGCGACCATCTTTCAAAGTTATTGGCACACTATATAGTTCTTGTGCCATAGTTGCATGTTTTGGAAAAAAGCTACTAGTGGGTTGTAATATCTATTTAGCAATAAAAGATGTATACATGGAAGTTGTAGGGAAAGAGATGACGTGGAGCATCTCAATTCCTATGAGTAGGGATTGGAAAAGAGGTGTCATTTGGTTCATATTATAGGAACTTTTCTATTGAATATACGCTAATGTTTATTTTCCTTTGAAATTAAGGGAGTATAGGAATCCATTCATATGAACCAAGTGGCTCTAAAGCTATAGAAATAATATCATGTTTATTTTCTTTGAAATGTGGAGTATATGAATCTATTCCTATGAACCAATTGGCTCTAAAGGAAAAAATCCTATAAAAATCATATCATATAGAGTTCCTATGATATTCCTCGACACTAAAGGATGGTTGAAATTGCTGCGGGTGATACGATGGCCTTTCTTTGTAGACTCCTCACCCATCTTTATAGTTACCTCTCGAAGACGAATGAAATGATATATACAGGGTATTCTACATGTGCATTTTGGTACAGGAAAACTCGGTAAAAGTTTGCGAGGTTCGAATTTTCAATAAAGCTATATGCACTGCATTTCGGAACGGAGGGAGCATACGGCAGTTGCTAACACTCACGTGGAAGATTTGTGTGTAGGAGGAGTGGCTATTCTGTTAAATGACATGGCAAAACTAACACTGTCGGATGCCGATCTAACGGTTCTTACGGTGTTCGTCAGGAAAAGGCTTGTGGCGAACGTTTGTCGGATAATGATTTACGGACACATGCATTGCATTGATACGTGCCCCCCTCTCTCTCACGCACACGCACCCTCACGAGTCACGACTCTCCCGAGTCCTCTCGCAGACTCGCACGTCGCACCCACCGTCTATCTGCAGGTAGATGTCATGCACATATGTGCTCTTCACACCCTACCCTCAGAACTTCTAAAAAACAAAAGATGTCACACACATTTTATTTTAGCTCACACATCACACACTTAAACTATTACTCTTGCGGCGAACGTTGTTTGGGCATAGTATATTGTACTCGCACGAAGAGAAGCGGTGCACGCACGCACTAGTTCTCTCACACCCACTCGTGGGTACATGTGACGCCCCCGATTCAATCGTACACTAATCATGCACGCAAATGTGTACGATCAAGATCAGGGACTCACGGGAAGATATCACAACACAACTCTACTAATAAAATAAGTCATACAAGCATCATAATACAAGCCAGGGGCCTCGAGGGCTCGAATACAAGTGCTCGATCATAGACGAGTCAGCGGAAGTAACAATATCTGAGTACAGACATAAGTTAAACAAGTTTGCCTTAAGAAGGCTAGCACAAACTGGGATACAGATCGAAAGAGGCGCAGGCCTCCTGCCTGGGATCCTCCTAAACTACTCCCGGTCGTCATCAGCGGGCAGCATGTAGTAGTAGGCACCTCCAGTGTAGTAGGGGTCGTCGTCGACGGTGGCGTCTGGCTCCTGGACTCCAGCCTCTGGTTGCGACAACCAGAAAGAAAGGAAAGGGGAGAAAAAGGGGAAGAAAGCAACCGTGAGTACTCATCCAAAGTACTCGCAAGCAAGGAACTACACTACATATGCATGGGTATATGTGTAAGGAGGCCATATCAGTGGGCTGAACTGCAGAATGCCAGAATAAGAGGGGGATAGCTAATCCTGTCGAAGACTACGCTTCTGGTCACCTTCGTCTTGCAACAGGCAGAAGAGGGTAGGTCGAAGTCCTCCAAGTAGCATCGCATAGCATATCCTACCCGGCGATCCTCCCCTCGTATCCCTGAGGGAGAGCGACCACCGGTTGTATCTGGCACTTGGAAGGGTGTGTTTTATTAAGTATCCGGTTCTAGTTGTCATAAGGTCAAGGTACAACTCCAAGTCGTCCTGTTACCGAAGATCACGGCTATTCGAATAGATTAACTTCCCTGCAGGGGTGCACCACATAGCCCAACACGCTCGATCCCATTTGGCCGGATACACTTTCCTGGGTCATGCCCGGCCTCGGAAGATCAACACGTCGCAGCCCCACCTAGGCTCAACAGAGAGGCCAGCACGCCGGTCTAAACCTAAGCGCACAGGGGTCTGGGCCCATCGCCCATAGCACACATGCACGTTGCGTACGCGGCCGAAAGCAGACCTAGCCTAGTGGTGTTCCAGTCCAATTCGGCGCGCGCCGCTCCGTCGCTGACGTCTGAAGTGCTTCGGCTGATACCACGACGTCGGGATACCCATAACTACTCCCACGTAGATGGTTAGTGCGTATAGGCTCGTAGCCAGACTCAGATCAAATACCAAGATCTCGTTAAGCGTGTTATTATGAAGCAACCGCGGACGCCGACCAGGGCCAGGCCCACCTCTCTCCTAGGCGGTCTCAACCTGCCCTGTCGCTCTGCCACAAAGATCCACACAGAGGGCCGTCGGGACAAAGGTCCTTTCAGCCCCCAATCCGTGAATCACTCGCGGGTACTCTTCGAGCTGACCCAACTTTAGTCACCATCTGTATAGTATGTATGTATGTAAAGTATATACCCGTGATCACCTCCCGAGTGATCACGGCCCGATAGTATAGCACGGCTGACGGACAAGAATGTAGGGCCTCAGATGGAAATACTAGCATCCTATACTAAGCATATAGGATTGCAGGTAAAGGTATCAACAGTAGTAATAAGGACAGGCTATGCATCAGGATAGGTATAACGGAAAGCAGTAACATGCTACACTACTCTAATGCAAGCAGTATAAAGTAGAATAGGCGATATCTGGTGATCAAGGGGGGGGGGGGCTTGCCTGATTGCTCTGGCAAGGAGGGGTCGTCAACTCCATAGTCGAACTAGGCAGCAGCAGCGTCGGTCTCGTAGTCTACCGGAGAGAAGAGGGGGAAGAAACAATGAATACAATGCAAACAAATGCATATCGATGCATGACATGACAAGTAACGATGCTAGGTGGGCCCTAACGTGGTATGAGGTGGTACCGGTTAAGGGGGGAAACATCCGGGAAAGTATCCCCGGTGTTTCGCGTTTTCGGACAGATGAACCGGAGGGGGAAAGTTGCGAGTTCGATAGATTAGGGGTGTGTGGCGGACGAACGGACTGCGTATCCGGAATCGTCTCGTCGTTCTGAGCAACTTTCATGTTGAAAATATTTTAATCCGAGTTACGGATTAAAATATATGATTTTCTAAAGATTATATTAATTTCTGGAATTTAATTAATTAATTATTTAATTTGAAAATGAATTTATGACGTCAGCATGATGTCATGCTGACGTCAGCAGTCAACAGGGTTGACTTGGTCAACCTGACAGGTGGGTCCCGTTCGTCATTGACTGTTTAGTCTAATTAATGTTTAGCTAATCTAATTACTGTTTAATTAAACTAATTAGTTAATTAGGTTAATCTAATTATGATTAATTAACTTAATTAATTCCTTAATTAATTAATTAATTTAATTATTATTTATTTATTTAATATATTTTTTTAATTCTTTTTTTTTATAAAACCGTTCTGGGGCGGGCCCATATGTCATAGGCCCATAGGGGCCTAGCGGGTTTGCTTGTTAATGGGCACAGGGCACAGCCCGCCTGGGCGCTGGCGGGACGCCCGACAGGGTGAACCGGGGGATCGGCCTCGGCCACGGCGGGGCGCCGGCGTCGGGCGCCCACCGGGCGGAGGACGGGGAATGGCGACGGCGCACACGACAGAGGCGACCGGCGAGAGGAGCGGCTTCAGCGGCATCGGCGAGCAGCACCACACCAGGGGCGCGCAGGGTAGGAGTGGCGATGAAATCGGCCGAAGTAGTTTCGGGCTCGGCAGCGCCGAGGCACAGGCGGGCGTTCGGGCGCGACGAGCGAGACGGCGGGGCGCACGGCCCAGGCGCGGCGCGGGGAAGGAGGCAGCAGCCCCGGGGTGGCAGCGGGGCGCTGGGCGCACGAGCGTGCGTGCATCGACGGGGGCCGGCGCGGCCATCGCGAGCCGGGGCGCGGCGCACGGGTGCCGTTTGCGCGACGAGGGGAGGTCGCGCGAGAGGGAGAGAGGGGGAAGGGCGCGCGCTCACATCGGGTTTGTAGGGACTTGGCAACGGTGTGCGGGGAGCGACTCGGGGAGGAGGACGAGGAGGTCCGGCGTGGCGCAGGAGATGCAGGTTGGCGGGGAAGGGCTCCGGCGACGGCGGAGCGGTCCGGCGAGTTGAGGAGGCCCTCGAGCGGCAGCGAACGGGGCGCGGTCGTCGGGGTCGTCGCCCCGATCCAGATCGGATCGGGAGGGGGACGAGAGAGAGACGTGGGGGCGAGTGGGGAGTGGGATGGGGTTAGGGTTTGACCAGGGGGTCGGGGTGGCCTAGTAGGGCGCTGGGGTGGGCCGGCCTGGCTGGGACATGGCCCAGTTGGGCCGGGGGCTGCTGGTTCTTTTTTTTTTGCTTTCCTTTTATCTTTTCATAATTTTCTTTTCTGTTTCTTTTAATAATTAATTTAATTTAGATTTTGTAAAATTTAATTTCAACATCTAAATTAGTATTTAGGAATACAACACTGCCACATTAATTTGGACAGCTAAATAAAATGGTTTAATATTTTATTATTTGGAAAAGGTATTAATTAAATGTTTTGTTGCTGCTTTAATTACCTTAGTGCATCTAAACACTTTACAAAAATGTGGTTTCTGCATCAATATTATTTACGATTTATTTTCTACAACTTGAACATTTTAGTTTTAAAGTTTGAAAACTTTTGATGTTTGCTTTTAATTCAATTTGAATTTGAATCAGTTTTGAACTAACGCGAGATTATCAACAGTAATCGAGGTGACGTGGTATCATTAGCAAGGGATTACTGTAGTCTAATTATCCGGGCGTTACAAATCTCCTCCACTACAAGAAATCTCGTCCCGAGATTTAGGAGGTAGAAGGAAACAGTGCGGGGTATTCATCACGCAGGCGATCCTCACGTTCCCAAGTGGCTTCATCTTCAGAATGGTGCGACCACTGAACTTTGAGGAACTTGATCGCCTTCTGGCGTGTGCGGCGTTTAGCTTGATCGAGAATGCGGACCGGATGCTCTTTATAGGAGAGGTCCTGTTGCAATTCGAGCACTTCATGATCCACTGCTCGGATTGGGTCCTTGAAGCAGCGACGGAGCTGCGACACGTGGAACACATCGTGAACCTGAGAAAGGTTCGACGGAAGCTCCAGTTGATATGCCACCTTTCCACGCCTCTCGAGAATAGTGAATGGGCCAATATAGCGAGGAGCTAGCTTGCCCTTGATCCCGAAGCGGTGAGCACCCTTCATTAGTGTAACTCGAGGATAGGCCTTTTCGCCAGGTTGATAGACCATGTCTTTATGATGACGGTCATAATTACTCTTCTGGCATGACTGAGCAGTCTTGAGATTCTCGCGAATAATGCGGACTTGCTCTTCGGCATGTTGGATAATATCCGGACCAAAGAGTGGACGTTCCCCCGTTTCTGACCAGTTCAGAGGGGTTCGGCACTTTCGTCCATATAACACTTCGAAGGGGGCCATCTTCAGACTAGCTTGATAGCTATTATTATAAGAGAACTCAGCATACGGGAGAGATTCCTCCCATTTCTTGCCGAAGGAAATAACACAAGCTCGAAGCATGTCTTCGAGAACTTGGTTGACACGTTCAACTTGCCCTTGTGACTGAGGATGAAAAGCAGTGTTGAAAGACAGATGAGTGCCCATAGCTTCTTGGAAACTTGCCCAGAATCTTGAAGTGAATAAACTGCCACGGTCTGAACTGATAACCAGTGGAATACCATGAAGCGAAACAATTCTGGACATGTAGAGAGTTGCAAGCTGACTAGCAGTGACCGTTTCTTTGACCGCCAGAAAATGTGCAACCTTAGAAAGTCGGTCAATGATGACAAGAATAGCATCATTACCCTTTTGCGATTTGGGAAATCCAGTAACGAAGTCCATCTCGACATGGTCCCATTTCCATTCAGGAATAGATATAGGTTGCAGAGTTCCAGCAGGCCTTTGATGTTCTGCTTTGATACGACGGCAAACGTCACATTCAGCAACATAACGAGCAATGTCTTGCTTCATGTTAGACCACCAGAATCTCTGGCGGATGTCTTGGTACATCTTTGTACTACCAGGATGGATACATAGAGGCGTATCATGAGCTTCTTTCATAACCTCCTGAGTCATATTCAGGTTTTCCTTCTTACACGGCACCACTAGGCGGCCTTTGAAGTACAAGGCGCCATCATCAGCAATAGTGAAGGATGAGGGACTTCCTTCTTTGAGGTCTTGCTTAATCTTGTAGACTTCAGAGTCAAATCCCTGCATTGTCTTTATGGTGCCCACGAGATCGGGTTCAACAGCCAGGGTATAGAGGGAACCCTGGGAAACAACACGGAGATTCATCTTGCGGAACTCCGGAGGAGGGGGAGCGA
The DNA here is from genome assembly GCF_018294505.1 of Triticum aestivum. Taxonomy (NCBI): domain Eukaryota; kingdom Viridiplantae; phylum Streptophyta; class Magnoliopsida; order Poales; family Poaceae; genus Triticum; species Triticum aestivum. Next base: position 401,490,702 of record NC_057797.1, on the reverse strand, counting down.
GTGCACCCGGAGGAACAATATGGAGGTTTAGCTTTCTGAATTCTTCAACAAGTGAGGGCTGAACTTTGTGAACCTGGAGGTGGTTGCAGTAAGACTTGCGGCTCAAGGCATCAGCCATTACATTAGCCTTGCCTGGGGTATAGGAAATACCCAAATAAAAGTCTGCAACAGTCTCCATCCATCTCTGCTGACGGAGGTTCAGGTCTGGCTGAGTAAACAGATACTTCAGACTTTGGTGGTCAGTGAAGATCTCGCAACGATTACCGAGTAGGTAATGTCGCCACTGTTTTAGCGCATGAATGATAGCAGCAAGTTCGAGGTCGTGAACTGGGTAGTTCTCTTCGTGAGGGCGCAATTGCCGAGAGGCATAAGCAACCACTTTGCGCTCTTGCATTAGGACACAGCCTAGTCCTTGACGGGAAGCGTCACAGTAAATGACGAAGTCCTTCTTAGTATCAGGAGGAGCTAGTACTGGGGCAGAAGTCAACTTGTCCTTGAGTGCCTGGAAACTTTCCTGACATTTATCTGTCCATTGGAACTTGACGCCCTTATGCAATAGGTTAGTCAGAGGCCTGGCAATCTTGGAGAAGTTCTCGACGAATCGACGGCAGTAGCTGGCGAGACCGAGAAAACTTCTGACTTGCTTAACGTTCTTCGGAGGAGTCCAATCGAGAATAGCCTGAACTCGTTCAGGGTTGACGGCAATACCATCCTTAGAGATGACATGCCCGAGATAGGTTACTTCGGGAAGCCATAATTCACACTTGGAGAACTTGGCATATAGCTGATGCTCTCGTAGCTTTTCCAGCACAAGACGAAGATGTTCAGCATGTTCTTCTTCACTCTTGGAAAATATCAGGATATCATCCAGATAAACCACGACGAACTTGTCGAGGTAATCCATGAATATATAGTTCATTCAGGCGAGAGAAGGTGGCTGGAGCATTGGTTAAGCCGAAAGACATGACGGTGTACTCGTATGAACCATAACGAGTCACAAATGCGGTCTTGGGGATATCCTCCTTACGAACACGGATCTGGTGGTAACCCAACCTCAAGTCGAGTTTAGAGAACACTGATGAACCAGCCAATTGATCATACAGATCATTGATCCGAGGAAGAGGATACTTATTCTGAATGGTAGCTTGGTTTATAGGACGGTAGTCTTGGACCAATCGGTTTGTCCCATCTTTCTTCTTGACAAAGAGAGAAGGTGCTCCCCAAGGAGAGCAACTTGGGCGAATGAAACCACTTCGAAGAGATTTATCGATTTCCTCCTTAAGCTCAAGGAGTTCATGCGGCGGCATCTTGTAGGGTCGCTTGGCTATAGGAGTGGTGCCTGGTTTCAAGTCGATGACGAATTCGACAGCTCTAGCAGGGGGAATCCCTGGGAGTTCTTCAGGAAAGACGTCTAAGAATTCACGCACGACGGGAATGTTTTCAATGCCCTCGAGAGGTGTAGCGTTCAATGCGTTTAAGGCATAAAGCCTGGCCTCGGCATTCCGAACCAGATGAGCATCGTAGCTAATTATTTCATCAGAAGGGTGTAGCAGATGGACGGTCTTAGTGGCGCAAACGATAGAAGCAGTATGCGCCTTTAACCAATCCATTCCCAGAATGAGGTCAATGTTAGACGATTTCAGTATAATGGGCGAGGCACGAAACTCCAACCCTTCGATTTCCACAGGGACGTCAATGCCAACCATGGAGGTCTGACATTGTCCCGCGGGGGTTTTTACCACTACCGAAGTGTTCATCTGCTCAAATTTAACATCGTGCTTGTATGCAAAATCTTCTGACATGAATGAATGCGATGCACCTGTATCAAATAAAACGGATGCTGGTACTGAATTTACGAGGAGTGTACCCATCACAGTAGCAGGCTGGTCTTGAGCTTCGTTCAGATCAACGTGGTTGGCATGAACACGGCCATAAGACTTGGCATTGTTGTTGCGGGCCTGGTTGTTCCCACGGCCAGTTGCTGGAAGGGCCAGTTGATTCTGTTTCTGGTTGCATTCCCTAGCACGGTGCCCTGGTTGTCCGCACCTGAAGCACAACCCATTCTCGGGGGTAGGAACAGGAGCTTGGGGTGGTGGAGCTGGAAGCCTCGGCTGCCTAGTTGGAGCAGCCGGCAGACGAGGTGCAGCATAAGACTGCCTTGGGGCAGGTGCATTTGGACGGTACATGCTGTTCGGGATCCATATCTTACGCTTCTGCGAGGGCGGGCCCGAAGATGAGCCCGTGTCACGGTTGCGCCTTTGAGAGCTCTGGTGTTCTTGCAGACCCGTCTCGACATTGATGGCCTTGTTCACCAAGGTGGCGAAATCGGCAAAGTCATGCACTAGAAGTGCGAGCTTGATGTCAGCTTGAAGGCCTTCACGGAACTTCTCCTGTCTGCGAGCATCAGTTGCAATGTCTTCTTCAGCATAGCGGGATAAGTCCAGAAACTCCCGCTGATAAGCTTCAACAGTCTTGTTGCCTTGGGTGAGGTTGCGAAACTCACGCTTCTTCCGGTCCATGACTCCCTGAGGAATGAAGCGGGCACGGAAGGCAGCCTGAAAGTCTGGCCAGGAGATGATTGTCCCAACTGGCAGAGTACGCCTGTGGCTGTCCCACCATTGCGCTGCGGGTCCCTTTAGAAAGAATGAAGCAAAAGTGACATAGCTGGCAGGGGCTACATCAGCAGACTCCATCTCATAGGTGATGTCACGGAGCCAGTCATCAGCATCAAGCGGCTGGGTTGAGCTGCGGTACACACTTGGGTTGAGGCGTATGAAATCCTGCAGAGTGGTTGTGTTTGGATGCTGGTTCATATTGGGGCGAGGAAACTGAGCCATCATGTTTTCCATGAACTGGCGATTCATCTCAAGCTGTTGGATCATACCAGCCATGTACTCAGGCGGTGGTGGGAAGTTGCCACCACGACCACGACCAGCTGGTCTAACCATCCTGCTAATATATAACAGGGGTAGTTCAGTATTGAGAAATTTGCATAGACAAGAGTCATTCATGATGAAACATGCATAATGAAAGGAGCACGACAGATACCACATAGATAGTCGGCATAACTTACAAAAGGGGTCGGACATAGAGTTCAGTACACAGAGTTCAGTACATAGATTAAGTCATCATAGGCGGCACGCAGGCTCGCGAGTGCATCTAAGACTAATGAGCAAGACTACATCAGTCCCAGGAGGTACTGTGAAGGTAGCTGTAACCTGACAGCTGGTAGTGAGGCAACGGATAGTCCTCCACGTCAGTGGCCTGGGGGCCGCGGATACTCTGGTGTAGAACCCGACGCTCAGGTGGCAGAAGAGGACCAAGTGCGGGAGAGTAGCCTCCCACCTCTGGCCATCCGACACCGTGGGGCATCACGGTCCTGGCTGGGTAGATCGCAGAACGCGGCAGCTGTCCAGACCGGACAAAGGGGTGCAACCGCGTCAGAGCCCTGTAAAGGTGCTGACGAGTGGTGTACAACTCGTGGCGAAGAGCTCTGTTAGCTCGGTCCAGCCCATCAGCATGCAGAACCAGGCGCTGATGGTGGAAGGGCTCTCGGGTGACGGTGGAGTAGGCGGCAGTGTAGTATCCCTCCGCGCCAACGTCAGATGCGATAGGAATGTGTCTGAAAGGGGAAGTGTCCAACGCCTGATACTCTCCACGAAGACGTGTCAGAGCAGCATGAGCCGCATCGTGGACTGCCATCTCGATGGTCACTCCAACACCATGAGCGGTGTGCAGCACGGTAGTGGACTCATACTCCCGAGAGTAGAGGTGGACGATGGCACGGTACTGCTCCTGGTTAAAGTCCTGGTACTCCTCGTAGACGGTGTACTCAGGGTGCCAGCGATAACCCAGATAGGTCATCATATCAGCTAGCACAGCAGGTGATCCTGAGGCACCAATGGCCGCAGTGTGGCGCACGACCTGCCTCGTGGGTTCCATCTGAAAACAAAGATGTTTCAATGGAGTCAAATGACAACATGGGCACTATTCAAAATGCTATCCTACAGAATAACTATGGCTTATCCAACTTCGGGGTGAACGTGGTAACGGGATCCTAATGTCAGAGTTAGTAAATTCGTTTAACCCGAGTAGAAAAGAGTTCAGAGTCCCAGAGTAAAGGTCGAGGAGTAAAAGATCCTAGTACCACCCAATGGCGACGTGGGCCCGTAAGGCTCACAGCCAAGTTAGTAAAAGTTTTGTAATGTCTAGACTCGACTTCGGCCAAGGAGTGTGGAAGGGGGATTCCTACAGGCAGTCGGCTCTGATACCAACTTGTGACGCCCCCGATTCAATCGTACACTAATCATGCACGCAAATGTGTACGATCAAGATCAGGGACTCACGGGAAGATATCACAACACAACTCTAAAATAAAATAAGTCATACAAGCATCATAATACAAGCCAGGGGCCTCGAGGGCTCGAATACAAGTGCTCGATCATAGACGAGTCAGCGGAAGCAACAATATCTGAGTACAGACATAAGTTAAACAAGTTTGCCTTAAGAAGGCTAGCACAAACTGGGATACAGATCGAAAGAGGCGCAGGCCTCCTGCCTGGGATCCTCCTAAACTACTCCCGGTCGTCGTCAGCGGGCAGCACGTAGTAGTAGGCACCTCCGGTGTAGTAGGGGTCGTCGTCGACGGTGGCGTCTGGCTCCTGGACTCCAGCATCTGGTTGCGACAACCAGAAAGAAAGGAAAGGGGAGAAAAAGGGGGAGAAAGCAACCGTGAGTACTCATCCAAAGTACTCGCAAGCAAGGAACTACACTACATATGCATGGGTATATGTGTAAGGAGGCCATATCAGTGGACTGAACTGCAGAATGCCAGAATAAGAGGGGGATAGCTAATCCTGTCGAAGACTACGCTTCTGGTCACCTTCGTCTTGCAACAGGCAGAAGAGGGTAGGTCGAAGTCCTCCAAGTAGCATCGCATAGCATATCCTACCCGGCGATCCTCCCCTCGTATCCCTGAGGGAGAGCGACCACCGGTTGTATCTGGCACTTGGAAGGGTGTGTTTTATTAAGTATCCGGTTCTAGTTGTCATAAGGTCAAGGTACAACTCCAAGTCGTCCTGTTACCGAAGATCACGGCTATTCGAATAGATTAACTTCCCTGCAGGGGTGCACCACATAGCCCAACACGCTCGATCCCATTTGGCCGGACACACTTTCCTGGGTCATGCCCGGCCTCAGAAGATCAACACGTCGCAGCCCCACCTAGGCTCAACAGAGAGGCCAGCACGCCGGTCTAAACCTAAGCGCACAGGGGTCTGGGCCCATCGCCCATAGCACACCTGCACGTTGCGTACGCGGCCGAAAGCAGACCTAGCCTAGTGGCGTTCCAGTCCAATTCGGCGCGCGCCGCTCCGTCGCTGACGTCTGAAGTGCTTCGGCTGATACCACGACGTCGGGATACCCATAACTACTCCCACATAGATGGTTCGTGCATATAGGCTCGTAGCCAGACTCAGATCAAATACCAAGATCTCGTTAAGCGTGTTATTATGAAGCAATCGTGGACGCCGACCAGGGCCAGGCCCACCTCTCTCCTAGGCGGTCTCAACCTGCCCTGTCGCTCCGCCACAAAGATCCACACAGAGGGCCGTCGGGACAAAGGTCCTTTCAGCCCCCAATCCGTGAATCACTCGCGGGTACTCTTCGAGCTGACCCGACTTTAGTCACCATCTGTATAGTATGTATGTATGTAAAGTATATACCCGTGATCACCTCCCGAGTGATCACGGCCCGATAGTATAGCACGGCTGACGGACAAGAATGTAGGGCCTCAGATGGAAATACTAGCATCCTATACTAAGCATATAGGATTGCAGGTAAAGGTATCAACAGTAGTAACAAGGACAGGCTATGCATCAGGATAGGTATAACGGAAAGCAGTAACATGCTACACTACTCTAATGCAAGCAGTATAGAGTAGAATAGGCGATATCTGGTGATCAGGGGGGGGGGCTTGCCTGATTGCTCTGGCAAGGAGGGGTCGTCAACTCCGTAGTCGAACTGGGCAGCAGCAGCGTCGGTCTCGTAGTCTACCGGAGAGAAGAGGGGGAAGAAACAATGAATACAATGCAAACAAATGCATATCGATGCATGACATGACAAGTAACGATGCTAGGTGGGCCCTAACGTGGTATGAGGTGGTACCGGTTAAGGGGGGAAACATCCGGGAAAGTATCCCTGGTGTTTCGCGTTTTCGGACAGATGAACCGGAGGGGGAAAGTTGCGAGTTCGATAGATTAGGGGTGTGTGGCGGACGAACGGACTGCGTATCCGGAATCGTCTCGTCGTTCTGAGCAACTTTCATGTTGAAAATATTTTAATCCGAGTTACGGATTAAAAGATATGATTTTCTAAAGATTATATTAATTTCTGGAATTTAATTAATTATTTATTTAATTCGAAAATGAATTTATGACGTCAGCATGATGTCATGCTGACGTCAGCAGTCAACAGGGTTGACTTGGTCAACCTGACAGGTGGGTCCCGTTCGTCATTGACTGTTTAGTCTAATTAATGTTTAGCTAATCTAATTACTGTTTAATTAAACTAATTAGTTAATTAGGTTAATCTAATTATGATTAATTAACTTAATTAATTCCTTAATTAATTAATTAATTAATTATTATTTATTTATTTAATATATATATTTTTAATTCTTTTTTTATATAAAACCGTTCTGGGGCGGGCCCATATGTCATAGGCCCATAGGGGCCTAGCGGGTTTGCTTGTTAATGGGCACAGGGCACAGCCCGCCTGGGCGCTGGCGGGACGCCCGACAGGGTGAACCGGGGGATCGGCCTCGGCCACGGCGGGGCGCCGGCGCCGGGCGCCCACCGGGCGGAGGACGGGGAATGGCGACGGCGCACAGGACAGAGGCGACCGGCGAGAGGAGCGGCTTCAGCGGCATCGGCGAGCAGCACCACACCAGGGGCGCGCGGGGTAGGAGTGGCGATGAAATCGGCTGAAGTAGTTTCGGGCTCGGCAGCGCCGAGGCACAGGCGGGCGTTCAGGCGCGACGAGCGAGACGGCGGGGCGCACGGCCCAGGCGCGGCGCGGGGAAGGAGGCAGCAGCCCCGGGGTGGCAGCGGGGCGCTGGGCGCACGAGCGTGCGTGCATCGACGGGGGCCGGCGCGGCCATCGCGAGCCGGGCGCGGCGCGCGGGTGCCGTGTGCGCGACGAGGGGAGGTCGCGCGAGAGGGAGAGAGGGGGAAGGGCGCGCGCTCACATCGGGTTTGTAGGGACTTGGCAACGGTGCGCGGGGAGCAACTCGGGGAGGAGGACGAGGAGGTCCGGCGTGGCGCAGGGGATGCAGGTTGGCGGGGAAGGGCTCCGGCGATGGCGGAGCGGTCCGGCGAGTTGAGGAGGCCCTCGAGCGGCAGCGAACGGGGCGCGGTCGTCGGGGTCGTCGCCCCGATCCAGATCGGATCGGGAGGGGGACGAGAGAGAGACGTGGGGGCGAGTGGGGAGTGGGATGGGGTTAGGGTTTGACCAGGGGGTCGGGGTGGCCTAGTAGGGCGCTGGGGTGGGCCGGCCTGGCTGGGACATGGCCCAGTTGGGCCGGGGGCTGCTGGTTCTTTTTTTTTTTGCTTTCCTTTTATCTTTTCATAATTTTCTTTTCTGTTTCTGTTAATAATTAATTTAATTTAGTTTTTGTAAAATTTAATTTCAACATCTAAATTAGTATTTAGGAATACAACACTGCCACATTAATTTGGACAGCTAAATAAAATGGTTTAATATTTTATTATTTGGAAAAGGTATTAATTAAATGTTTTGTTGCTGCTTTAATTACCTTAGTGTATCTAAACACTTTACAAAAATGTGGTTTCTGCATCAATATTATTTACGATTTATTTTCTACAACTTGAACATTTTAATTTTAAAGTTTGAAAACTTTTGATGTTTGCTTTTAATTCAATTTGAATTTGAATCAGTTTTGAACTAACGCGAGATTATCAACAGTAATCGAGGTGACGTGGTATCATTAGCAAGGGATTACTGTAGTCTAATTATCCGGGCGTTACAGTACACGTAGGAGCGCATTTTTTTGAAGCTGGTACAACAAAATCACTCCACTATATATATAAGCAGGAGCCTTAGTGCTTGCTTTGCTAGGGTTCCTCTCGTTCACTCTCTCATGCTCTCCAGATCTAAGCAAGACATAGGTGGCCACACTCTCTCTCAGCTCACGGCTGGTCACAAATCCGGCCGGAGAACCTTGACCGGGGTAGGGGTGTAGGTTCATCGTTCACGCTGTCGTCGGCGGCGAGGGAGGAGACCAACGGCTGCCCGCGTGTCCCGATCGGCGGCCGTGCCATTCTCTTCGAGAGAGCGCCGGCTCGGGAGGGCCTCCGACCCCTTCTTCCTCCCTGCAGTATTGTGGCCAAGATGTGGCCTCCCGACGCCGTCTTTGCCACATGCCGACGACCCTCAGGTATATATTCCTTTGAAACCTGCCTTGGTCTACTGCCCCAGCTCCCTTCATGTGGATCTTTTTCTACTTCCGTCCGCTGTTCCAAAGCCACCTAGACTTTTACTATTATTAGAGGTAAAGCTAGTTCATATAGTCGAATCTAAGCATTGGTTCAAACAGGGAAGAAAGTGGGAAAGCTGTAGCATGAATCTAGGACTTGGTTCTAAGAGGAAACGGGGGAAAGTAGTAGATACTGGCTACCCAACCGGTCTCTTGGTTGAAAAGACGAAGAAAGCATGGTGGATGGCGAAGGGTGGGGGGAAGTGGACCTATCTCTTGGTTGAAAAAGGAAAGAAAGTGACGGGTGTTGGGGGACAACGCAAATGAGAATGAGCAGGTCTAGATTTCCTGTGCTCACATAGGAAAATGTCGCCGAGGAGATAAAAAATGGGAAAATGCAGACATGCTACTTGAGTGTTTGCCGCTCTCGGCAGCCACATCTGCCTCACCACTTTATGCCCCTGCTATCCCTATGCCCATATCACTACTGTTAATGTAAAATCACATGAAGCATTAAGCAATGCCACCTAATGTCACTATAAGTAATGGTCTAGTGCCGTCGGTAAATTGAAGCAATGCCACCCATTTTATGAAGTGCTTCCGTCTTGCTTTATTTCCCATGAATTGTGTTTTTGCAGTTACACTTAAATCTCACACCGCTAACATTGCTTCATCCCAGTGGAACTGCACAAATTTGATTGCACATTTACTGACCATGTGCTACTCTCATGACAGTAATACTAATGCTATTGTTCTGCATGTTAATCTACTAGCATTGTTGATATGATGTGATGCTACTTACTTATGGACTCTTCATACTGTAAATCTAGTGCCAATTATAACACAATAGATGCTGCTATTAATCATACGCCACTGCAAATATCTGTCACTGTTTAAATAACCGTATTTTGTATTTCCGCAAACAGGGATGTCTGTCTCCATATCGTTTTGGGATGTCTGTCTCCATATCGTTTCTATCCGTGCAATCAAAAGCACACACCTCAGTTTTAGTACAACTGCGCAAAATGAGATGGCTATCCCTCATTGCCATCGTCTAACCTCGCGTGTTCAAGGTATTCCTACATTAGTAGTAACTAAGGTAGAATGACCAACACAATCTAAAAGAAGCTGATTCGTACATTTTTCTTCTTGATTGCAGTGCAAGGACGAGCGAAAACAACTGCATCCTAATCTGGAATGCACTTTCTACCAGTTCATCCATGGATCAAGGACTAGCTAGCACGGCTGCACGGCGGTTTTTTGGACATGTGCGCAGACAAGAGGCATTGTGGTCTGCTTATTTCTACAAATAGCGGTGCTTAAATTTAGTGGAATGCACAAGAATTTCACCTGGTCAGTACACTGCATGGTTCAGTTCAGCATTCCAGCTCAGACCACAATTATAATTGGTTATTCTAGAATGAGAGAACCTAACCCTGGATGGTGGCAACAAGAAAAAACCAGAGTGAACTCCAGGAAATTTAAGCCTGTCGGGAGGCCCTTTGCTCAGAGAAGCCTTGCTTGATTTTTCCTGATTTGTAAACCTTCTCACAACTTTGTCTTTTGCTGTGAACTAGTATATGTTTGTTACGTTCTATGAATCATTGAGATGTATAAAATTGCTTAACTTATGCTTTTCGAGTTTTTTATAAAGACGAGTTTAATGTGAGTGTTCCACATGAGCGTTGGACTAGTGTGTGAATGTTTGGAATTTATTACATTGTGGCCTCAGTTAACTGCATGAACCACTGTAACAAGATACATAGTTTCTTATATGTCAGACAGCAGATTGTTGATTGTTAGCTGGTCGATAGCCTAGTGTTGAAGTGAGCTGAGCCAATGTGCCGTGTTTTGCACAACTGCTTACAAGTGGGGTAGCACCAACAGTGTTTACAAGTACTTATGTATACGTCCGCGCACAGTTCTCGAGCGAGTGCCCTATTTCATCAAAACACACACTGCTCGTATGATAAACCGTGACAACTTATGTCTTACCATGCCATATTCATGAGAAAACTAGTGAGGACGCATCTGTTTCGGCAACAATTACGATGGTTCTCACATGATTCACGGGCACATAAAAGTAGCAGCAGTTTGCATAGACGGATTCAAACAGAGTACTAGCCCCAGAGGGGTCAATAACAGGCAAGGTTCGGATAATTAGACACAATCCAAACTACTATTAAACACTAGCTGGGGCAACTTTTTCATGCCTCGATCTAATTTGGGCCGGACACAAGATGGACCTTGCCATGAACATCATCGAGGACGTCCCGCGGCAGCTCAATCCTGTGAACCTTCATGAAGACAACCTTGTGGCCTTGCCACTGATAAACTTATTTGTGGAGGCATGCCACCTCATCTTCCTATGTAAGCTTGACAAGAACAGTATGCCTCACAAACGAAGGAGTAGCTTTGAACTTCGTGTGCTTCAGTACACCCTGGACAACACGCCTGACACAGTGAGGCTGGAATACAACTCTTCATTGGTATAACTGCAAATGGCTTCCAGGATCCAACAGCCTAAGAACTCTGTTTTCCTAGTGCGTATATTCAGGTCATCCGCCTCATAGCGAGTGACATGTACAACCACACAATCCTTGTCTGCATCAGGGCTCTAATTGAAACAGAAACAAATTCTGAATTACTTTTCAGAATAAGAAACACAAGTTATTTAAACCACTATGTATACCATGGCATCGAAGCTAATAGAATGATGCATTATTAATCACCACATACTTAGATGAAAAACCACAATCGAGATCGGCAAAGAAGAAAATCACCTTGGGCAGCTCAGGGGGGGACACATCCTCGAAGGGGGAAAACTGCTTCTGCAGTGCCACGGGGGCTGTAACCTCAAACGGGGCGTTGACCATATCAGTAGTGGCCGTGAGCGTATCTGGGGTCGGCTCTGTGGCTACCTCCATCTTCTTAGAGCTCTCTGTCTCGTGGGGATCAGCCTCCCGCGTCTGCTCCAATATCGGCAGATCTTTGCCTGGTTCTCCTTGGTCCATCATGAAACTGACGAATACTAGGAGACCACTAAAAGGAAAACACAATCGCAATGACAATGAAACAAAAAAAGACAGTGATGATCGGTTACTGCTTTGCAAAAGTTCTTTTTTTTCTCTGAACGAATATATACCAACATCATGGATCCTCTTACCTTCCCTTCGTTGGGAGAGAAGAACAGTGGCAGATGCGAGTGTTGACTTTCTTGAAGACGGTGAGGGAGGAGGGGATTCAGCGAAGAGTGAAATGATGGTTGCTTCGTCTGTCAAACTTAGACTGCGGGGAGGTGGGGTTTTGTGATACGACGGCTCGTTAATACCGCGCTATGACCGGGGTGACTCTCCGCCTGCATACTACCTTCTAATTTGGTGGATGGCATTTGGGCCCGCGCGCTGCATGGCCCGCATGTCGGTGAACAAAAGTATAACGACATTCAGTAGAGGGAGACGTTTCAATGACCTAGGAGGAGCCAGAAGCGGTAGAGTGTCTCCACTGTACTAGTAGTAATTGTTTTTCTGGGTAGCTGTAGAGTGTCTCCACTATACTAGTAGTAATTGTTTCTCTGGGCCCAAGACAAAACAGCCCATCCACACTAGTAAATAGTAAAATCAATTCAAAAGCCCATATATTTACTGAATGAGAGGCGCTACCCACACCCAGCACACCGCCCCCCCCCCCAAAAAAACCTGGGTGCTCTACTTCCTCCTTGCTCCCACCCACCTCATGTCAGCTCGCTCCACTCGTACCCCCAAATTCCTCACCTCACTCCTACAGAAAATCCCAGCTCCCCTTCTTCCTCACTACTACAGAAAAACCCCAGCTCCCCTTCTTTTTCACTCGCACTACAACTAGGCTCGTCATTCATTACTCCGCTCAAATCCGTGAGCGCGACGCGACTCCCTCAAGGAAAATGGAGTCGACTGACCCCAGCGCCAAGATGATGAGGCTCCCTCCAGCGGCGACGCCTGTTGTAGATCCCGCACCCGGTAGCGCGGGGAGAAGCGGAGACCCCACCCCCACCGTATCCCAGGAACCCGTAGAATCTCGGGTGGACCGCATCAGCGATCTCCCGGACGCCATCATCTCGCTTCTCCCCACCAAAATTGCTGCCGCACCCAAGTCCTCTAAATTCGGTGGCGCCCTCTATGGCGCGCTGTGCCCCTTAATCTCGACTGTCGTCAGCTATCTCTCTTCAATGATTTTGAAATCCCCAGAGCCATCATCTCCTCCCACCAGGGCTCCATTCAAAGCCTCTGCATCCCGTCATGCTACCTGAGCAAGCATATCATGCCCTGCATGGTGGACGCCTGGCTGAAATCCCCTGAATTCACAGAACTATAGCTGCTTGAGTTCTACTATTCCCCTGGAAATCACATACCACATACCGAACGCCATGAACTTGTGCCCTCAGCACCGATGTCCATCTCACGGTTTTCCTCCTCTCTCTCCACACCGCCACCTTTGTGATGTGCTACCTACCAGACAATCTGGCACTAAACCTTCGACTCCCATTTCTCAAGAAACTTTCACTTGTGCGGGTTCATATATCGGAGGCCTCATTGCACAGCATCATCCACTCCAGTTGCCCAGCCCTAGAGTGCTTGGTGCTTGTTTTCACAGTTAGAATCGGTTGTCTCCAAATAAAGTCGCCTAACCTTCTAAGAATTGGAATTTCTTTTGACGGAAGGCAGCTCATCATCCTTGATTCTAGTTATTCACCGTTGCAAATAACCGTCCTCTCTGCGCCTAAACTGGAGACTTGGGTGTAATACATGATCTCTGTGCTCATTACAATATGGTGTTTGGCTCCACAATTCTTCAGGTACTTTATATTATCATCTACACTTGTAACCATAAGCTGCATTTTAAATTTCTGCGCATAAGTTATATATCATCTTGGAGTACATATTTTGTACTAATATTATGTTCTATGCTCAATGAAGAGTTTCTCCATGGACGGCCTATCAATGGTGCTCGATTCTGTCAAGATCTTATATATCCAAATGAATAGTTTTGATCTGCACAAGATTATTGGCTTGTTGCAATGCTTTCCATGTCTGGAGAAGTTGTATATAAAGGTGATAATTTCACGCACATTGGAAGCCTGCATATAGTGTACTAGAATTAACCGTTCAGCTGTTGCTCTTTCGACACTCTTTTTTTAGACCTTAACTGTTTTCAATCTTCATGTCTATTTAGGCAACAGGACAGGGTAAGAAAGTTATAACCAATCGGTGGATTTGTAAGCATCGGAATTTTCTCACTTCTCATGAGATCCGATTGAAGACAATAACGCTAGAACGATATGTAGCCAACCGTGCAAACACTAGATTTGTCACATTCTTCCTACTGAATGCGAGGTTACTATTGTCCATTAGGCTTAAGTTTATCAGCAGCATGGTTTTGACGGATGGGTATGTCGAAGAGCAAAAAAAGGAGTTTCGGGTGGGCAAAAGAGCTTCTGAACGTGTCGGGCTTCTATTTACAACATATTGTGGTCATAATCCAGTAAATTTTACGACCCAGGATGTTCATTCTATGCACCTGACCGATCCATTTGACTGTGACTGCCGAAAACAGTGCTGGAGTTAGATGTTGTTGCCCTTTTCAACCTGGGTTTTTTTGTAAACCTGAAGAACAATTAACCCTCGTGCTTTTGTACAGTTTGTAAGCTGGAGTTAGATGTTCCTGCCCTTTTCAACTCGGTTGTGACTGTCATATTTTCTTTGAAACAAGGCAAATGGCTTGCCATTCATTATTTAGAGTGAAATATTGTAACAAATCCCATCCAAGGGAAATAACATCACTCTCGCCAGCTGCTTGAGCTCACTGTGCATTACAAAAGCCAAGTGATTAGCCCCCACAAGCACCCACAAACTAATTGTGAACTAGCACATCAAATGGGCTGTAAATTTTCATAGGAAAGGCTGCATGGCTGTGACAGATTTGGATTCTGACATTTGGGGCCCGCGAGGAAATAGCCTATCCAAGGTGGTGTCGACTTACTAGCCAGTCAACAAACGATTCTGCCTACCAGCCATTGGATTGACATCCAACATCTATCGTGTATCTTCTATCTCTTGTCTTCTTCTTCCTCCAGCCGCCCAAACCAAACCACCCCGTCGGCTCCACCTGCTCCCGCCTCCCATGGCTGGCTGCGCCGCCGCTGCCCTACCGTACGTACCCTCCAATGTTGTCCAGTCCCTCCCTCTATTCCCCCACACGTCCTGTTATTCTCCGGCGATGTCAACCCCAACGCGCACCCGCACCCGAACCAGTCAACCCTCATACTCCCCTCCGCCTGTGACTAGACCGGCACATCTTCCACGGCTCCTGTTCGTTCCATCCGAGGCCTCGCCGTCGTCCTCTGCCTTGCGTCCTTGGTTCGCTCGCCGTGCGCGGTGCGCCTCCCTCTTGCCTTGTCAACGTCGTCAACAACCGAGAGGAACAAGGAGATGACTATATGTGGAGAGGATGACAGTAGGGACCCACCAGCGTCATGGCAGTACGCAAGCAAGTGCCTCTATATTACAAGCCCAAAAATATGGTTCCTCCTAATGGTTGGACATTTGGGGCTCACGCCATTGTCAACGTAGTCAATAAATGAAAGAATTACACTACAAGCGGCTGACACCAGGGACCCAGCAGGTTGCGCAGTTTTTTTAGGAACAAGCAGCTGTTATTTATACTAGTTTTAGCGATGGACCAGGGTAACAACGGGGCTGTGCGGGGGCTGTGGCCCGTCTAGCCAGGGTTTTATTTATGTTTACCACATCATGAGCCCAGTTGTGTTTCTTTGTTGCTGAAAATGGCTAGCCTAGTTCTATTTTTTTAAAGAAATACCCAAACAAGGCCTACTTGCTTTGTCGGCCCTGCTGGGCTGCAAATCTTTCAAGACGAGGAGAGTTTCATTCGGTTTGCCCAGAAATGGGCTGTACATTTTCAAAACACATCAAACCGGGAATTAGTTTCAATTTTTTTTCATTACAAGATTTTAAATTCCATTGATTTTTATGCATGGACAATCATTTGGATTTTATATTTATATAAATTATTTTTCAAAATAGTTTGAATGTGAATCGATATTTCTGGATTAAAAACAGTTGATCGCACCAAAATATGCAAAATTTCGTATACTTTTTGACCGTGGCCACAATATGGGGTGTAACGCTAGCAAATGGGCTGTACATTATTAGAAATAATGGTAGATGGGTTGTATGCTGTTTTCCATAGATTTGAGGCTGACTTGTGCACCTACTACAGGTTGACGCGTATGCTTTCAAAAAAAGGTTGACGCACACGTAACGCCCTGTCAACTTAGTCAACACACGAGAGCAATGACTATTGGATGTCCATCCAATGGCTGTCGTGCTTCTTCAATCTCCGCTCTTCATGCTCCAACCGCTCAAACAAGCGCCGGCGGGACTGCCTGCTCCCTCCTCCCGCGGCCGGCTATGCTGTCGTGTAGGCCTCACGGCCCCATCGTACTCCCATCGCTGGCCTAGCCACCCCTCTACTCACCCACACCTGTTGTTATTCTCCGGGGACGGCAGACGAACCAGTAAACCCTCGCACTCCTCCGCGTGGGAAACAACTGCCGAGTATTTCCTGGCTCCGTGTCGTTCCCTTCCTAGGCCTCACCGTCTTCCACCGCCCTGGTGCTCTCGGCGCGGCCAGGTCAACGCAGTACTGTACGTGGAGAGGCTGACAGCTGGGTCCACGGCTGCACGCAAGGAAATGCCTCCTTATTACACGCAAAATAATGATTCCTCCACCTGACAGCTAGGAACCACAGGAAGGGCCTCTGTATTTCGCGAAAAAAAGTTCCCCCCACTGACAGGTCGGACCCACTAGCTATATCTTCGCACGCAAGGAAGTGCCTCCTTATTACGCCCAAAAAAATGAATACCCCCCTGCTAGTTGGGACCCACCATATTGTCAGGCTAACTTGTGGGCCTACTAAGTTGACAGGGATGGAGGGCTTTGTCAACTTAGTCAATACTCCAGTGACCGTATGATGTCCATCCAATGACCATAGTGCTTCTTCAACATCTGGTCTTCTTGCTCCAGCCTCCCAAAGCAGCGCCGGTCGTGCCGCCTGCTCCTTCCTCTCGTGGCCGGCTGTGCTACCGCGGAGGCCTCACCACCCCCATACTACTCCCACCACTGGCCAGGCCATGCCTCCACTCACCCACACCCCCTGTTATTCAGCGGTGACGGCAGCCTCACACCGCAGCCGAACCAGTGAACCCTCGTACTCCTCTCCGCGTGGGCATCCACTGCCGCGTCTTCCCCGGCTCCGCGTCATCCCCTTCCTAGGCCTCGTCGTCGTCCACCGCTGTGGTGCTCTCAGCGTGGCATGGTCAATGTGGTCAACGATCGACTTCCATCGGAAGAGTACTGTACGTGGAGAGGCTGACAGCTGGGTCCACGGCAGCCGCAAGGAAGTGCCTCCCTATTACGCGAAAAATTATTATTCCTCCACCTGACAGCAGGGACCCACTGGACGGGCCACCAGTATTTTGCGAAAAAAATGTTTGCCCCTGACTGCTGGGACCCACCGGACGGGCCACCGTATTTCGAGAAAAAACGTTCCCCCTGCTGTCAGCTCGGACCCACCGGAAGTGCCTCCTTATTACGCACGAAAAAATGAATACTCCCCCTGCTAGCTGGGACCCACCTTGGTGGGAGGCCGACTTGTGTGGCCTACTAAGTCAACGGGGACGGAGGGATTTGTCAACTTAGTCAATATGAACGATTCTAGCTCCAGTTACCGTACAATGTCTATCCAACGGCCGTAGTGCTTCTTCAACCTCTGGTCTTCTTGCTCCAGCCGCCCAAACCAGCCCCGGTCGTCCCGCATGCTCCTGCCTCCCATGGATGGCTGTGATACCGTGGAGGCCTCACCGCCCTCTACTACTCCCACCGCTGGCCACGCCATCCCTCTACTCATCCACACACACTATTATTCTGCGGCAACGACAGCCTCACACCGCAGCCGAACCAGTGAACCCTCGTACTCCTCTCCGCGCGGGCTTCCACTACCGCGTATTCCCTGGCTCCGCGTCGTCCCCTTCCTAGGCATCGCCGTCGTCCACCGCCCTCGTGCTCTCGGCGCGGCGTGGTCAACGTGGTCAAGGAACGACTTCCATCGGAAGAGTACTATACGTGGAGAGACTGACAGCTGGGTCCATGGCAGCCGCAAGGAAGTGCCTCCTTATTATGCGCAAAATAATTATTCCTCCACCTAACAGCAGGGACCCACCGAACGGGCCACCGTATTTCATGAAAAAAACATTTCCCCCCTGACTGCTGGGACCAACCAGCTACATCTTCGCACACAAGGAAGTGCATCCAGGCAAAAAAACGATTTGCCCCCTGACTACTGGGACCCACCAGCTACATCTTCGCACGCAAGGAAGTGCCCGACAGTCGGGACCCACCTGGTCGAAACGTACGTAGCATTGTCATTCTGGTCGCGAACGTGTATGTACATACTAGTGGATGTAGAGGCGCGCACGTATCGTAGTAGAGGCGTGCACGTAGCATGTACACGTACGTACAGCGACCAGTGTGCAAGAAAGAAAATACGGCCACGTATGTGTACATACGGGTGGGGTCTCGAACGCCTACTCGCGCATACGTATGGCTAGGGCTCGTGTACATGGCTAGGTCGGAACGGAGAAACAGCATCGTCGTCGTGTTCATGGGGAGCCAACCGGCTGGGTCGTAACGGAATGCGTCGTCGTGTTCATCGGGAGGGCTTGGACGGAACAGGCGAGGGAAACGAGGCATGGCGTATCGTAGAACGGAGGAAACGACCTTGTGTTCAACCGTCCACGTTCGAAACGGGATCCTATTCATCGAGAGGGGTCTGGCGTACCGCAAAACGGAGGAAACGGACCTCCTACCGTTGAAACGGGGGTCCTGTTGATCGGGAGGGGTGTGGTGTACCGCAAAACGGACGAAACGAATTTGTGTTGGAGCGCTACGGTCGAAACGGTGGTCCTGTTCATCAGGAGGGGTGTGGCGTACCGCAAAATGGGACTCCATGGGATATTATTTATCTCCACTGTCGACCTCCTCCAGCCTCCACGGGCTCCTGTTCATCCAGCCTCCACCGCGCGCTACTCCACCAGCTACTGTTCAACCACCCCTCCACGGGCACCCCTCCACCATATACTATTCATCCAGCCCTCCACGGGGTCGTCCTGTTCATCCAGCCCTCCAGGGGGTCCTATTCATCCAGCCCCAACCGGGACGATCGATCGGGGTCCTGTTCATCCAGAGGCAACGCCACAGGGTCCTGTTCATCCACCCCCACCGCTCACTGTTCATCCAACCCCCCCTCCCGCAACACTCACTTTCCATCCAGAGGCAGCATCGATTGGCTTTAGTTAGCAGCAGTAGCAAAGGAATCGCTCAATTGGGTTCAGTTAACAGCCATCGATCGATCGCTCGGGTTCAATAACGCGTAGCCTGCAGTGCAATCGCTCGGGTTCAGTTAGAGCCCAACGCCTCGCTCGGGTTCAGGTAGAGCCAACGCCTCGCACACACGCGCGTACGTGTACGAGAGAAACGCGCATCGCTCGGCCCTCGACCATCCACCGTAGCCGGGAACTCCCCGAAATTTTCTCGCCCTCGCTTATACCACGGTTTTTTTCCGTCATGGACGGCCCAAAGAATGTCATGCAGCTGCGTCTCCGGCCCGCCCAGGATGAAAAGCCAATTTTTTGTCAAGATTTTTTGTCATAGAAGTAGGAGCCCACCACATCTATGATGATACCAGGTTTTGTCACAATTATCATCATAGAAGTGTCATAAGTATGACAGAATTTTTTTTCGTTCGGCCCAAAATGTCACGGATGTGTCTTTTTTTTGTAGTGCTCGCCGGAGGCGATAGAGTCAATGCTGCACCTCCTCCCCTTCCCGGTGCAACGGGATCCGGACACCTCCTTCACCAGCTGTGAGGGGGGAGAGAGAGATAGAGGCCAACACAGTCTTGTTTAGATCTGGTGAAGAGGGTGAGAGACTGTGAATATAGCAAACCCTAGCAAAGGAACGCTGAGCCTCCAGCGTGTGTGTGTGTGTGTGTGTGTGTGTGTGTGTGTGTGTGTGTGTGTATAGTGCGGCAAGAGTGTGGAGAGTGCAAACCCTAGTGAAAAAGCGGTAAGGCTCCAGCTTATATGGTATATATACTGTATTACAGACTGAGCTCCGGTGCCTTAACTGCACCTGCCTTTGGCTGTATGAGAGGTGAGCCAGCCAGATTTTGGGCCCACCTGTCATACACCAAAAGGCAGGTGCACTAAGTCAATGAAGTTGCGTCCATATAGTACTCGTGTATACTACAAATATATAGTGGAGTGGTTTTCTTATTCTCTCCATAACAATCGTTTTAAATTGTGTAAGTACGAAATGAAACTCTTTATTTAACGTACCAGTGAAGAAAACTACTACTTCCGATGAACTAACGATCCACGTGTCCTGGTTGCACTTCATGTCCTTCACGTGCGGTACACTACCCTCCCTTATGTGAACAACCACACATGCGCCATATTATCGGAAACATGTTAGAGTGTGTACAAATAAAGAATTTTAATTTCAATTATCGGAAAGGTTTGAGAGTGTGAACAGTTTGCCCTCTCTCAGTAATTATGGTTTGTTCTGTTCGGCCTAAACTTGGCCAAACTTTACAAAGTTTGACTTCAGTCAAATCTAATATGCGGAGTAAATAAAAATGGAGAGCTACTGCGTCCATCGAGGTTTTTAGTCCACACCATTTTCTTAATCAAAGTTAATAGCTGGACAAATAAAGTTATAGGGGAGCTGAAGACAAAGTTGTGAGAAGGCTTAGAAATCAATACAAAACTTATGCTCTTAGAACCAACGTCGATCCTTCTTCGAAGAAACATTTGGTTCATAGCCAATTGTGTGATAAAATTGCACCAACCTGAAAGACGACTGCATCTCCAACGCAACCAAGGTGAACTGATGAAGGATACCATCTTTGTGGGTAACAAGCAAAGAGCATTAACGGAAGACATCTTGTTTTTCATGGAAAATCGATCAGCTTCACCAGCCAACGCAACCATGGGGCGCAACCATGAGCATCAATAGGTCATCGTGGTGTTGCATCATCCATTTGGCATCAAGTTTGGGTGAGGCACCTATGAAGTTCGACAAATCCTCACTGTGGTATGTTTCTTCTCATTAATCAAGCTCGAGGAAGGAAGAACCACGTGGCAGACGACAGTGAGGCGAAACAACAATGGCCATCCAATTTTGTGCAATTCCACTAAAATTGAGGAAGACATGCCCGGGTATGGAGATACGCATCGCTGTTTGCAAAAATATAAAAAAGAGATATAGTGTTGTTACTTTGTTTTGGTAGTGGTACAAGATTAACAACGACATCTCAATTGTCAATAAGAATTAATGAAAGGTACACACAAACAGAAGCATCATGATTATCTTGATGGGAACTAAACCAGGATACCGGAGAAAAAAAAAAGCATTTCTTCATTTAACCAGTGATAGTATTAGATTAGTGATACGTCCATTTTGCATCATGCTTTTATTGCATTATGGGTTGTTATTATATATTAAATCTCAATACTTATGGCTATTCTCTCTTATTTTACAAGGTTTACCATGAAGAGGCGGAATGCCGGCAGCTGGAATTCTGGCTGGAAAAGGAGAAAACGTTGGAAACCTATTCTGCACAACTCCAAAAGTCCTAAAACTCCACGAAACATCTTTTTGGATTTAATAAGAATTTTTGAGCGAAATAAATACACCAGGGGGCCCACACCCTGTCCAGGAGAGAGGAGGGCGCCCCCTTTCTGCTATATCAGAGCTTTTACCCTGGAAAAAATCATGGGCAAGCTTACGGGACGAAACTCCGCCGCCACGAGGCGGAACCTTGGCGGAATCAGTCTAGGGCTCTGGCGGAGCTGTTCTGCCGGGGACACTTCCCTTCGGGAGGGGGAAATCATCACCAACGTCATCACCAACGATCCTCTCATCGGGAGGGGGTCAATCTCCATCAACATCTTCACCAGCACCATCTCCTCTCAAAACCCTAGTTCATCTCGTGTATCCAATCTTGTATCAAAACCACAAATTGGTACCTGTGGGTTGCTAGTAGTGTTGATTACTCCTTGTAGTTGCTGCTAATTGGTTTACTTGGTGGAAGATCATATGTTCAGATCCTTTATGCATATTATTACTCCTCTGATTATGAACATGAATATGCTTTGTGAGTATTTACGTTTGTTCCTGAGGACATGGGTGAAGTCTTGCTATTAGTAGTCATGTGAATTTGGTATTCGTTCGATATTTTGATGAGATGTATGTTGTCTTTTCCTCTAGTGGTGTTATGTGAACATCAACTACATGACACTTCACCATTATTTGGGCCTAGAGGAAGGCATGGGGAAGTAATAAGTAGATGATGGGTTGCTAGAGTGACAGAGCTTAAACCCTAGTTTATGCGTTGCTTCGTTAGGAGCTGATATGGATCCATATGTTTAATGTTGTGGTTAGGTTTACCTTAATACTTATTTTGTAGTCGCGGACACTTGCAATAGGGGTTAATCATAAGTGGGATGTTTGTCCAAGTTAGGGCAGTACCCAAGTACCGGTCCACCCACATATCAAATTATCAAAGTACCGAACGCGAATCATATGAACGTGATGGAAACTAGCTTGACGATAATTCCCAATGTGTCCTTGGGAGCTCCTTTCTCATTATTAGAAATTGTCCAGGCTTATCCTTTGATACATAAAGGATTGGTCCACCTTGGTGCACTTTACTTACTTTATTTACTTGTTACTCGTTACAGTTTATCTTATCACAAAACTATCTATCACCTACAATTTCAGTGCTTGCATAGAAAACCTTACTGAAAACCGCTTATCATTTCCTTCTGCTCCTCGTTGGGTTCGACACTCTTACTTATCGGAAGGACTACGATTGATTCCCTACACTTGTGGGTCATCAATACTCTTTTCTGGCGCCGTTGCCGGGGAGTGTAGCGCTTTTGGTGAGTGGAACTTGGTAAGGAAACATTTATATAGTGTGCTGAAATTTTCTGTTACTTTTCTCTATGGAAACTAATCCTTTGAGGGCTTGTTTGGGGTATCTTCACCCCAACCAGAAGAGCAAAGAGTTTCTCCTCAACCTACTGAAATTTATGAAAATATTTACTTTGAGATTCCTTTGGGTATGATAGAAAAACTGCTAGCTAATCCATTTGCAGGAGATGGAACATTGCATCCCGATTTACACCTTATCTTTGTGGATGAAGTTTGTGGATTATTTAAGCTTGCAGGTATCCCCGATGATGTTGTCAAAAGTAAGGTCTTCCCTTTATCTTTGAAGGGAGATGCATTGAAATGGTATAGGCTATGTGATGATACGAGATCTTGGAATTATAAGTGATTGAAGTTGGAATTTCACCAGAAGTTCTATCCTATGCATCTTGTTCATCGTGATCGTAATTACATATATAATTTCTGGCCTCGCGAAGGAGAAAGCATCGCTCAAGCTTGGGGGAGGCTTAAGTCAATGTATATTCATGCCCCAATCATGAGCTCTCTCAGGAAATGATTATTCAGAATTTTTATGCCCGACTTTCTCTTAATAATCGCAACCTGCTCGATACTTCCTGTGCTGGTTCTTATATGCTGAAGACTATTGATTTCAAATGGGACTTATTGGAAAGAATTAAACACAACTCTGAAGATTGGGGTTCCGACGATGGTAAGGAGTCAGGTATGACACCTAAGTTCGCTTGTGTTAAATCTTTTATGGATACCGATGCTTTCCGTGGATTTAGCTCTAAATATGGGCTTGACTCTGAGATAGTAGCTTCTTTCTGTGAAT
Source organism: Triticum aestivum (assembly GCF_018294505.1). Lineage (NCBI taxonomy): Eukaryota > Viridiplantae > Streptophyta > Magnoliopsida > Poales > Poaceae > Triticum > Triticum aestivum. The sequence goes on along the minus strand of NC_057797.1, from coordinate 401,467,306 downwards.
CTTTTGCTACTCACTTTGATGTTTCTAAAGAGAAGTGGTTTAAATATAATCCTCTTGTTGAAGTAAAAGTAGTTGCACCTATTATAGTCGAAGAAAAGACTATTACCTATAGTGATCCTATTGTTCCTACTGCTTATGTTGAAAAACCTCCTTTTCCTATTAAGATAAAGGATCATGTTAAAGCTTCGACTGTTGTTCGTAAGAGTAATACTAGGACTTATACACCTCCTGAGCAAATTAATGTTGAACCTAGTATTGCTATGGTTAAAGATCTCTTGGATGAGGATTTAGATGGGCATGTTATTTCTTTCTGTGGTGAGACTGCCAATATTGCTAGACCTGATACTAAGACACGTAGACCTGTCGTAGGCATGCCTGTTATTTCTGTTAAAATAGGAGATCATTGTTATCATGGCTTATGTGATATGGGTGCTAGTGCTAGTGCAATACCTTATACTTTATATCAAAAAATTATGCATGACGTTGCACCCATTGAATTAGAAGACATTGATGTTACTATCAAGCTTGCTAATAGGGATACCATTAAACCCTTTGGGATTGTTAGAGATGTTGAAGTTTTGTGTGGAAGGTTAAATACCCTACTGATTTTCTTGTTCTTGGTTCCCCACGAGATGATTTTTGTCCCATTATTTTTGGTAGACCCTTCTTGAATACGGCTACTGCTAAGATTAATTGTGAAAAGAATATTGTCACCATTGGCATAGATGGTATGTCTCATGAGTTTAATTTTGCTAAGTTTAGTAGACAACCTCGTCATAGGGAACCACCTAGCAAGGATGAAATTATTGGTCTTGCTTCCATTGTTGTTCCTCCAACTGATCCGTTGGAACAATATTTGCTAGATCATGAAAACGATATGTTTATGAAGGAAAGGGAGGAAATAGATGAAGTGTTCCTTAAACAGGAACCTCTGCTGAAACATAACCTTCCCGTTGAAATTCTTGGGGATCCCCCTCCACCCAAGGGTGATCCCGTGTTTGAACTCAAACCATTACCTGATAATCTTAAGTATGCTTATCTTGATGAAAAAGAAATATATCCTCTTATTATTAGTGCTAACCTTTCAGAGAAAGAAGAAGAAAGATTATTGAAAACTCTGAAGAAGCACCGAGCAGCTATTGGATATACTCTGGATGAACTTAAGGGCATTAGTCCCACATTATGCCAACACAAAATTACAGTGGAGAAAGATGCCAAACCAGTTAGAGATCCTCAAAGACGATTAAATCCCAAGATGAAGGAAGTGGTAAGAAAGGAGATACTAAAGCCCCTTGAGGCAGGTATTATTTATCCCATTGCTGATAGTGAATGGGTAAGCCCTGTCCATTGTGTTCCTAAAAAGGGAGGTATTACCGTTGTTCCTAATGATAAAGATGAATTGATCCCGCAAAGAATTATTACAGGTTATAGGATGGTAATTGATTTCCATAAGTTAAATAAAGCTACTAAGAAAGATCATTACCCTTTACCTTTTATTGATCAAATGCTAGAAAGACTATCCAAACACACTCATTTCTGCTTTCTAGATGGTTATTCTGGTTTTTCTCAGATACTTGTGTCGGCAAAGGATCAATCTAAAACTACTTTTACTTGCCCTTTTGGTACTTTTTCTTATAGACGTATGCCTTTTGGTTTATGTAATGCACCTGCTACCTTTCAAAGATGCATGATGGCTATATTCTCTGATTTTTGTGAAAAGATTTGTGAGGTATTCATGGATGACTTTTCCGTTTATGGATCCTCTTTTGATGATTGTTTGAGAAACCTTGATCGGGTTTTGCAGAGATGCGAAGACACTAGTCTCGTCCTGAATTGGGAAAAGTGTCACTTTATGGTTAATGAAGGCATTGTCTTGGGGCACAAGATCTCCGAGAGAGGTATTGAAGTTGATAAACCCAAAGTTGATGCTATTGAAAAGATGCTATGTCCCAAGGACATAAAAGGTATAAGAAGTTTCCTTGGTCATGCCGGTTTTTATAGGAGGTTCATTAAGGACTTTTCTAAAATCTCTAGTCCTCTGACTAATTTATTGCAAAAAGATATTCCTTTTTTCTTTGATGATGATTGTGTAGAAGCATTTGAAATACTTAAGAAAGCTTTGATCACTACACCTATTGTTCAGCCACCTGATTAGGATTTACCTTTTGAAATTATGTGCGATGCTAGTGATTATGCTGTAGGTGTTGTTCTAGGGTAAAGAGTCAATAAGAAATTGAATGTTATCCAGTATGCTAGTAAGACTCTTGATACTGCCCAGAGAAATTATGCTACTACTGAAAAAGAGTTCTTAGCAGTTGTGTTTGCATGTGATAAGTTTAGACCTTATATTGTTGATTCCAAAGTTACTATTCACATTGATCATCCTGCTATTAAATATCTTATGGAAAAGAAAGATGCTAGGCCTAGACTCATTAGATGGGTTCTGTTGCTCCAAGAATTTGACTTGCATATTATTGATAGAAAGGGAGTTCAGAACCCCATTGCAGATAACTTGTCTAGGTTAGAGAATGTTCTTGATGACCCACTGCCTATTAATGATAGCTTTCCTGATGAACAATTAGCGGTCGTTAATACTTCTTGTACTGCTCCTTGGTATGCTGATTATGCTAATTACATTGTTGCTAAATTTTAGCGCCTAGTTTCACATACCAGCAAAAGAAAAAGTTCTTTAATGATTTAAGACATTACTTCTGGGATGATACACACCTTTATAAAGAAGGAGTAGATGGTATTATTAGACGTTGTGTGCCTGAGAATGAACAGGAACAGATCCTACGCAAGTGTCACTCTGAATCTTATGGAGGACACCACGCTGGAGATAGAACTGCACACAAGGTACTACAATGTAGTTTTTATTGGCCTACTCTCTTCAAAGATGCTCGTAAGTTTGTCTTATCTTGTGATGAATGCCAAATAATAGGTAACATTAGTAGACATCAAGAAATGCCTTTGAATTATTCTCTTATTATTGAACCGTTTGATGTTTGGGGCTTTGATTATATGGGACCTTTTCCTGCCTCTAATGGTTATACACATATTTTAGTTGTTGTTGATTACGTTACTAAGTGGGTAGAAGCTATTCCAACTAGTAGTGCTGATCATAACACTTCTATTAAAATGCTTAAAGAAGTTATTTTTCCGAGGTTTGGAGTCCCTAGATATCTTATGACTGATGGTGGTTCACATTTTATTCATGGTGCTTTCCTTAAGATGCTTGCTAAGTATGATGTTAATCATAGAATCGCATCTCCTTATCACCCGCAGTCTAGTGGTCAAGTAGAGTTGAGCAATAGAGAGCTCAAGTTAATTTTGCAAAAGACTGTGAATAGATCTAGAAAGAATTGGTCCAAAAAACTTGATGATGCATTATGGGCCTATAGAACTGCATACAAAAATCCTATGGGTATGTCTCCATATAAGATGGTTTATGGAAAAGCGTGTCATTTACCTCTTGAACTTGAACATAAGGCATATTGGGCTATTAAAGAGCTCAACTATGACTTCAAACTTGCCGATGAGAAGAGGTTATTTGATATTAGCTCACTTGATGAATGGAGAACCCAAGCATATGAGAATGCCAAGCTATTCAAAGAAAAAGTCAAACGCTAGCATGATAAGAGGATACAAAAGCGTGAGTTTAACGTAGGAGATTATGTGTTATAGCATGATAAGAGGATACAAAAGCGTGAGTTTAACGTAGGAGATTATGTGTTATTATTCAACTCTCATTTAAGATTTTTTGCAGGAAAACTTCTCTCAAAATGGGAAGGTCCTTACGTTATCGAGGAGGTCTATCATTCTGGTGCCATAAAAATCAACAACTTCGAAGGCACAAATCCGAGGGTGGTAAACGGTCAAAGAATTAAACATTATATTTCAGGTAACCCTATCAATGTTGAAACTAATATTATTGAAACCATAACCCCTGAGGAATACATAAGGGACACTTTCTAGAACATTCCAGACTCCCAAAAAGGAATAGGTATGTGGTACGGTAAGTAAATCGACTCCAAAACAACTCCAATGGCAATTTTTATCAGTTTTGGAATATTTGATAATTTTAGGAAGGAAGAAGTAGTCCAAAAGGGATACGAGGCTCCCACGAGAGTGGAGGGCGCGCCCCCCCTACTGGGCGCGCCCCTGTCTCGTGGGCACCTCGTGTGCCTCCCGGACTCTGTTTTCTTGCATATTACGTATTTTGGTCGGTAAAAATTCATTATATATACTCCCGAAGGTTTTGACCACCGTATCATGCAAATATCCTCTGTTTTCATTTCGAGCTATTTCCGTTGCAGATCTAGAGCACCATGACTTCACCCCCCTCCAACAACAAAGACAAGGATGCTTGGCTATTGAAGATAGAGTTGAAAAGAGAAGAACTAGAAGAGATCAACAAGGATGAAGGGATCAAGAAGGCCATGGAGGTCCAAACTCCGGCGGTGAAAGAAGAAGACATCCCTCAACCTTTACCTAACCTATTTACTCCAACAGAGGTTGAAGCTTTCAAGATGATTGAGTTAGCTCGCATACAGAACAAGTATCTCACACGGGAGAATATTTTGTTGAAGGATCATATTGCTGGGCTCAAGGGCATTATCAGCAAGTTGGAGGAGCTTTTACGCTCAATGTGCGATCACCCACTGTCATCATCACCGCCTCCATCACCACTTTCGAAGAAAGAGACATAATCACATGGGTATGGGCACTCCCCTTGGCAATTGCCAAGCTTGGGGGAGGTGCCCCGGTATCATATCACCATCACACTCCTATCTTTTCCGCTTTATTTAGTTCAATCCTTTTAGTAGTATCTTGATCTAGTAGTTCGAAGTTTTGATATCATGTAGTTTTGAGTTTTGCATTGTGATCTCTTTTTGTAATCGAGTCCGTGAGCTATCTATAATAAAGATTAGTGTTAAGTCAAGGGCTTTGCTATGTTGCTATGATTTTGAGAAAGTAGAAAGAATAAAAGAGTTCATATTGATCTTATGGATAGTGATGACTTCACACATAGAAAGTATGAGGCATAAAAATTGTTGAGAGTTGATAAACTTAGCCTTGGTCATCATTGCAATTAATAGGAAGTGATAAGGAAAGAGGGGTTCACATATAAATATATTATCTTGGACACCTTTTATAATTGGGAGCACTCATTAAGTATGACATGCTAAAAGAGTTGACGTTGGACAAGGAAGACAACGTAATGGTTTATGTTTTCCGACATCTCAGTTAAAGTATATTGTCATTGACCTTCCAAACATGTTGAGCTTGCCTTTCCCCCTCATGCTAGCCAAATTCCTTACACCAAGTAGAGATACTACTTGTGCTTCCAAATATCCTTAAACCCAGTTTTTCCATGAGAGTCCACCATACCTACCTATGGATTGAGTAAGATCCTTCAAGTAAGTTGTCATGTTGCAAGCAATAAAAAATTGCTATCTAAATATGTATGACCTATTAGTGCAGAGAAAATAAGCTCTGTACGAACTTGTTGTGGAAGTAATAAAAGCGACGGATTGCACAATAAAGGTCCACATACAAGGGGCAATATAAAGTGACGTTCTTTTGCATTAAGATTTTGTGCATCAACCCTAAACGCACATGACAACCTCTGCTTCCCTCTACGAAGGGCCTATCTTTTACTTTATGTTTTTACTTTATGCTTGAGTCCAGGTGATCCTCACCTTTCCCTTTTTCATTTTATCCTTTGGCAAGCTCCTCGTGTTTGAAATATCATTTTATATATATATATATATATATATCAAATTGGATGTAAGTTAGCATGGGCTATTATTGTTGACATCACCTAAAGGTGAATACGTTGGGAGGCAACACAATAAGCCCCTATCTTTCTCAGTGTCCGGCTGAAACTCCATAACCACAAGTATTGCGTGAGTGTTAGCAATTATAGAAGACTACATGATAGTTGAGTATGTGAACTTGTTGAAAAGCTCTATTGTTGACTCTTTCTGATGTTATGATAAATTGCAATTGCTTCAATGACTGAGATTATAGTTTGTTAGTTCCCAATGTAGTTTCTGAACCATACTTGACATTGTGAATTGTTTGTTACTTGAGCATAAGAAATCATATGATAAAATCTATATATGTTGCTGTTATAAGAATGATCATGATTCCCTCATGTCCGTATTTTATTTTTATCGACACCACTATCTCTAAACATGTGGACATATTTTTCGATTTCGGCTTCCGCTTGAGGACAAGTGAGGTCTAAGCTTGGGGGAGTTGATACGTCCATTTTGTATAATGCTTTTATATCAATATTTATTGCATTATGGGCTGTTATTATATATTATATCTGAATACTTATGGTTATTCTCTCTTATTTTACAAGGTTTACCATGAAGAGGGGGAATGCCGACAGCTACAATTCTGGCTGGAAAAGGAGCAAACGTTGGAAACCTATTCTGCACAACTCCAAAAGTCCTAAAACTCCATGAAACATCTTTTTGGATTTAATAAGAATTTTTCAGCGAAAGAAATACACCAGGGGGCCCACACCCTGTCCAGGAGAGAGGAGGGCGCGCCCCCTATAGGGCGCGCCCCCTATCTCCTGGGCCCCCTGGTGGGCCTCCTACGTCCATCTTCTGCTATATCAGAGCTTTTACCGTGGAAAAAATCGTGGGCAAGCTTACGGGACAAAACTCCTCCGCAACGAGGCGGAACCTTAGCGGAATCAATCTAGGGCTCTGGCGGAGCTGTTCTGTCGGGGACACTTCCCTCCGGGAGGGGGAAATCATCACCAACGTCATCACCAACGATCCTCTCATCGGGAGGGGGTCAATCTCCATCAACATCTTCACCAGCACCATCTCCTCTCAAAACCCTAGTTCATCTCTTGTATCCAATCTTGTATCAAAACCACAAATTGGTACCTGTGGGTTGCTAGTAGTGTTGATTACTCCTTGTAGTTGATGCTAATTGGTTTACTTGGTGGAAGATCATATGTTTAGATCCTTTATGCATATTATTACTCCTCTAATTATGAACATGAATATGCTTTGTGAGTAGTTACGTTTGTTCCTGAGGACATGGGTGAAGTCTTGCTATTAGTAGTCATGTGAATTTGGTATTCGTTCGATATTTTGATGAGATGTATGTTGTCTTTTCCTCTAGTGGTGTTATGTGAACGTTGACTACATGACACTTCACCATTATTTGGGCCTAAAGGAAGGCATGGGGAAGTAATAAGTAGATGATGGGTTGCTAGAGTGACAGAAGCTTAAACCCTAGTTTATGCGTTGCTTCGTTAGGGGCTGATATGGATCCATATGTTTAATATTGTGGTTAGGTTTACCTTCATACTTCTTTTGTAGTTGCGGATGCTTGCAATAGGGGTTAATCATAAGTGGGATGTTTGTCCAAGTTAGGGCAGTACCCAAGTACTGGTCCACCCACATATCAAATTATCAAAGTACCGAACGTGAATCATATGAACGTGATGAAAACTAGCTTGACGATAATTCCCAATGTGTCCTCGGGAGCTCCTTTCTCATTATTAGAAATTGTCCAGGCTTATCCTTTGCTACATGAAGGATTGGGCCACCTTGCTGCACTTTACTTACTTTTATTTACTTGTTACTCGTTACTATTTATCTTATCACAAAACTATCTATCACATACAATTTCAGTGCTTGCAGAGAAAACCTTACTAAAAACCGCTTATAATTTCCTTCTGCTCCTCGTTGTGTTCGACACTCTTACTTACCGAAAGGACTACGATTGATCCCCTACACTTGTGGGTCATCAATTAGCGGCAGAAATAGGAGCATATGGACAATGACCGCACAACCACCATGTACTTTTTGTCGAAAGAACATGTATACATCTACCAAGGCATAAATCAAAACAACTTTTTGAGTTGCATTTGCTCTATAATAGTAGGTGATGTTGGATCAGTCGACGAACCTGTAGGACCACGATTGTAAGTCCCACCGATCTAGCATGTAACACATCATATCACTTTGCGCCTCATGCACGGTATTCCCACAGGTGCCACCTTACTAGGCCCGGGACCGTTTGCGCCTTTTGGCTCACGTAGTGTTGCTAGTATCCATATGACAGAGAACCCGGGTCGACATGACTAGTCATGAACCCAAAGTGGCGCTAACTTATGGGGATAGGCATACATGAACCAACATTGAACGTGTTAGTCATCAGCATGTGAATCCGGGCTATAGCAACTGGGCTAACAGGACTCCGGGAACCCGGGCTGTAGCAGGCTAGCAGGACTTCGGAAGTCACTGTGTGACATTTCCCCGAAGGGACAGACACAGGAACAAAGTGGATCACATGTCGGTCAGTCTAAGTGTTCCGGAGCAGTAGTTACTGGGCTAGCAGGACTCCGGTAAACCGGGTTGTAGCAGACTACCATGGCTCAGTGGAAGCACTAGACTACATTTCCCCATAAGAGAGGCTACCGAGGATAAACAACTAGGTTGTCAGATCCCACACATACCAAGCATTTCAAGCATACACACAATATGCCCGATATGTGTAAATACAACATGGCATCATAACAAAACTCTACGACTCAAAGTATTTATTCATTAGGCTCCGAAGAGCCAGATATTACAAACATGGGTCTGATGACCCAGCATTCAAGTCATACAAGCAACAAGCACATGCGGAAGCATAACATGTCTGAGTATAGACAACTACAAATGAAAAAGGCTGAGAAGCCTGACTATCTACAAGACCCTGCCGAGGGCACAAGATAGTAGCTGAGGTAACAAGCTAAATGTCAAAGTCCATGCGAAACTAATAGCGGGACTGAAATCTCTCTACAAAATCATAGATTAAGCAAACGTGAGTACAAATGTACCCAGCAAGACTTACATCAGAACTAACTACATATGCATCGGTATCAACAAAGGGGGTGGTGGAGTTTAACTGCAGCAAGCCAGCTTTGACTCGGTGGCTATCCTAAAGTACGACTGCAAGTAACTCTTTTGAGCTGGCACACATGAGTCCACATATTCACCAATCAATACACAACTATGGATCCGCCCCCGCCTCCCTACGAGAAGGCCATCCATAGCACTCACGCTTATCATGCGTATTTTAGAGTATCCACTTTCACTTGTCTATGAACTGTACAGGCAACCCAGAAGTCCTTTACCACGGACGCGGCTATTCGAATAGATCATTTATAACCCTGTAGGGGTGTTCTTCTTCACACACGCTCTCGCCAGTTACCGCCATGTACACGTCATGTATCTCAGCAACCTTCAAGCGGAAGCCTGGCGAGGGTGTCGGCCACGACCTGACTAACCACACAAGTCCCTAGTCAGGTTCCATACGCAAGGAAATCCGGTCGGGTTGTCCTCGACGGCCCCAAACGATGTGTGCAGGGTTCTCGAGACACCAAATAGGCGCCTGGTACATCGTGCCACGTGCCTACCGCATCACAGCCCACCCCTCGGGTCAGCGCTACGCACGGCCCCCAGCATACTACAAACACCAGAAACTACTTGCAACTCCTGGACAGAGGACAGGGGCGGTTAATAAGTCGAGAGAGTCAATTAAGTATCACAATGTGTGGTAGTAGCTGTTCATGGATCACAAACACAGAACTCAGTTCCTGATGACAGTGTCAATGAGACAACCCACCATGTACTCCTACATGGCCTCTCATCGCTACCTTTACCAAATCATGTTCACACACTTACACTACAAAAAAAAGACACATCCGTGACATTTTGGGCCGAACGAACTTTTATTCTGTCATACTTATGACACTTCTATGACAATAATTGTGACAAAACACGGTATCATCATAGATGTGGTGGGGTCCTACTTCTATGACAAAAAATCATGACAGAAAATGGGCTTTTCGTCCTGGGCGGGACGGAGACGCAGCTGCATGACATTCTTTGGGCCGTCCATGATGGAAAAAACCGTGGTAGAAGCGAGGGCGAGGAAAATATTGGGGTGTTCCCGGTTACGGTGGATGGTCGGGGCCGAGCGATGCGTGTTTCTATGGTACACGCACGCACGTGGGTGCGAGGCGCTGGGCTCTAACAGAACCCGAGCGAGGCGTTGGGCTCTAACTAAACCTAAGCGATTGCGCTGCAGGCTACGCATTACTGAACCTGAGCGATCGATCGATTGTTGTTAACTGAACCTGATCGAGCGATTCCTTCGCTACTGCTGCTAATGGAAGCCGATCGATGCTGCCTCTGGACGAATAGTGAGCATTTCCGGGCGGGTTTGGATGAACAGTTCCCGGTGGGGGTGGATGAATAGGACCCCGTCGTGTTGCCTCTGGATGAACAGGACCCCGATCGATCGAGCCGGTTGGGGCTGGATGAACAGGACCCCACGGAGGGCAGGATGAACAGGACCACCCCGTGGAGGGAAGGATGAACAGTAGACGGTGGAGGGCTAGATGAATAGTAGCCCGTGGAGGGGTGGTTGAACTGGAGCCCGTGGAGAGGGTTGGTTGAACAGTAGCCGGTGGAGTAGCGCGCAGTGCAGGCTAGATGAACAGGAGCCCGTGGATGAACAGTCGCAGGTGGAGGTTGGAGGAGGTCAACGGTGGATGAACAGTAGCCCGTGGAGGCTGGAGGGGGTCGATGGTGGAGATGAACAGTATCCCGTGGAGTCCCGTTTTGCGGTACGCCACACCCCTCCCGATGAACTAGACCCCCGATTCGACCGTAGCGCTCCAACATAAGACCGTTTCCACCGTTTTGCGGTATGCCACACCCCTCCTGATCAACAGGACCCCCGTTTCGATCGTAGGAGGTCTGTTTCCTCCGTTTTGCGGTACGCCAGACCCCTCCTGATGAACAGGATCCCGTTTCGAACGTGGCCGGTCGAACACAAGGCCGTTTCCTCCGTTCTGCGGTACACTAGGCCTCGTTTCCATCGGTTGTTCCTTCCAAGCCCTCCCGATGAACATGACGGTGCATTCCGTTCCAACCCAGCCGGTTGGCTCCCCATGAACACGACGACGATGTTGTTTCTCCGTTCTGAACCAGCCATGTACACGAGCCCTAGCCATACGTACGCGCGAGTAGGCATTCGAGACCCCGCCCATATGTACGTATGTGGCCGTATTTACTTTCTTGCACCCTGGCCGCTGTACGTACGTGTATATGCTACATGCGCACCTCTACATCGACCAGTATGTATGTACACATTCGCGACCAGAATGACAACGCTACGTACGCTTCGACAAGGTGGGTCCCGACTGTCAGGCACTTCCTTGCGTGCAAAGATGTAGCTGGTGGGTCCCAGCAGTTAGGGGGAAACGTCTTTTTTGCAAAACACGGTGGCCCGTCCGGTGGGTCCCCGCTGTCAGGTGGAGGAATAATTATTTTGCGCGTAATAAGGAGGCACTTCCTTGCTGCGGCCGTGGACCCAGCTGTCAGCCTCTCCATGTACAGTCCACATCCGAGGGAAGTCGTTCCTTGACCATGTTGACCATGCCGCGCCGAGAGCACCAGGGCGGTGGACGACGGCGAGGCCTAGGAAGGGAACGACGCGGAGCCGGGGAAGACACGGCAGTGGAAGCCCGCGCGGAGAGGAGTATGAGGGTTCACTGGTTTGGCTGCGGTGTGAGGCTGCCATCGCCGCAGGGCCTGGCCAGCGGTGGGAATAGTAGGGGCGGTGAGGCCTCCGCGGCAGCACAGCCGGCCACGAGAGGAAGGAGCATGCGGCACGACCGGCGCTGCTTTGGGCGGCTGGAGCAAGAAGACCAGAGGTTGAAGAAGCACTAAGACCGTTGGATGGACATCGTACGGTCACTGGAGCTAGAATCGTTCATATTGACTAAGTTGACAAAGACCTCCATCCCCGTCAACTTAGTAGGCCCACAAGTCAGCCTCCCACATTGGTGGGTCCCAGCTGGCAGGGGGTATTCATTTTTTTGTGCGCAATAAGGAGGCACTTCCCTGTGTGCGAAGATATAGTTGGTGGGTCCGACCTGTCAGTGGAGGGAACATTTTTTCGCGAAATACAGAGGCCCTTCCGGTGGGTCCCAGATGTCAGGTGGAGGAATCATTATTTTGCGCGTAATAAGGAGGCATTTCCTTGTGTGCGGCCGTGGACCCAGCTGTCAGCCTCTCCACGTACAGTCCACTTCTGATGGATGTCGTTCATTGACCACATTGACCACGCCGCGCCGAGAGCACTAGGGCGGTGGATGACGGCAAGGCCTACGAAGGGAACAACACGGACCCGAGGAAGACACAGCAGTGGCTGCCCACGTGGTGGAGAGTACGAGGGTTGACTGGTTCGGCTGCCATCGCCGGAAAATAACAGGAGGTGTGGGTGAGTAGAGGGATAGACAGGCCAGGGATGTGAGGATATGATGGGGTCGTGAGACCTGCCCTGCAGCACAGCCGGACATGGGAGGTGGGAGCAGGCGGTTCCGACGGCGTTGGTTTGGGCGGCTGGGGCAGGAAGATCAGAGATTGAAGAAGCGTGATTGCCGTTAGATTGACATCTAATGGTCTAACGCTGGTAGAGTCGATTGTTGACTAAGTTTCTTTTTTGATAAACCTTGTGTATGCCTGAACTTAGTAGGCCCACAAGTCAGCCTCCAAATCTGTGGCAGACAACATAGAGCCCATTTACTATTTTTTAATAATTTGCAGCCCATTTGCTAATTCTTAAGTAATTTATTACAGCCCATTTTCTGCCCAGGACCACGGTCAAAAAGTTCAACCTTATTTTGCATATTTTGGTGGAGTCCGAACTTTTCTAATCCCGAAATGATAAACATTTTTAAGAACTTATTGATTTGCCAAAAAAATCATTTTGTTTTTGTAAGCAAATAAGACGTGGGACAATTGAGTTGGTTTAAGGGAAAACCAGTGGTAAAAAAAATCAGCGCTGGGAGGGAAAACAATAACAAAAATAAGGATGTAAATATGAAAAGTGAATTTTATGTATTTTCAATATAATGATACGTGTATATGAACTAGTAAAACTATAGCTAGAGATTAGAAAATGGATGTAGGACATGCGTTTCAAGAGGAAAATAGAACTGGGTTGTGTGTTTGATTCAGTAAAAAAAGTGCTTGCGGGTGTTGTAAGACAAAATATAACTAACACTGGCGGGCCAGAGGCCAGTAGATACCTGCTGGATCTTTGTGCCCCGTTGTCGTCATGGGCTGGGCCTGTTAAAAACAAAACCAAGCCTGGGGAGTCTACAGCCGAGTTGAAACTTGCTCGACCTGAAAAAACAATATACGTGCTCAATAAACGAGAGAATTCTGCAAGTACAGACTGATAACTGGGATGCAGCAGGGATATTGTTTTTTCGCCGTAATAATAAGAGCATGCACTTGTTTCAAAAAATTTGGAGAACTGGGAATTCGAACGGCAGGTGCTTATGCTACCCATCAAATAAAAATCAGGTGCGTGAAAATTCGTTTCGAAACAAATGATTCATCTTTACATCCACGTCGACCCTCGGCATGATGGTTGGAACCCAATGCCAAGTTCATACCAAAAGATCGTTAACAACAATACCAACTTGCGGATGACAAGGTAGTACAAGTACCAATACCAAACTAACTTATAATCTTTTTACTCCTGGCCCTAGTGTTCATCTGGTAGAAAATATTGCAGAGGACCAGCTCCCGCTCCTTCTCTTGCTCCAGGTCCCCGAGGTGGTACTGGTGCATCACCCAGTTGGTCCTCTGCTGGTCGAAGTTCTTGTTGGTGTGCAGCACCAGAACCTTTTTGCTGCCTGTTTGCCGGCCGTTGACCATCACCGGCAAGATATTGCTGGTGTTGTGCCACATCACGTGCATGCTGCACTCTGACTGTATCTTGCGACGTGTCCACGTGCCCCTTTTGAATGCCCTGGAATTGCGCTGGAAGAAATGCTTGCTTAGGCCACTCAGTGTGATACCTACAGTATTGTCAAATACAGGTTTTAGTGTATGTAGTTGGCATTTTCATAACATCTTTGGCATGTTGCAGTCACTTGTTTCACTTTTTATTAACTGTGAAATTGTAATTGCTTCACCAGGTCTACGTCTAAAAAGAAAAATAGAGCTATAAATAAAAGAATATGTTTGTGCAAGTAGACGGCCGATCGGTGTCTTTCCTGGAAGTTTCTCAGGATGGGTGTAGCATATGTCGTGCTCGCTGTCGATGGTTGGTATGAACAAATCGATATGAGGGTGCGATCTCGCACTGTCAGCACTCACTTTGGCCTCAAGGTGCTCGATTAGCTCCTGATCCGTGGGATCAAACTTGACGCCAGCCGGCAGCACCGGCCAACACACACACACACACACACACACACACATATATATATATATATATATATATTACAGACGGTCTATTCTGCTAATATTAGCAGAATAACTATTCTGCACACCACTTCCGCACTGCACGCTGAACGCAAGTGCACGTCATTCTTTGAACCAAGTGTGCTACAGTACTCACACGAGTGAACTTCTCGTCGAAAAAAACTGCACGCGTTATTTTTTCGGTACTGTTTTCGCTCTAATTTTTTAACCGTTTATCGGTATGAGGTGTGTAATATACCGCTGAAAAGCTATGCATTAGGCGCAACTTCGACATGTTGAACACTTTTCGAGATTCCACACGGTTTAAGAGCAGTTTCAAAAATGGCGCGGCGGACGACGAGTGGCAGCGAGCGTTTTTTTGCGATTTCTTCTAAACTGCTCGTCGGAATGAAGCAAACAATACGCCGTTGGATACATATCATTGAGCCGCATCTTTTTCATATATAAATGTTTCTCTAATTCCTTACGGTTTAAGAGCAATTTCAAATTTACTAAATCGCGGAATTCTGTTTTTCAAATTTTTCGGTACTTTTTCGCTCCAGTTTTTGAACCGTTTGTCGAAACGAGGCGTGTGATACGCCGTTGGAAAGCTACGAACGAGGCGCAACTTTCATATGTTGAAATATTTTTGATATTCCGTACGGTTTTAAGTTAATTTTGAAAATCGTGCGGCGGACGACGAGTGGCAGCGGCCGTTTTTGGCGAAATTTTTGCAAACCGCTGGTCGGAATGATTCAAACGATACGCCGCTGGAAAGATATCGACGATATGCAACTCTTTCATGTAGAACACTCTCACTAATTTTTTACGATTTAGGAGGAATTTTGAATTTACCGAAATGCGGACACTGTTTTTTGCAACACCCAATTCGACGTGCGTACTTCATCCAACTGAAAGCCACACTGCATCGGACCAAAAACCGCACTGCATCAGACTGGTTAGAGAATTGCATGGTTTCTTTTTTGTGGGACATAAATTTTTGAAGATGAGGTGGAGTGCACTTCATGTCGAGTGTTGGTGAACCGCGATACTATGAAAAGTGAACCTCGAGACTACCGTAAACGGGCCGCGACACTACCAAAAGTGAACCGCTTGAGCTTTTTCCAAACTCAATATTTTTGACATGCATAGACGAGGCGAGTGGACCGCAGGGACTGAGCAAATGAACCACACGTAGCGAGAAGTGAGCTGCTTTCCGAGGTGTTTTTGTTTTCAGATTGCTAAGTGAACCACAAAGGAGTTTTATAGTGCACTGCATGAGAGGACAAAGTGAGCTTCAAAAACATACATATCCATTCATTATTTTTTACACAGCCACACAGCCATCTAGTACACAGCAGAATCAACGATGCAATACTCAACAAAACTGCACTAGGGAAAGACTTGCTTATACAAAATGACCATCCATTCTTACTGCCCTTTTATCTATGTGTTTCCCATAAACAACAAATCAAACTTCAAATGAACATCGATGTTCTCTTCTCTTTCTTACTAAGTGCACTGCAAATGATTTCTAGAAGAAAAAAAGAGTGAGCTACAAAACAAAAAAGAGTGGGCTGCAAAACAAAAAGAGTGAGCTGCACCACACTAAACTAAACACACCAGAAAATTCTGAATCACATCGGGTGAGCACTGCACACGCTACCCCGCCGGACCGCACCATTGCGTCTGCCGTACTGCATGCACACACCCCTGCAAAATGGGAGGCGGCTTCACCTCGCCAATGGTCAAGAAGGAGGCATTGGAGGCTTGGCCAAGTTGTGACGTACGTGGCCACTGTAGAAGGTGGCCACCGTCACAGTCAACAGCGCAGCTGCCGGGGGTGAACTGCACTGTTTGAGCACCTACACTAAACAATTTTTGCAAAAGCTCTCAAGTGTAGGAAAATATGACAGGAAAGAAAACCAGCCACGCCAAAAGCACATGCCCGCACCAACGGAACTGAAAACAGAGGCGCACTACGCCGCAACGCCATCTTCCTGTTGCTGCTCTGGCGTAGGGGGAGAGAAGGACAGAGGTAGCTGCCACCCGCAAGGCCGGAGACTGCCGGATCTCCTCGTTACGTCGTCTACAATTGTGCACAATGGGAAGGGAGGTAGTGGAGCGGGGAGGGAAGAGCGGCTGGCTGGAGCACAGCGCCACCAATTGTGCCACAGTCGGGAGGGAGGTAGCAGAACGGGGAGGGGAGAGCGGCTGGCGACCCCCCGTCGCTGAAGAGAGGCAGTGGGTGTACCTCCCCCCAATGTGGTCTTCATACTCCACCACCAGGGAGGCCGGATCCGGCGAGTTCGCCGGTGGTAGCACCGTGTGCGCGGGATCCCCCTAGTGGATCTGGGGATTGGGGAGATGGGACGTGCGTCGGCGCTTGGGAAGCCGGCCACTGGAGAGGAGGGAGGCGGTAGTGAGAGGCAGGCCCGCGCGTGCTGTTGGTGGAGGCGTCGGTTTCTAGAAGGTGTGGATCAGTGCTGCGGGAGGGGGGCAGTCCGGCGGCGCTGAAGGGTATGGAGGGAGGCGGCATGGCGCGGGAAGGGGCGACCCGGCGGCGCAGGTGGGAGGCGGCGTAGCGCGGGAGGAATGCGGCCCGGTGGCGCGGGGAGGGAGGAGCGCGGCGGCGCGGGGAGGGAGGCGGCGTGGCGCGGGGAGGGAGGAGCGCAGCTACAGGGTGGGAGGTGGAGATCGTGCTGGAGTGGGGGTACACGATAAGGTGTGGGGGGTCTTTTTTTACACAGGCAGTTCGGTCGGGTAATTAGCATGGTTAGTTTGTAGCTACTATGTGGGTGGGAGGTGTTAGCAGAATAAGACTAGTGTTAGCAGAATAAGGGTCTTAAGGGGTGTTATCATAATAGACCCACCATATATATATATATATATATATATATATATATATATACAGCATCTTCATCATCATTATCAGTACATACTGCGCAAGTGAGTTAGGATGCAGTTGATCCCAGAAAGGTATCTATCCTTCAAACCAGAGGAGTGCTTCAAACTAACAACAGTACATAATATCCAACAAAAGAGGGTCATGCTACAGCAGCAGAATACATGGCTCAGTCTACATATCAATACAAATCAAGTTGTGCATATTTGTTGTTGGCATGAACCACATCGCCGCATGTCGGGTTTGCAAAAGCCATCCATCGCATGGAAACTTGATGTCTTTCACACACTGAAGATTATCTGGCAACAAGCTGTGTCGACGAATCTCTGAATATGGTGATTCATGAAACCCATGTTATGATGTGTAAACACAGTCCTCCCCGGCGAATGGAAGTTGCATAGCACGGTAATCATCGCGGGTGATATGATCGATGATTGGTTGGATGATCGGATAATTGAGCCCGAGGAACATGAAGTGGTTGTCGAGGCTGTAAACCTGCCTCCAGTTGAATACGCCTGGCCCAACGGAGCTGGGATCTTTCTCGAACACGAAGCAGCCATAGCCATCAATTTCACGAACGCCCCAGGCATTGTACTGCATGTGGTTTGACGAAATGGTTTGGTCAATTTGGTACGTGGAAATGAGCATCAAATGACCACCATCAGCTGAACGATCGATAAACCGCCACCCATCGGCTGGTATGATTCCAGGTCCTGGAATCATGAAGGCCAGCGCATTTGCGTCTGCTGCAACAATTCAAATTGGAGAGCAAAAGGACAAAAATAAACAATCATGTTCAGAGTATGTGTGGAATTAAGATTATTATAACAGTGACACATTTCATAGACAGAGAATTGCAATGTCGTGGTCATAATCATACCCCAAGTTAAAAAAATAAGCCAATGGCTTTCATATTCTAGCAATATATCATGGTTCAAACATCATGTAACAATGAGAGGAAAACAGATATGACAGGGCCTACTCATATTCTACCATAGCACTTACTACAGTTATCATATCAACTTTAAGCAATAACATGCATTGTTATAAAAATCCTCGAAATGAGATTAACATATAGCAATCATGAGGGTATACTCATAATATCTATTCTAACAATCATTGGATACCAATTGTTCTCATATCAACTCTAACAATAACATGTGTGGTCATATAAATCTAGGAATTGAGAGGAACATATAGCAATGATGTGGTTATAGACATACTATATATTCCAAATTTGTAACAATGAACAGGCAGTCGTATTCTTAAGGTAAATATGAGATAAGATAGAATAATTACACAACGATAGATTCCACTAGTATAGACAGCCAATCTGTGCGTCGACCGCATAAACGATGCCATCATGCACTATAGCATCAGACAGAAGTGTTGGGTAAAGAGGATCGACGATGAGCCATAACCATGTATGGCGACCGGATTCCAGATAGACTAATCCCATGTTGAACACGGCAATGAGCTTGTAATCCATGTAGTCTTCTGATGGTGTGAGCACTTCGCAGATTACAACCTTCAGCAAACAGAGGTCGAGCCAAAAGCTCGATGCGTCTCGTGCATAGTAGGCAGGAGTGTCCGGCAGGCCGCGAGGCTCGATGGCGGCGGTATCCAAAGATGGAAGGGTGATCTCTCGCTGGGTGTAGATATCCACGAGACGCCACGGACTACCGGATTGGTGGATGAGGACGATCCAGTTGACCTTCATGCCCACCCAGTAGTGGCCGCGCATGAAGGACAGGTGGACGGGTAGTGGTAGCATGTCGAGGGGCACCATGACAACCTCCATAGGATCATCAAGTCGTTGTCTGGGCCACCTGCGAGGATCGGGCATCAGCAAGCAGGGTGTCTTGAAAAGAGCCGGCCGGTTGCAGACGAGTAGACGATACAAAGACACCGAGCATGCGGCCAGACGGACGGTGGTGAGTAGGTCCATACGATTACAATCTGCTCCAAGAAACATCAGGGAGGGAATTCCAATTGCGGCTGTGCGTATCAGTCGGTTCTGCCATTGCAGTTTTCAGTGCCTACGAGCTAGCGGGGAAGTGGATTCAGGCGGGCGCGCGAAGAAGCTTCTCCTCGTGTGGCCGAGCAGTGAGCGGGGGGATATGGTACACGCGAGCTACCAAGGAAGATAGCGCAGGCGGGCGAGCAGAGAGCGGGGGAAATGGTGTGTGGCCGACGATGGGGAAGAGAGGAGGAAGAAGAAGAGAGGAGGAAGAAGAAGAGAGGAGGAAGAAGAGTGGAAGACAGGGAAGAAAGTGCATTAAATCTCAATTCTACTACTACTACCAGGATATACCGTCCTTTGGAGTGTAAATAGTTACACCGATGACATATGTGTCTACCACAAGAGGGCCCATATGTCAGTTATAGAGGACAGAAGCGTGCTCTACTGGAAAGCATGATGGCAGTACTGGGTAAGGCTGATTTAGTAACACCAACATGCTGGTTCAGCTTATTAATTAAGTGTCCCATCTGCTGCAGCGTGTATTGTCACTTCACTGCGAAGACTAGTTAAATAATTCTCTCTGACTGAGATGGGGAATAATGTATCACGAAGACTTCCTTTCTACATTATCCCTATGCCTCTACGCTCACTTCACTCATTTTGCTCCGTACGTAGTCACTTATTGAAATCTCTAGAAAGATAAATACTCCGTATTTGGGAACAGAGGGAGGATTTTACTCCGTATTTGGGAACAGAGGGAGGATTTTACTCCGTATTTGGGAAAAGAGGTAGTATCACCATATGGAGGGAATAGAGGAAGCTTGAAATATGAACATGTCCGTGGGAGGGAGTAAGCCCCATGCATGCATGCATGCAACATGCAACACTCACACGTACACATGGACGCACGCAACACTCACGCACCCATGCGGCACACAGCACACGACGCAACACACATGCTCACGCTCAAGTGCTCAACCTACTCCCTACGTTCGTGACAGACTGTACATTTAGAGATTTACACATTGACCAGGGCATAATGAACGCCCAAAAGTAGCAGACTTATGTGTGCATGCGACCATTGAGAGAAGAAGATTAAATGAAGGTCATTGCATGATGTAATTAAGGATAGACATGTAGCCTATACCTAGAGCACAAGTTGGTGCATTAGTCAATCAATATCTATTTAGATTAAAGGCTAAATGCATTGGAAGTGTAGATGTACTACACTCTTTGTTTTTTAGCTGATTTCTTTGCTCTGCCAACTGATAGGTGGAACCCAGAAACTAGGTGACAATTTAACCAATCAACAAAGTGCCACGTCGACTATGTGGCCAGTCAGTAGGGTGCAATATGGTGCTCTACGATGAGCTAGTGATCGTATAATCACCGCAAAACTATATATAGTGACCGTAAAGAGCGTATTGTTACATACGTTGACCGCCAGTGTATTTTTCTCGTTTCAAATTAAGCCATATTAACTGGAAAGGACGCGGTATGGACTAGTACTAGTACTGCTTTGATGTGTCCCGTCAACTCGCCGAACGAGGAGAAGCTTGCTTACTATGCCTCTCCCTTGCCCGCGCACGCGGTGGTTCGCAGGACAAGGAGAGGGTTTTGACTACAGCGCCCTCTCCCTCTCCCTCTCCCTCGCCCTCGCCTTCGCGGTGGACGTGCAGCAGTTCAATCGGTGTCAGATTGCCAGAAGCATAATGTGTACTGTAGTATCATCATTGTTGGACCTTCCAAGGAGGCAAAGAGCCAAGTGCAAGGTTCACACGAGTACGAACTATTGAACCTCCCGAAGAGGCAAAGAGCCAAGCGCAAGGTTTTATAGGAGTTGTCGTCCTAGTAGGAGCGTACTACAACTATAGCGAACGATGCTATTGTATGATGTCGCCACATCACGTATGCTAAGGAGTGGGAAATCTTTCTCCTGTTACACAAATCAAATGTTTCATTTCATATCCAAAGTTGTGCCACCTTTTTTTCTCAAAGAGCGTGTTGGAGCCCGTGCAACAACCACACATGTTGCACGTACACATAACACATTTACTAGTAATAAATTCTAAAGGACAAATGCCAGTATGCCACACACAAGTTCATCTCCAATTCATGTGATAAATTTGTGCACGACTAGTATACATATATTCACAGCGCTACC
Organism: Triticum aestivum; assembly: GCF_018294505.1. Classification (NCBI taxonomy): domain Eukaryota; kingdom Viridiplantae; phylum Streptophyta; class Magnoliopsida; order Poales; family Poaceae; genus Triticum; species Triticum aestivum. The sequence continues at coordinate 401,445,980 of NC_057797.1, read as the reverse complement.
ATTCACAATTTACCGTACTCCACTTACACGTTATAGATGGGCTACATGTCCTCCTCCAGGTTCCAGTCCTAGGTGTTCTTCATGGATGGCACGATCCATAGCGGTGGGCAACGGGAATCATTGTCGCAGCTTTCTAGTCCGGTTCCACGCGATGGAGACTCATCCAAGCTGAAGCGGCATAAATTAGGGATAGCGTGTCCGAGCATGTCGTTCATCTGGTGGTGCTCACTGAAGACACAACCATGCTTCATGAACAGTAGGCCTTCCGTGTCGTGCACGGAAAGTGGCATCCGCTTCACAATGGGGTAGTTGTCCCCAATGAAAAGCGAGTACTCTCCAAGAGTGTTCCTCGGCACCCACGTAGCATCACGGGGGTCGAACTCGGCGCCGTTCATCTGGTACACGTGGCATCTCAGATCTGGACACATGGTGACGTACATAGTCAAGGTCCATGCATAATAATGTTGTGCTCAAATATGGCGGTCAGTAATACTATGCAGCAAATAGTACTACTCCGGTATAGAGGAAGTAAAATAACCGGCTTATTATATATAGCTAGTCTTGGCTACATGGATGAGATAGTAAGACATAGAAAAAACAAAAATGGTGGCAGCTAGTGGGTTCAAGTCTTCAAGGGCCTAGCTAGCTATACGCGTCCTCCAAGGTAAAAAGTACTCCTACTAGTACGTAAGTAGAGTACTAGTACAACAATGAAAGAGAAGGCGAGAGGGTTAACAAATGGAATACGTGGGTAGATGGTGACGGTCCGATCGTGGTAGATTGTGTGACCATGTTGCACATCACTGGTACCATGGGTAACGACTGGTAAGATAGTTGATCCCAATATGCCAATGTCAGCTACAAGGTTCCAGGTTAGACCGAATCACGGATGCAAATGCACATCCAGGATCGATGATCTTATTTTGATCGCGGGATGAGTGGTCCCTGCAAAATAATGGAGTACCGTTAGGGATGCAAATGATGGTTTGTGCATTCCGCTTGTAATCTCCCGTACCGTAGGATGGCAACCAGATGAAACAAGTCCCCTGCTTGTCACTGCGAAGATGCGGCCTAGATGGCACATGGCGTCTTCGAACGTGTAGGGGTACAAATCTGCCGCCACCAACATGCGCCAGCCTCTGTCGTTACTGCCTCTTGCATTGATGGCAATCCTTATGTCGAACACCGCAATGAGATAGTAATCGTCGTAGCTGTGTTGCTTTGTCGGTGGGTCCGCAATTGCTATCTTCTTCAACCTCATGTAGGCATCATCATACGTATTCAAGCCTAGCCAGTCCGGAAGGCCGATCCCAATGGTGGAGAAGGGGTCTACCGGAACGGCCGCACTGTTGTGGATGTTGTGCAAAATGATGGTGGTATCCGGCCGGATGTATGCAAGCCAATCTTCATTGGCACAGACCCAGACCTATATATAAGACAATGGGCAGCGGAGAAATTATGGGATGGAAATGGAATAACTAAGTACTACATGATCAATCTCCATTACCGACCTGCTCACTGGACAAAATCCGACTACCTCTCAACGTCGGCAACTCTAGTGGAGTCAACGTGCAACCATGGCCAGGGAGCGGTGGACTGTTCGAAGGATTGTCGCATAGAAGAACCTTCTCCTTGAGGAAGCATGGAAGACCAACAAGCATGGCCTTTTCCCAAGACATTTTAAGCACCGTCTTGGAAAAGTTGGTGCAGGAAGCACCGAGTCTTGCGGCGGTGAGGACATCGGAGCGGCGTGCGATTTCTCCTGGAGGATCGTCATCCAAGGTCTCCCAGCCTCGACGAGGAGGAGAACCGCCTGGCGAATCCATGGGAGCAGCGACGAATTGCCTTCTCTTCGGGGGGAGGGGAACTGGCGAGGAGGAGATAAGAGCGTAGTAACCGCAGGGCCTCGTCCCTTCCAACTGTAGATCGTTCCTTCCAACTGTAGATCGTTCCTTCCAACTGTAGCGAAGGGGTGAGGCTATTATTTACTACTAGTACTAGCATTATGGGACATTACGGGATTGCATTATACTGTAAATAAGAGCACTAGTAAGAAATTTTTGACACTAGCTAGTAGTTTTTGGCGTGGATTAAGAAATTTTGGGTATGTTTTTGCTATTTTTTGTACGCGCCAACTAGTGTCGAAAAATGTCTTACATTATGTGACAGAGGAGTACGTACTCGTACTGTAGTAGTACTAGTACTACTTTCTCAACTAGTAGTGCGAGGGTAATACCAGTGCTATGTACTGTACTTCTAGTATAGTGCTCCAGTTTTGAACCTTGAATCTCAGGGCCAAGGAGCTACAGTTGGAAGTGGAGGGTACTACTATTCTCTAGAACCATTGTTGTACTATCAATGTAGGGAAAGTACACCTGCGTAGTGGCCTAGTGGGTACTCTCGGTGCTCTATTCAGCCGCTCCTCTCACGTAGCTGGCCTACTCAGCCGCTCCTCTCACGCACACACTAGCAGCCTGTTTATCAGCGACTGTTACTGCGGGGGCAGTACATTTGAGTTATTTGATACAGCGAGACTAGGCTTTTCGCTTCCATTTGTGGAGGTGTAATGGATCTTGTCAAACTTTGTTAGTAGTTCCTTCTTTATGAATGAGATGAAGCAAAGCTTTTGCCTCCGTTTCAAAAAAAACACGTCAAGTGGAATTTCTTTTATAGTAGAGCCAATAATGGAGTGAAGTCCATGCGTGCGATGCCATAAGCTACAGAGTAGTAGTAGAGCACTTTACGTACAGAGCCATATTGCACAGTTCCCAATGCCCCGCCAGGCTTTTCCGGCTCCTCGGGCTTAATTGGGAGGCGCTAGTTTAAATATGCTACTAGCTGATGAGGAAGTTGCAAGCGAGGTGCGGCTAGGGCGAGCACGCGAGCCACGAGATGCTGGGAAGGAAATCATGTTCACGTGGCTAGGCTATCCAGTGCGCCCACATTGTGGTGCCGCACGTCCGTTTGACTTCAAAACTCAAACTACCCGTGTAAAATATTGGCTCGCAGCAAATTTACTATTTGAAAAAAAGGTCGCCGTGCGTTCGGCCGGAATCGAACCCACAAAATGAGGTATACACTCCCGCGACCACTAGTAGCACTCGTTGGAGTACAACACAACCTAGAATCGCCTTTTGTCGCTAGTAGTACATTGTTCCTTACAAGAAACCCCTAATAATGCAAGAAACCACTAATAATGCCAAGAAATTACTACCACTTGCATACGTGGTAGACTTAAGATAAGACTACCTTATCAATCATTGTACATGCTCTTACAAACCAGCCCTACCAAGAAACGACTACTCTAAAGTGCCGTTATAGGCACGTTTCAACCCATGGCCCTGTTTGGATACATTTGTTGTCAATCTAACCCTGCCATCCAAACACCACTTTGGTTAGAGTTAGTTCACGGTTAGAATCTAACCTCTGACTTAGAGTATCCAAACAGGGACCATGTCGCCCATTAAGTCAACGCCTTCTATTCGACCGGGCGTTATGACTTGTGGGACCTACATATCAGTCTGCACAAAAATCCCTGAGTGACGTCCTACCTCCGGCCCGTCCACCTAGTCATCCTCGGCCATGAGACGCAGCTACCGCCACCGGCAGAAGGCGAGGTCAAAACCGCCAGCGGTGCGGATCCCATCCTGCAGTAGCCCGGATGCTAGCTCCGTCCGGCGCTCGTGGCCGCTAGCTAGCCAAGATAGCTCCGTCAAGCTGCTTGTCTGCAAGGTTTGCTAGCTAGATTGGCACGGTAGCGCGGTAGCTTGCTCGCGCGCGCCGCGCTAAAGCCAGCCATCTGGCTTGAGCGAAGGCCAGCGCGGCGGCTTGCTCCCTTGTGAGTCACGCTCGGGCCAGTCTGCCAACCCGTGCGGAGGCCAGTGCAGCGTCCGGCCCGTCCGGCGCGGCCAACTCGCTCGTCACCGGCGCCACCGACGAACACGCACCAGCACTGTTTGAAGTAATGTTTAGGAAAAATAATGATTTGAGGGGGAATAACAGGATAGAAGGTCAGATGTGGGCCCCTTGTGTCAATGATCAAACAAAATGTGTAGGTTTAAGCTGCCTCATCAACACGAACGTGTGGGCCAACCCTGTCATAAATGGGTTTAAACTAACCTAATCAGTAAGTAGTAGTTTTTGGCGTGGATTAAGAAATTTTGGATATGTTTTTGCTATTTTTTGTACAATAGATTCTTCCTAGGACTGGTTGAAAGTGGTAGTTTTTTGTTAAATACTCTACATATTGTAAGTAGGAGTGAAAGTTAAGCTTTGGAAACCAGTAAGCAAGGCTAGTTACATAGTGCATATGTGTACATGATTGAAAGTAAATATCAACCATGAGTGACTAATATCTTGATGGAAATCTCGAAACTATGGAATACTAGGGAATTTTTTTGCATGGTTGGAAATACTAGCAATGTTCATGTGCGTTGCAAAGAATCATAATTAGAATAATACTTATCCACAAACTTGATACAAAACACTCTAATTTTGATATACATATATCACTAGAGATATATTATGTTTCAATTAGAATATATTCCTTGGGCTGTTTTGGTGAGGTCGCGGAGGGATGTGGTTGGTTTTAAGATACTAATTATGGGTTTTTCTGCAAATTGGTAGACAAGTGGGATGTTTGTGAGAAAAGGCAACAACTTACCCCACAGTCGTTAGATGCAGATCTAATGGTCACAAACGACGGATGGCAGACACACCATCATCACCAACTTAGTCTTCTGTAGGAGTACTAGCAAGATCTGTGCATTGCACGGAACATCAATATGCATTTTTTTATAAAAAGACTCGTTGTGATTGACCCATGCGGGAGTAATCCCATGTGTAAAAACTAATGATATCTCGAGAAATAGGAGATAAGGTGAAGAGGAGTGGGCGTGGTGGTGATTGGTGGTCGGACTGAGCGGAGGCATGGGGATTGATGACGCCGGCAGTGGCCACTAGGCCAGTTTGTTCCAGTGGCTTCCTTTCTTAATTGCTCAACAATGAGGTTGCTGGAGATAAGGATGAATGAGGGAAGGCCTTGTCTGCAAATGTGGAGAGGGGTGCGGGTATCTTTTAGTTTAATTTCCATCAGTCAGATATAGATCAGACGGTCTATATTGCAAGATGGCTCGCATACCATCATCACCAACTCGGTTTTTTATAATAGAAGAAATATAAGTATGGAGATACAAACGTATTATCGATACTTGTTTCCGTAAACTAGCATCTACATTCTATTAACGCCTCAGCATGTGAGGCCTTAGCACAATGACTTCTTGACTATTTAAAACAAAGGTTTTCCCGTCGGCGATAAGGAGGGGGTGACGACGGCGCGCTTTTTGGCTTGCTCTAGTCCTAGTAGTCATACTAGGTGGTCTAAGAACGTGTAGATTTATTCTTTTTCACGTCTCGTGTTCGCCGTACTGCCACGATTGTTGATGAATAGACGGTAAGTTATTCACGGGGAAACCCTTGTTGAGCGTGTTTGCGAGAGAGAAAGAGACAGTGTGCGTGTGTGATATGTCTAGAGACTGAGGCAATGATAATAGATTCTTTGTGTCTATGTGTGTGGAGGATAGAGAGAGACATGTACATGGGGCTTTGTGTTGTCTAACGTGGAGACACGTATACATAATTAGAGAGTGAGTGTGCGAGATACACATGCGGACATGGGGAGAGATGAGGATCTAGACTAATGGGTGTTTGAGCGTGTCTGTGGGTGTTTGTGCACGGGTTTGTGTGTGAGAGGGAGTGTGTGTATGTGGAGTAGAGAGACCACTAATGATGTAAACCTAGTATAAGGGTAGGGGGAATGGTGTGACTCTTGGAAATATACCATAGAGGCAATAATAAAATGGTTATTATTATATTTCCTTGTTCATGATAATTGTCTATTATTCATGCTATAATTGTATTGGCCGGAAATCGTAATACATGTGTGAATACATAGACCACAACATGTCCCTAGTGAGCCTCTAGTTGACTAGCTCGTTGATCAACAGATGGTCATGGTTTCCTGACTATGGACATTGGATGTCATTGATAACGGGATCACATCCTTAGGAGAATGATGTGATGGTCAAGATCCAATCCTAAGCATAGCAAAAGATCGTGTAGTTCATTTGCTAAAGCTTTTCTAATGTCAAGTATCATTTCCTTAGACCATGAGATCGTGCAATTCCCGGATACCGTAGGAATGCTTTGGGTGTACCAAACGTCACAACGTAACTAGGTGGCTATAAAGGTACACTACAGGTATCTCTGAAAGTGTCTGTTGGGTTGGCACGAATCGAGACTGGGATTTGTCACTCCGTATGACGGAGAGGTATCTCTGGGCCCACTCGGTAATGCATCATCATAATGAGCTCAATGTGACTAAGTAGTTGGTCACGCCATCATGCATTACGGAACGAGTAAAGTGACTTGCCGGTAATGAGATTGAACGACGTATTGGGATACCGACGATCGAATCTCGGGCAAGCAACGTACCGATTGACAAGGGCAATTGTATATGGGATTACTTGAATCCTCAACATTGTGGTTCATCCGATGAGATCATCGTGGAACATGTGGGAGCCAACATGGGTATCCAGATCCCGCTGTTGGTTATTGGCCGGAGAGCTGTCTCGGTCATGTCTGCATGATTCCCGAACCCGTAGGGTCTACACACTTAAGGTTCGATGACGCTAGGGTTATAAGGAAGATTTGTATGTGATTACCGAATTTTTTTCGGAGTCCCAGATGAGATCCCGGACATCACGAGGAATTCTGGAATGGCCTGAAGGTGAAGATTTATATATGGGAAGTCATCATACGGTCACCGGAAATATTCGGGTGTATACCGGTATTGTACCGGGACCACCGGAGGGGTTCTGGGGGTCCACCAGGAGGGTCCACCTGCCCCAGAGGGCCTTATGGGCTGTAGGTGGAAGGGAACCAGCCCCTAAGTGGGCTGGGCGCCATCCCCCCTAGGGCCCATGCGCCTAGGGTTAGGGGGAACCCTAAAGGGGGCTCCCCCTTGCTTGGGGGGAAAGCCCCCTTCCCCTTGGCCGCCGCCCCCCCTCTAGCTCTCATCTAGAGGGGTCGGCCCCCTTCCCCCTTCTCCCAATAAATAGAGGGGTGGAGGGAGGGGTGCAGCACCACATCCAAGGCGCAACCCCTCCCCTCCCCAACACCTCTCCTCCTCCGCGTGAGCTTGGCGAAGCCCTGCCGGAGAACTGCCACTGCATCACCACCACGCCGTCGTGCTGCTGCTGGAGCTATCTTCCTCAACCTCTCCCTCCTCCTTGCTGGATCAAGGTGCGGGAGACGTCACCAGGCTGCACGTGTGTTGAACGCGGAGGTGCCGTTGTTTGGCACTTAGATCGGAATACACCGCGATCTGAATCACTACAAGTACGACTTCTTCATCTGCGTTCTTGTAACGCTTCCGACTCACGATCTTAACGGGTATGAAGATGCACACCCCTATCTCTCGTTGCTAGTTACTCCATAGATTGATCTTGGTGATGTATAGAATTTTTTTAATTTCTGCAACGATCTCCAACATTGGTATCAGAGCTAGGTCTATGCGTAGTTTCTATGCGCGAGTAGAACACAAGTTGTTGTGGGTGTCGATTTTGTCAATTTACTTGCCACTACTAGTCTTATCTTGATTCGGCGGCATCGTGGGATGAAGCGGCCCGGACCGACCTTACACGTACGCTTACGTGAGACAGGTTCCACTGACTGACATGCACTAGTTGCATAAGGTGGCTAGCGGGTGTCTGGCTCTCCCCCTTTAGTCGGATCGGATTCGATGAAAAGGGTCCTTATGAAGGGTAAATAGCAATTGGCATATCATGTTGTGGTTTTGGCGTAGGTAAGAAACGCTCTTGCTAGAAACCTATAGCAGCCACGTAAAAACTTGCAAGAACATTACAGGACGTCTAACTTGTTCTTGCAGCATATGCCGTGTGGTGTGATATGGCCAAAAGGATGTGATGAATGATACAGATGTGATGTATGAGATTGATCATGTTCTTGTAATAGGAATCACGACTTGCATGTCGATGAGTATGACAACCGGCAGGAGCCATAGGAGTTGTCTTAATTTATTGTACGATCTGCGTGTCATTGAATAACACCATGTAATTACTTTACTTTGTTGCTAAATCATTAGCCATAGTAGTAGAAGTAATAGTTGGCGAGACAACTTCATGAAGACACGATGATGGAGATCATGGTGTCATGCCGGTGATGATGATGATCATGGCGCCCCGAAGATGGAGATCAAAAGGAGCAAAATGATATTGGCATATCATGTCACTATTTGATTGCATGTGATGTTTATCATGTTTTACATCTTATTTGCTTAGAACGACAGTAGCATAAATAAGATGATCCCTCATAAATTTCAAGAAAGTGTTCCCCCTAACTGTGCACCGTTGTGAAGGTTCGTTGTTTCGAAGCACCACGTGATGATCGGGTGTGATAGATTCTAACGTTCGCATACAACGGGTGTAAGCCAGGTTTACACATGCAAAATACTTAGGTTGACTTGACAAGCCTAGCATGTACAGACATGGCCTCGGAACGCAAGAGACCGAAAGGTCGAACATGAGTCGTATAGCAGATACGATCAACATGAAAATGTTCACCGATGACGACTAGTCCGTCTCGCGTGATGATCGGACACGGCCTAGTTGACTCGGATCATGAATCACTTAGGTGACTAGAGGGATGTCTATCTGAGTGGGAGTTCATTAAATAATTTGATTAGATGAACTTAATTATCATGAACTTAGTCTAAAATCTTTGCAATATGTCTTGTAGATCAAATGACCCACGCTAATGTTTCCCTCAACTTCAACGCGTTCCTAGAGAAAACCAAGCTGAAAGATGATGGTAGCAACTATACGGATTGGGTCTGGAACTTGAGGATCATCCTCATAGCTGCCAAGAAAGCATATGTACTAGATGCACCGCTAGGTGAAGCACCCGTTTTCCCAGCAACTCAAGACATTATGAACGCTTGGCAGTCACGTAGTGATCATTACTCCCTGGTTCAGTGCGGCATGCTTTACAGCTTAGAACTGGGGCTCCAAAAGCGTTTTGAGCAGCACGAAGCATATGAGATGTTCCAAGAGCTGAAAATGGTTTTCCAAGCTCATGCCCGGGTCGAGAGATATGAAGTCTCCGACAAGTTCTATAGTTGTAAGATGGAGGAGAATGGTTCTGTCAGCGAGCACATACTCAAAATGTCTGGGTTGCACAACCGCATATCTCAGCTGGGAGTTAATATCCCGGATGACGCGGTAGTCGACAGAATCCTCTAGTCGCTCCCACCTAGCTACAAGAGCTTTGTGATGAATTTCAATATGCAGGGGATGGTGAAAACCATTCCCGAGGTATATTCAATGCTCAAATCAGCGGAGGTGGAGATCAAAAAGGAACATCAAGTGTTGCCGGGAAGAAGCCAAAGCATGGACCCCAAACCTGAGACTGAGTGCTTTTATTGCAAGGGAAACGGACACTGGAAGCGGAACTGCCCCAAGTACTTAGCGGACAAGAAGGCCGGCAACACCAAAGGTATATGTGATATACATGTTATTGATGTGTACCTTACCAATACTCGTAGTAGCTCCTGGGTATTTGATACCGGTGCGGTTGCTCATATTTGTAACTCAAAGCAGGAGGTGCAGAATCAGCAGAGACTGGCAAAGGACGAGGTGATGATGCGCGTCGGGAATGGTTCCAAGGTCGATGTGATCGCCGTTGGCACGCTACCTCTATAACCTACGGGGTTAGTTTTAAACCTCAATAATTGCTATTTAGTGCCAGCTTTGAGCATGAACATTGTATCTGGATCTCGTTTAATATGAGATGGCTACTCATTTAAATCCGAGAATAATGGTTGTTCTATTCATATGAGAGATTTGTTTTATGGTCATGCCCCGCTGGTCAATGGTTTATTCTTAATGAATCTCGAACATGATGTTACACATATTCATAGTGTGAATACCAAAAGATGTAAGGTTGATTATGATAGTCCCACATACTTGTGGCACTGCCGCCTTGGTCACATTGTTGTCAAATGCATGAAGAAGCTCCATGCAGATGGACTTTTGGAGTCTCCTGATTACGAATCATTTGACATGTGCGAACCATGCCTCATGGGAGAAATGACCAAGACTCCGTTCTCCGGAACAATGGAGCAAGCAACCAACTTATTGGAAATCATACATACTGATGTGTGCGGTCCAATGAGCGTTGAGGCTCACGGAGGCTATCGTTATGTTCTCACCCTCACTGATGACTTGAGTAGGTATGGGTATGTCTACTTGATGAAACACAAGTCTGAGACCTTTGAAAAGTTCATGGAATTTCAGAATGAGGTAGAGAAAGTGAGTGGGAGCTCTGTAGCATTTCTCATATTATATGTGGATGACATACTATTGATGGGAAATGATATAGAACTTTTGGAAAGCATAAAGGCATACTTGAATAAGTGTTTTTCAATGAAGGAACTTGGAGAAGCTGCTTACATATTAGGCATCAAGATCTATAGAGATAGATCGAGACGCCTCATAGGTCTTTCACAAAGCACATACCTTGATAAGATATTGAAAAAGTTCAATATGGATCAGTCCAAGAAGGGGTTCTTGCCTGTATTGCAAGGTGTGAAATTGAGCTCAGCTCAAAGCCCGACCACGGCAAAAGATAGAGAAAAGATGAGTGTCATCCCCTATGCCTCAGCCATAGGGTCTATTATGTATGCCATGATGTGTACCATACCTGATGTAAACCTTGCCGTAAGTTTGGTAGGAAGGTACCAAAGTAATCCTGGCATGGAACACTGGATAGCAGTCAAGAATATCCTGAAGTACCTGAAAAGGACTAAGGATATGTTTCTCGTTTTTGGAGGTGACGAAGAGCTCATCATAAAGGGTTACGTCGATGCTAGCTTCGACACAGATCTGGATGACTCTAAGTCACAAACCGGATACGTGTACATTTTGAATGGTAGGGCAGTAAGCTGGTGCGGTTGCAAGCAAAGCGTCGTGGCGGGATCTACATGTGAAGCGGAGTACATGGCAGCCTTGGCGGCAGCACGTGTAGCAATCTGGATGAAGGAGTTCATTACCGACCTAGGAGTTATTCCCAATGCATCGGGCCCGATGACTCTCTTCTGTGACAACACTGGAGCTATTGCCCTTGCCAAGGAGCCTAGGTTTCACAAGAAGACCAGGCACATCAAGTGTCGCTTCCACTCCATTCGTGAAAATGTTCAAGATGCAGACATAGATATTTGTAAAGTGCATACAAATCTCAATGTCGTAGATCCGTTGACTAAACCTCTTCCACGAGCGAAACATGATCAACACCAGAACTCTATGGGTGTTTGATTCATCACAATGTAACTAGATTATTGACTCTAGTGCAAGTGGGAGGCTGTTGGAAATATGCCCTAGAGGCAATAATAAAATGGTTATTATTATATTTCCTTGTTCATGATATTTGTCTATTATTCATGCTATAATTGTATTGACCGGAAACCGTAATACATGTGTGAATACATAGACCACAACATGTCCCTAGTGAGCCTCTAGTTGACTAGCTCGTTGATCAACAGATGGTCATGGTTTTCTGACTATGGACATTGGATGTCATTGATAACAGGATCACATCATTAGGAGAATGATGTGATGGACAAGACCCAAGCTTAAGCATAGCACGAGATCGTGTAGTTCATTTGCTAAAGCTTTTCTAATGTCAAGTATCATTTCCTTAGACCATGAGATCGTGCAACTCCTGGATACCGTATGAATGCTTTGGGTGTACCAAACGTCACAACGTAACTGGGTGGCTATAAAGGTACACTACAGGTATCTCTGAAAGTGTCTGTTGGGTTGGCACGAATCGAGACTGGGATTTGTCACTCCATATGAAGGAGAGGTATCTCTGGGCCCAGTCGGTAATGCATCATCATAATGAGCTCAATGTTACTAAGTAGTTAGTCACGGGATCATGCATTGCGGAATGAGTAAAGTGACTTGCCGGTAACGAGATTGAACGAGGTATTGGGATACGGACGATCGAATCTCGGGCAAGTAACGTACCGATTGACGAAGGGAATTGTATACGGGATTACTTGAATCCTCGACATCGTGGTTCATCCGATGAGATCATCATGGAACATGTGGGAGCCAACATGGGTATCCAGATCCCGCTGTTGGTTATTGGGCGGAGAGCTGTCTCGGTCATGTCTGCATGATTGCCGAACCCGTAGGGTCTACACACTTAAGGTTCGATGATGCTAGGGTTATAAGGAAGATTTGTATGTGATTACCGAATGTTTTTCGGAGTTCCGGATGAGATCCCGGACATCAGAGGAGTTCCGAAATGGTCCGGAGGTGAAGATTTATATATGGGAAGTCATCATACGGTCACCGGAAATATTCGGGGGTATACCGGTATTGTACAGGGACCACCGGAGGGGTTCCGGGGGTCCACCAGGAGGGTCCACCTGCCCCTGAGGGCCTTACGGGCTGTAGGTGGAAGGGAACCAGCCCCTAATTGGGCTGGGTGCCATCCCCCCTAGGGCCCATGCACCTAGGGTTTGGGGGAACCCTAAAGGGGGCGCCCCCCTTGCTTGGGGGGCAAGCCCCCTCCCCCTTGGCCGCCGCCCCCCCTCTAGATCTCGTCTAGAGGGGCTGGCCCCTTCCCCCTTCTCCCTATAAATAGAGGGGTAGAGGGAGGGGTGCAGCACCACATCCAAGGCGCAGCCCCTCCCCTCCCCAACACCTCTCCTCCTCCGCGTGAGCTTGGCGAAGCCCTGGCGGAGAACTGCCACTCCATCACCACCACGTTGTCGTGCTGCTGCTGGAGCTATCTTCCTCAACCTCTCCCTCCTCCTTGCTGGATCAAGGTGCGGGAGAAGTCACCGGGCTGCACGTGTGTTGAACGCGGAGGTGCCGTTGGTCGGCACTTAGATCGGAATCCACCGCGATCTGAATCGCTACGAGTACGACTCCTTCATCCTCGTTCTTGTAACGCTTCCGACTCGCGATCTTCAAGGGTATGAAGATGCACTCCCCTCTCTGTCGTTGCTAGTTACTCCATAGATTGATCTTGGTGATGCGTAGAAATTTTTTAATTTCTACAACAATCCCCAACAGTGACATGTGTAGTAGTGGGATAGCATGGGTGCGGGCGGGGGGAGCAGACTATTTGGAAGAGACACCGATTGTGTGTGGGAGAGGGGTGTGAGAGCGAGCAAGAGATAGAGATAGAGAGAGAGGGAGAGAGAGGGAGAGGGAGAGAGAGAGAGCGAGAGGGGGGGCGAGAGAGGGGCGTTTGTGTCCATAAATGGCGTATAGATAGGAGACAATGTTGATGTTGTTTGAAATTGGCCTATGTACGGAGACGCAAGGGAAGGGAGTCATCGTGTGTGTGATAGGGACTTCATGAGAGATCTAGAATAGATGGTGTAGAGAACAATGTGCGAGATCGAGAATGATGATACATTAGGGAGCTATGGAAAGAGTCATGACATATATGTATACAGGGAGGAGCTGGGGCGGGTCCGCATGTGGGAATATAGAAAGAGGAGAGTGGTGCACAAGGAGACAAAGTGTGCTTGTTTTGCAATGGGGGTGGTGCGTGAGGTGAGTGTGCGAGAACCACATAACTAGGGAGATAGACGCTTGGGGGCGATGTTTTGTGTGTATGGGAAAGATGCACTCTACATAGTGCGTGTGCTTGGGAAAGAGAGATGCCGGGAGACCTAGCTAGAGAGTGGGGAAGAGATGTGTGCATGCCCAAGAGACAAAGTGATAGAGACCTATATTGGGGTCCGGACTTTAGAAGAGAGAGTGGTGTTAATGTGCTCGTGTGTTGGTGTTTGGGGGAGAGAACGACTTCTCTGTGTGTGGGGGGGCGACAAGGGGGGGTGGCTTCAGATAAAGAGTGAGGTGTCTATATTTGAGGGACTTTAGCGTAATTGAGATATACATGGTCAATAGTGTGTGCACTCAAGGTTGATCAATTTGTTTCACAGTTTGGACTATGAGATAACGATACTTTTGAACATGCGTGATATACTTTGATGTACCCGAATTACAAATCTAAGATTGGAATTTTGGAATTCGACTCCATCATTATCTTTTGTAATTCATTTAAACGGAGGTACATTTTTAAGCCGGGATTTCGTGATTTCAAATTCATATATCAAACCTAGAGATATACACATACGGGCATGTTCAAACTTTATAATCATCCACTTTATTCATACACATACACATTTTTGTTTTTGTCATCATATTTAGGATAAACACATTTCGAATTTCATTTGAATTGGACCATATGATGGTATTTGCTTGTAGTAGCTCAATGATCCATACTTGAATTGAATGGACAATCTAAGTTTCGAGTTGGAGACATTGATTTTCAAAACTTGCACCTTTTTTGCGTGCAAAACAAACAAATTCTCGGCCATGATACCATAGTCAGCCGTACAAGAGCAGAATATAATTTCAGGTGCCAAAAGCTTTCGAACTTCCCGCTCACATCGAAATATCTTGTGCCCGAAAGTTTAGCCCTGCGATATTCCTGTTTTACTCCAGCCACATGAACGGAAAGGGCTGCTTTGGTAACTCCATTGTTTTCCCATCTTTGCCCCCAACATTCTTCCCC